>NW_019721521.1:2831747-2939577 GCF_002891405.2 Cryptotermes secundus | reverse complement strand
GGGGGGGGGGGATTTCTCCAAGTACTTCAGTTTCCCCTGCCAATCTTCATTCCACCAAATTCTCCATCATCATAATCACCCAGGGCAGGCTACAATAGGCCAATCAATGGCCGCCATGCTGAGTGGACCCAGTTGGACTCCACCCCCCATTAAGCGAATTAAAAAAATTATATGTTTAACATATGAGCCAGGTTAGTTCAGTCATATAGTGACTGGCTGTGAGCAATTTCTGACAGGAACAAGTTTTTTCTCCATCACTGTGCCCAAACCAGTTCTGGGTCCATCCTGCTTTTTATCCAATGGATACCAGGGGCTCTGTCCCAAGAGGTAAAGCAGCTAGAATATGAAGTTGATCACTCAATTTTATAATGTAAATAAATTTGAGAAATGTTCACATAGAATCAATTTTGATATTATCTCATGCATTTGTCTATATTTTATGTGGCGCGGCTATAAAATAACCAGACTGATTTTTTTGCCAGCAGGGTTGCATATTAGCCTGTCCTCTCCTCTCCACTCCATCAACCCAACAACTTCCAAAGCCATAGGCCAACAGTGTCGTAGCAGCCTTTGTTTGAAGCAGACCATGTATCTGAGCTCCATCAGAATTATATAGTGTTAAAGTAGAGCAACGTGTCAATGTGAAATTCCTCGCAAAACTTGGAAAATCCTCTACAGAAACATACATTTTGTTGATGGAAGTTTATGGTGATGAATGTCTATCTCGTACTCAAGTTTTTGAATGGTTCAGAAGGTTTAAAGAGGGAAGGGGAGAGATCGAAGAAGATCAGTGTCCCAGTCGGCCTTGCACATGAGAAACAGATGCTAACATTGAAAATTAGGTGAAATTGTTTGAAAAAATCATAGCTTGAGCATTCGAGCAGCTGCTGAATTAGCAAACATTGTTAAAGAAAATGTTTGACAGATTTTACATGAATATTTTAACATGAGAAAAGTGTGCTCGAAGATGGTGCTGAGAATCCTCACTCCTGAGCAAAAGGAAACTTGAATGAACATTTTTGCTGACATCCTTCACAACATTGAACATGATCCAAATTCTTCAGGAAATGTAATAACTTGTGATGAATCATGGGTTTTTCATTATATTTTATATTGTATTTTAGCATCACGTTGTATTGAGGCATCATTCTTGTTATGAAACTATCCATCAATAATGCAACAATTTAAAAGACATTAGGAATATGTCTCACACTAAAAATGTATTTCTGTACATTAAAAGTGATTATCCAATTTTCTGAAATGTCTTTGGTCATGTATTTCTTCTAGTTTATGACATGTTTTGGCCATATGGGTCATCATCAGGTAATTTCTTTTCTTTTGGGGAGACCACTGCATTGTATATTTGTTCACTGTGCTTCCATGCATGTCAATATGTAGTTTCTATCTCATGATCAGAATGCCGTCGTTGCACTCTATTGCATCTGTCGTAGGTTTTGTGTGTCGTATGTATCACTAGTGCAGTCTACCGCACTGGTGATGGTGCTGTGTAGGGGTCGGGGAGGGGACCACTTTGAAGGTGATAACATTTCCATTGTGTGATTAAATGGTAACAGATTTTAGAACATCAGTGCAGTTATTTTATAGTCACTCCACGTATAGTATCTAACTGAAGCGTCTTATTTTTCCATCATGATAAAACAGTTCTATTAGTTGTCTTGATAATATGATAATTGTATTTTATACAGGGTTTGCTACATTACCATGTGACTAACCCCAACACACCTTGGAGATATCTCTTCATTACCATGGAGAGGGTGAAACAGCACTTCGAAGTTGTGGAAGATTACACTATCAGTGAGACAACACTGGAGCAAGTATTCCTGTCCTTTGCAAAGGCACAACCACCATACACTTCTGTAAATTAACCAAGTATTATAATAACACTGCCATTGCAACAGTAATCTTTACAATATTTCCATGTATGTCTTTATATACTGCATATTCTGTACTCATTTCACCTACTTGTAAAGCTTTATTTTATCCTGCTGTCCTTATTTTACACAGGAAAATGGACTCATCATATCCTCATGTCTGTGCGTGCACACATGCATTTGTGTAATCTTTTCTAGTGCACTCCCCCACAAATACTATGATTAGACTTGCAACAGTACAGTTTTGTGTGCAATAAATAAATATAAGGCCCAATGATGCATGCAAAATAGCAGAAGTTTTCAAAAATATAAGTACAACTTTTGGCTCTTGTTTTTAATTAAGGATCTGTATATGAGCATGATATAATGAAGTAAGAGCTATTTCTAATGTTATATTTTAGCGTCCTGTTGCACTGATTTAAGTCCATGATTTATTTAATCCGTCTTGCAGTGCATACACTCATTTATCTCCTTCTTTCCCTCGCACTACATGTTTCGGCATAATAATGCCATCTTCAGGTGCTTACTTGTCCACGTCAAACCAGTTCATTGCATGCCATGTTCACACATTAAAATAACTAAAATATGTATCTATCATATACATTGTCAAACGTTAAAAATATTAAAATTGTTCAGGATACCACATCGCTACGTCGCCCCTCACTACGTCAGTCACGCCCATTCTCCTTTGTTGGAGCACTCCTTCACTATCTTGTGTGTTGTGCTTTTGTTGTGTCGTGCTCCTGCGACTGCGTGTGTTATACTNTTTTTAACGTTTGACAATGTATATGATAGATACATATTTTAGTTATTTTAATGTGTGAACATGGCATGCAATGAACTGGTTTGACGTGGACAAGTAAGCACCTGAAGATGGCATTATTATGCCGAAACATGTAGTGCGAGGGAAAGAAGGAGATAAATGAGTGTATGCACTGCAAGACGGATTAAATAAATCATGGACTAAGAGCTATTTGTTAGTTGCACTATAGGCGGAAAAAGGCTACAAGTGATATTTCAACGCAACTGGATGCTGAAATATAATATTAGCTATTTGTTAGGCTTTGAGGTATACATAAATGAGTGCTATTCAGTAAGTTACTATCACAACATGAGTGGGAAATACGAGTATATCAGGTTTGTGCCTATTCACATCTTTTCAGAATAAAATTTAACTGAAATGTGTAAGTTAAAATTAAATATGTGTAAACAATGTGCAAAAACTCTACAGTCTGCCAGAATAACTGGTTCACCAGTTCAATCTTGAGATCAGTTAACACAAAGGGTATTGCACTGAAGACCCACCCCACCCAGCTTCCTATACAGTGGGTACCAGGGGTTAAGTGGCAGGTGCATGGAGCTGCCTAGTCACCTCCATCTAGTGTACAGGTCAAGAATGGTGAAGCTATACCTTCACTCCCCATACATCTTCAAGCTGTGCTGAATCAAATAAGCACAAGGACAACTTTACCCTTTTTTTATGACAAATTTTCATTGAAAAAGGATCTGATATCAAAAGATATGTATATGTATATGTACAGATATGTGTAGTAGTACACTTTAGTGAAATGTGAAAAGTGGGCTATGTTGTTTTTAAATTGTGATTACAATAAAATAATTGGTCTAGTAGAGAAAATTCTTGTTCTCATCTCAGTTCTCTAAATGTTTATGAATTCAGATTTTNTATGGTGATGAATGTCTATCTCGTACTCAAGTTTTTGAATGGTTCAGAAGGTTTAAAGAGGGAAGGGGAGAGATCGAAGAAGATCAGTGTCCCAGTCGGCCTTGCACATGAGAAACAGATGCTAACATTGAAAATTAGGTGAAATTGTTTGAAAAAATCATAGCTTGAGCATTCGAGCAGCTGCTGAATTAGCAAACATTGTTAAAGAAAATGTTTGACAGATTTTACATGAATATTTTAACATGAGAAAAGTGTGCTCGAAGATGGTGCTGAGAATCCTCACTCCTGAGCAAAAGGAAACTTGAATGAACATTTTTGCTGACATCCTTCACAACATTGAACATGATCCAAATTCTTCAGGAAATGTAATAACTTGTGATGAATCATGGGTTTTTCATTATATTTTATATTGTATTTTAGCATCACGTTGTATTGAGGCATCATTCTTGTTATGAAACTATCCATCAATAATGCAACAATTTAAAAGACATTAGGAATATGTCTCACACTAAAAATGTATTTCTGTACATTAAAAGTGATTATCCAATTTTCTGAAATGTCTTTGGTCATGTATTTCTTCTAGTTTATGACATGTTTTGGCCATATGGGTCATCATCAGGTAATTTCTTTTCTTTTGGGGAGACCACTGCATTGTATATTTGTTCACTGTGCTTCCATGCATGTCAATATGTAGTTTCTATCTCATGATCAGAATGCCGTCGTTGCACTCTATTGCATCTGTCGTAGGTTTTGTGTGTCGTATGTATCACTAGTGCAGTCTACCGCACTGGTGATGGTGCTGTGTAGGGGTCGGGGAGGGGACCACTTTGAAGGTGATAACATTTCCATTGTGTGATTAAATGGTAACAGATTTTAGAACATCAGTGCAGTTATTTTATAGTCACTCCACGTATAGTATCTAACTGAAGCGTCTTATTTTTCCATCATGATAAAACAGTTCTATTAGTTGTCTTGATAATATGATAATTGTATTTTATACAGGGTTTGCTACATTACCATGTGACTAACCCCAACACACCTTGGAGATATCTCTTCATTACCATGGAGAGGGTGAAACAGCACTTCGAAGTTGTGGAAGATTACACTATCAGTGAGACAACACTGGAGCAAGTATTCCTGTCCTTTGCAAAGGCACAACCACCATACACTTCTGTAAATTAACCAAGTATTATAATAACACTGCCATTGCAACAGTAATCTTTACAATATTTCCATGTATGTCTTTATATACTGCATATTCTGTACTCATTTCACCTACTTGTAAAGCTTTATTTTATCCTGCTGTCCTTATTTTACACAGGAAAATGGACTCATCATATCCTCATGTCTGTGCGTGCACACATGCATTTGTGTAATCTTTTCTAGTGCACTCCCCCACAAATACTATGATTAGACTTGCAACAGTACAGTTTTGTGTGCAATAAATAAATATAAGGCCCAATGATGCATGCAAAATAGCAGAAGTTTTCAAAAATATAAGTACAACTTTTGGCTCTTGTTTTTAATTAAGGATCTGTATATGAGCATGATATAATGAAGTAAGAGCTATTTCTAATGTTATATTTTAGCGTCCTGTTGCACTGATTTAAGTCCATGATTTATTTAATCCGTCTTGCAGTGCATACACTCATTTATCTCCTTCTTTCCCTCGCACTACATGTTTCGGCATAATAATGCCATCTTCAGGTGCTTACTTGTCCACGTCAAACCAGTTCATTGCATGCCATGTTCACACATTAAAATAACTAAAATATGTATCTATCATATACATTGTCAAACGTTAAAAATATTAAAATTGTTCAGGATACCACATCGCTACGTCGCCCCTCACTACGTCAGTCACGCCCATTCTCCTTTGTTGGAGCACTCCTTCACTATCTTGTGTGTTGTGCTTTTGTTGTGTCGTGCTCCTGCGANTTTTTAACGTTTGACAATGTATATGATAGATACATATTTTAGTTATTTTAATGTGTGAACATGGCATGCAATGAACTGGTTTGACGTGGACAAGTAAGCACCTGAAGATGGCATTATTATGCCGAAACATGTAGTGCGAGGGAAAGAAGGAGATAAATGAGTGTATGCACTGCAAGACGGATTAAATAAATCATGGACTAAGAGCTATTTGTTAGTTGCACTATAGGCGGAAAAAGGCTACAAGTGATATTTCAACGCAACTGGATGCTGAAATATAATATTAGCTATTTGTTAGGCTTTGAGGTATACATAAATGAGTGCTATTCAGTAAGTTACTATCACAACATGAGTGGGAAATACGAGTATATCAGGTTTGTGCCTATTCACATCTTTTCAGAATAAAATTTAACTGAAATGTGTAAGTTAAAATTAAATATGTGTAAACAATGTGCAAAAACTCTACAGTCTGCCAGAATAACTGGTTCACCAGTTCAATCTTGAGATCAGTTAACACAAAGGGTATTGCACTGAAGACCCACCCCACCCAGCTTCCTATACAGTGGGTACCAGGGGTTAAGTGGCAGGTGCATGGAGCTGCCTAGTCACCTCCATCTAGTGTACAGGTCAAGAATGGTGAAGCTATACCTTCACTCCCCATACATCTTCAAGCTGTGCTGAATCAAATAAGCACAAGGACAACTTTACCCTTTTTTTATGACAAATTTTCATTGAAAAAGGATCTGATATCAAAAGATATGTATATGTATATGTACAGATATGTGTAGTAGTACACTTTAGTGAAATGTGAAAAGTGGGCTATGTTGTTTTTAAATTGTGATTACAATAAAATAATTGGTCTAGTAGAGAAAATTCTTGTTCTCATCTCAGTTCTCTAAATGTTTATGAATTCAGATTTTAGACTCATCTCAAACTGAAATAGTGATTCTTGCACATGCCTGAGACACATTTCAGTTTGAATACAGATGCTAAGTTTGACTCATAGTAAGGAAGCTGACAGGACCCTAAATAAGTCTGGTGTAGGTGAACAGCAGGTACTTCTTTCACTGTACATGTCATCAGTAACAGAATAATAGCTTTGAAATCCAGAACTGCAATTTTATACTTCATTTCTGTTGCACATAAAAAATATGTTATAATCAATGAAAACAGAAAGTATAGTGAATTTTCTGGTTGCTATGGAAGGAGGCCATCGGGCAGGCTGCACCATAGCTCAAGCGGTTAGTCACTGGCTTCCCACTGCGGTGCCCCGGGTTCAATCCCGGGTCTGGTCAAGTGGGATTTGTGGTGGACAAAGTGGTGCTGGGGTAGGTTTTCTCCGAATACTTTGGTTTCCCCTGCCAATCTTCATTCCACCAATTGCTCTAAAATCACCCTCACCTATCACCTGGGGCTGGTACAATAGGCCAGAAGTGGCCACAGTACAAGGGACTTAGTCCCACCCCACTAGCACTACAAAAGAGAGCCATCAGGCTGGTCATGTCATTGATTGAGAATAATAAGTTTTGTATTTGTGTATGTGTTTGTTGTGTGCCAGCCATGTCATGTTCAATTTCAGTTTTCTTTCAGACCTTTCTTGAAGATATAAAATACCATCCATAATGTTCAGCAAACAGTATGGTGAAACTATTTATTAAATTGCTTGAGTTTATGTGCTTTTGTTTTTTATCTTCATGGTTTCAAGGTTATTTTATTTATAATCATTTATAGTGAATAAATTAATTTATTTGTAATTAAAAGAGTGAGGCAAGGCTTGCTGGACCCGCACATATGGCATCATAGAACAGAAATACATGGACAACATGGTAAAAATATTTTCAACATTGTGGGGGTGTTAACAGATCCATTGCATGTGGAAATGTGCCATTAGATGTACAAGTGTTTACAATGTTCCAACACTAATTGTAAGAGAAGTGCTTGTATAAAGGTGAAGTTCACATCCTACTCTCCTGCATCTCAAAGAGCCTGTTAAGACATGACTTGGTATGGCTATTTAGTTTCTTATACAACTGGCCAGCATATTTGCAGCTGTTTTCAAACATGGAGAATGTACAAATTCTTTATTAAAACCGTCACAACACAACTATATCAAGGTCAGTGCCTAGTTTGGCTCTGCTACATGTTTCAGCTATTAAAAGCCATCATCAGGCAAATACATATATACAACCACTGAACTGCAGTACTAATAAAATTGGATATGATAATATTAATTATATTAAAATACTTGGTGTAAAAATACAGTAAATTAGATTGTATAAAACAAAAGTTATAGTATAAAACAAGAATAAAATTCTTCGGTTGGTGCTTTACATCATCGAGTCAGTCATTGGTTTTTGTGATTTTGTTTCGTTCCCACAGATGAATTGGAGTATTCTATATTTTGTGTATATATAATAAACTGTTATTGGAGGCTCGTGATGTAGCTGTAGTAATATTAATGTTAATTATTTAGTCGGTGCCTCATCTTACAAAGTATTGTCCATTCTGTAGGGAATGTTAACAACAAGTCAACAACAACTGACAAACTGCAGTGTAGGTAGAAACATGTACAATGAAATGTTATTTTGTATAAATGATGATTATTTTCTGCAGATTCATTCAAAGAAATAATAATTAGAATATTGTATTTTACATTAGCTATAGGCAGAGCAATACATAGAGGTTCCTGTTCTGTAAGTGCTGTCCAAAAGCAGAGTATGAGGTATACTTCTGATGAGGTGATACTCATTTATGAAATTGTAAAGAAAAAATTACTTGCCTCTTTTCATCATAATTATAATTCTGAAGTGTCTATAGATACTGCAATCCCATCAGGCAGGAATGGCTGGAGAAATGTACCCCACATTCCTACTCAGGGTTTCCTGGGAAATACTCAGACCCACAGGTAATGTATGGGGGAGACAGATTCTGCTGGCTTGTTAGCATTAAAAGTCGCTCATATCTCAGACAAAGCACACACCAAAATGCTTTTCCTTCAAGCATGGCAACTTAGATAATACAGTTATAATACCAAAGTGGGAAATCTAAGAACATGAACTTACTTAGCTGTCGACTTGCAACATTATGGGCTAGCACATTTGTTACTGTTTATGGTAATCCTGGATGCTAAAACAACATGACATCTGAAACAGTGAATTAGTATGCGGCTATTTGGATAACTGAGTAGGTATGAGCCACCGTCCTCAATTGCTATGCCAGCAAAGTAGCACATGTTGCCACATAAGTTCTTTAAAGTTTCTATATCTTATAAAGATAATTCTCAGATTTTTAAATATGCAGTATACCTCCATGGTAATGCTATAGCCAGTCAGAAAATGGACGCCACGAGGTTCCGATGCCACTGAACAAGCTTGAGATGTTGAATTATATGGTTATTAGGGCAGTCAAGAACAGCCCCGTGAAACTCCCATGTTATTGGTGGCCAATATGGCCGCCATCTACATTAACTAAATTTAAAAGGGCCAAGAGCACAATCGGTAAGAAGGTATGCTGACATAGCAACTATTTTGAGTGTCACCTCCCTACCTCAATGCTTTGTTCGCTAGAATAGCAATAAATACTTTTACAACCAGATCTATTGTACTGCAGAGGTTTCCCCCCCAACCTATTTCTATTTTTGAACTGTGTTCAGTATCGCTACTCAAGGAGGATGAAATTGGCAGGGCATGTAGCATGAATTGGGGAGGAGAGGAATGCATATAGGATATTGGTGGGAAAGCCAGAAGGAAAGAGACTACTGGAAAGACCAAGGTGTAGGTGGGTGGACAATATTAAAATGTATCCTAGAGAGAGAGGATGGTATGGATTGGATGATCTGGCTCAGGATAGGGACCAGTGGAGGGCTCTTGTGAACACAGTAATGAACCTTCGGGTACCATAAAAGGCTGGAAAATTCTTGAGTGGCTACACAATTGGCAGGTTCTCAAGAAGGGCTCAGCTCCATACGCTTTGGTTTGGATTTGAGTGAAGTGCAATTAAACTTGGTCCCCCACTCTTTTCAAAAAAAAAAATAACGGAATAAGAGCCTCTGCAGCTCTGGTGTACAAGAGATTAGGTTGCAAATTATTTATCTGGAGAAAGTTTCTCACCAGTGCCTGGAAAGTCACAACCTTTCTTTCACATGAAACACCTCTTTAACCAAAGGAACTGAACATTGTGAACTGTAACATACATGGAATACTTGTATTTAGGAAAGCTGAAGGTGGGGAAACTTGAAAGAAAATTCTGTTTCCATCAACAATACATATATTAACCTCATAATTTCCTCATAACTTACAGTTGAAAACCGTACAGAACATAGTTTTTCGGTTACATTCAAGTATTATAGATTATGTATTGTAAGCAACAATACTTATGTTCTCATTTATTATTATTTTCATTAGAATGATGGAATTCGAAAATGTGAAATACACTCGTCAACAAGATTAAGACTGCATTTAATGATATAAGAAAATCTGATATATTCATCTTCGCCAGTTCAGTTCTTGGCAGAATAATATGGCAGAAATAATAACATATCTTAAAGAAATATAATGAATACTGAAAATTTGGTATCCATATTCCGGTTCAGTAATGGAAAGGTTTATATGGCAAAAGTAACATATCTTACAAAAAAATGTAATGAATACTGACAATCTTGTATTTATTCAAATTCCAGTTCAGTAATGGATACGATTATATAGCAAAAATTAATAATATATCTTAAAGAAATGCAATTACTATTGAAAATATTATGTTCATACTCACCGGTTCAGTATAGGTAGGATTATATGGCAAAAGTAAGAGAAGGAATACACCTATAACAACAGAAGTGAATAACAATGTAACGAAAATGAAATAGGTAAAGAAATTACATAAATAGTCCTACCAACATTCAATCCTGATATTGATTCTGCTTCTCAGAGTTTCACACTGAGGTGGATAACCTGAACTTTGCAAGTCAATTATAAAGTAATGCCTCTTCATTCTTACCTACACACAAACAAGACCCATGTGTGTTAGAAAACAATTTCCCACACAGTTCTCGATTGAAATTATTACTTGAAGATAACAACAGTAAAAAACCAAGGGCATATCAGTCACAGGAGAGGAATACAAAGGGTATTTTGGTAGGATAAATTGAAGGATCTGTTGGGGATACAAATAGAATATTTAGATGGATGTTGGAAGAAATGGGGCCAAAGGGCAGGGTGTGGACAGGATTCTTTTATGATTATTTTTATTGGAGTGAGAGGCCATTTGGTACTTTGGCTAGTTGTAGCTTATTGTACCCATCCTATATGATGGTGATTGTAGAGCATTTGGTGGAACGAAGATTCGCAGGGGAAATCGAAGTACTTGGAGAAAATCTGTCCAAGTGCCACATTGTGTCCACCACAAATGCCACATGACGAGGCCAGGAAAGCAAGCGTAGGAGTCGTGTAGTTGAGAATAAGGGGCAATGAGTTCTGTGAGAACAATGCAGTGAGGTCGCGGGTTGCATGAAATGGTAATTTCTTCGGGCACTGAGCAGCTGTTTTCAGGGAGTCAGTACAATGAATTTCATGGCCGTAAATGTACAGGTGGGTGGCTATAAGACGCAGTGGAGATTTCTCTGCGGCCAGGGACCATACAACAGTGTGTGTAAATTCAAATTAAAATTTCCGTTAGTATAATGAAGCCTGTTAGCATGTGTTTGCCACGAGAAAATTCAGAGTTTCGGTTGAAGGCAAAACGTTTGCGCCATGAGAAAAGTTGTGCCAGGCATTGTACAGCGTATGTGTAAATGAACCTCCCCTCCCCCCTCAAAAATACTAGTGTATATCTAGGTGTTTGCTGCTGGCACCTATGTGTATGCGACTGAGAGCATAGAAGGGTATGTTCTTAGAACGCTGCAACGAGGTCTGGATGCGATTGAGACACAGTGTGAGTGCTGGAACAAAAGAAATGAAATTTTATGTCAAGAGAGTTAGATCGGTTGAGTGTCATCTTGTATTGAACTGAGAACCCCCTTCGTGAGTCATGTATAACTTATGTATATTTTTCGGTAAGAGGATTAGATACATAAATGATCGAAGTCAGTGCCCCCAAACATTTATTAGAGCATGTCCTTCATTAAAAAAGAGCGATTAAGCTCTAAGATGAAACGTACCATCCACAGAGAAGTATTTATGTCTGCAATGTCGTATGCTTGCCTTGGGATTTGCGGCAAATACCCACGTTTCGAAAGTGCAGCACTTAGAAATCAAGGTTCTATGGACCAACTGCAATATCCCAAGGCGTAGAGCTGCCAGTAACCAGAAGCCACAGAAGATCGTGAAAATGAAAATGTTTGGAATACTGGATAAGGCGAAGCCAGACAATACACAAGGCTTCAATTATGCGGCGGTGAACCTTACACTGTGTATGATCGTTGAGGTGATCTAAATTGCCGGTCTAGCGTGAGCTAATGAAAATAAGGCAGAATCTGTTGTGAATTGACATGGGCTTATAAATATTGCCAATAAAGCCATGTGCAGTATATATGTATAGTTGTAGAGGTCGTGACATGTAGCTTAGAGGAGGATGGACGAAATATAGAAAGTAATTGACTGTAACAAGTGAGGAGGGATAGACCCGTCTTGTCATCAGAAAGGATTCCTATTAAAGACCAAACAGTGACCAAACTCTGAATGGGCTCTAAATTAAGAGAAAGTGACTGGCAAACCGTCAGTCGTAAAATGACTTTGAAACGAAGCAAGTAGTAAAGAGGAATTTTGTAAAGGTAGAAACGAAGCTGTAGTGTATGTGGAAGACGAAGGCAAATCGTTGTCATAACCATGGCGGTCCTTTGGTAAGGCACTGGCGCATGGTTTAGAAGATACATAGTTCGAAGACATGACTCTTTTTGTGAAAAAAATTAAGAAATTTGCGCATGTAGGAAGCTATATGTACTATATGAGGAAGGTGAAGGTAACAAATGTGTGTAGATCTGATGGTACGTGGGTAAGACATGGGCATAGTATTGAGAAGGTACCGGATTCGGGACCACGGTGTCTTTTGTCAATAGAAATTGAAAAGTGAATAAATAAATACGATTTTCCTGCAGCTATAAACCAAGTCGTAAAATATAAGGACGATCGCAGACAGCAACGCCATACATGTTCTGGTGGTCTAGAGGTAAGGCACAGGCGTTGTGAATATGAGGTTCGTGGTTCGAAAACAGAAGTATTTTTGTAATGAGATTCTTATGGAATTATATAGCGACATATAACATAAGAGGAAGATTAAAGGTAAAAAATTTCTGTGGCATCGGCGGCCTATTGGTAAAACACCGGCGTAGTGAACAAGACTTTGAAGGTTCGAGACCAAGTATAGTTTTGTGATTTAGAAAGTAAGTTAATTGATTTTTCTGGAATTATAACCGAAGATGTAGCTTAAGAGGAAGATAAAAGAAAATAAATTTCAGTGGTTCTGGTGGTCACGGGGTAAGACATCAGCTTAGTGTTCAGAAGGTCCCGGGTTCAAAACCAGTAGGATTTTTGTGAAAAATAAAATTGAAAGAAGTTAGGAGATAGGGTAAAGGAGGAGGGAGGGACCGGGGTGAGGGAAGATTTTTTTTTGCGGCCGCTCATTAAGACACTCAACCTAAGCGGGTTTTATTAAAATCCACATGGGATCAAAAAGAAAAAAATTTGGGCCCACCATCCGCCAACCAACCACCCGCCCTTAGGGGGGTGACTTTAACTTATTCATTTGAGACCAAGTTCTATGAACGAGAGTTAGCAAGGAAATGTAATATAACTGCAGCGCATTCTGTTGACTAAAACCTCATGGAAAGCCACGAAGTGTAGTTAAAATATAGCATCTTAGTATCTTATTGGGCTGTGCAAACAGCTTCTCTGAAGAATTCATTTTATAGGGTAGGGCAGGAGGTACTGAGGATGGAAGCGTGGGATCCCACCCTCAACCACCCTTATAATCACGCAGAAAGTTAACTTCTTGAGACAATGATATATCAACGAGAGTTAACGAGAAAATATTTTAAACTGTAGCGCCATCTGTTGAACATTTCAACAACATCTGTTCAACAGATGGCGCTGCACTATTATTTCATACTTGCTTAACTCTCGCGGATTTAGTTTGGTCTCAAGTATTTAACTTCCTGCGTGACCCCAAGAGCGGTCGTGGGTACCATCCCATGCTTCGTCATCTGTCGACTAACGTTCAACGGATGGCGCTTTTTATTATTTCATATGAATACTATGGAAGCGGTCCCATGCTTCGCCATCTGTGGGCTACTGTTCACCAGATGCCGCATTTTTTATTTCATATGAATACTATGGGGGCATGGGATTTCATCCTCACCCGCTCTTGGAGTCACGCAGAAAGTTAATAACTTGACATCAAACTAAATCAGTGAGAGTTAACAAGAAAATATTTAAAACTGTAGCGCCATCTGTTGAACATTCCACGTGATTAACTTGCTGCGTGATTATAAGGGTGGGTGAGGGTGAAGCCCCATGCGTCAATCCTCAGTATCTCCTGCCCTACTATGTAAAATGAACTTGTATAGCCCAAAAAGATACTAAGATGCTACATTTTAACTACACTTCGTGGCTTTCCATGAGAGTTTAGTTGACAGATGGCGCTACAGTTATTTTATATTTAATTGTTGAGACCAAACTAATTCAGGGAGAGTTAACAAGAAAATATAAAATAACTGTAGCGAAATCTGTGGACTTAAACCTCATGGAAAGCATGGAAAATGTAGCATCTTAGTGGGCTGTGCAAACCGCTCCTGTGAAGAGAGTTAATCATATGTGGTGGAATGTTCAACAGATGGCGCTACAGTTTTAAATATTTTCTTGTTAACTCTCACTGATTTAGTTTGATGTCAAGTTATTAACTTTCTGCGTGACTCCAAGAGCGGGTGAGGATGAAATCCCATGCCCCCATAGTATTCATATGAAATAAAAAATGCGGCATCTGGTGAACAGTAGCCCACAGATGGCGAAGCATGGGACCGCTTCCATAGTATTCATATGAAATAATAAAAAGCGCCATCCGTTGAACGTTAGTCGACAGATGACGAAGCATGGGATGGTACCCACGACCGCTCTTGGGGTCACGCAGGAAGTTAAATACTTGAGACCAAACTAAATCCGCGAGAGTTAAGCAAGTATGAAATAATAGTGCAGCGCCATCTGTTGAACAGATGTTGTTGAAATGTTCAACAGATGGCGCTACAGTTTAAAATATTTTCTCGTTAACTCTCGTTGATATATCATTGTCTCAAGAAGTTAACTTTCTGCGTGATTATAAGGGTGGTTGAGGGTGGGATCCCACGCTTCCATCCTCAGTACCTCCTGCCCTACCCTATAAAATGAATTCTTCAGAGAAGCTGTTTGCACAGCCCAATAAGATACTAAGATGCTATATTTTAACTACACTTCGTGGCTTTCCATGAGGTTTTAGTCAACAGAATGCGCTGCAGTTATATTACATTTCCTTGCTAACTCTCGTTCATAGAACTTGGTCTCAAATGAATAAGTTAAAGTCACCCCCCTAAGGGCGGGTGGTTGGTTGGCGGATGGTGGGCCCAAATTTTTTTCTTTTTGATCCCATGTGGATTTTAATAAAACCCGCTTAGGTTGAGTGTCTTAATGAGCGGCCGCAAAAAAAAATCTTCCCTCACCCCGGTCCCTCCCTCCTCCTTTACCCTATCTCCTAACTTCTTTCAATTTTATTTTTCACAAAAATCCTACTGGTTTTGAACCCGGGACCTTCTGAACACTAAGCTGATGTCTTACCCCGTGACCACCAGAACCACTGAAATTTATTTTCTTTTATCTTCCTCTTAAGCTACATCTTCGGTTATAATTCCAGAAAAATCAATTAACTTACTTTCTAAATCACAAAACTATACTTGGTCTCGAACCTTCAAAGTCTTGTTCACTACGCCGGTGTTTTACCAATAGGCCGCCGATGCCACAGAAATTTTTTACCTTTAATCTTCCTCTTATATTATATGTCGCTATATAATTCCATAAAAATCTCATTACAAAAATACTTCTGTTTTCGAACCACGAACCTCATATTCACAACGCCTGTGCCTTACCTCTAGACCACCAGAACATGTGTGGCGTTGCTGTCTGCGATCGTCCTTATATTTTACGACTTGGTTTATAGCTGCAGGAAAATCGTATTTATTTATTCACCTTTCAATTTCTATTGACAAAAGACACCGTGGTCCCGAACCCGGTACCTTCTCAATACTATGCCCATGTCTTACACACGTACCATCAGATCTACACACATTTGTTACCTTCACCTTCCTCATATAGTACATATAGCTTCCTACATGCACAAATTTCTTAATTTTTTCACAAAGAGTCATGTCTTCGAACCACGTATCTTCTAAACCAGTGTTCGCAACCGGTGTGCTGTCACTAGGTGAAAGGTGTGGGGCGAACTTTTACCTATTGTAAGAATTAATTGTCGAGTTTTATTAGTTCTATTTTATCCCATTTGCCGTGTTTCATATGCTTGTATTTTATTCTCAGCCACTGCACTGATTAAATAAGATGATGCTTGTTTATTCTTTATTACCTGCTGTGAGTTTTTATGTACAGTAAAGTTGTATTCTAAGAAATTAAACGTAAATTATTTACTCACAGTTGTTGTTATATCACAGTTTACATTATTTTTATTTTTCTCGTATCTACGCCGTTTCTTTGATATGTTTGCCGCATGTTCTGTGTACGTGCTTTTCCCTAAAACTGCAGGCATTAGCAAGGGTTTCCCTGTCTTTTATAACGCTGTTAGTATTTGCCCCTGTTTGTTAAAAGTTAGAGCGTCTTCAACTTTATGACTTTCTTCCTGTAACGATGCACCCACCGATTGTTGGACTTCATTTAAAATTATAAATATTTCAAAAATAAGACGGTATATTGTCACTTCTTCCGTTTGAAGAGTAGAGATCCCGCGCTTTACAATTGTTTCAATTTTATCACAGCTGTGCTCTGAAGATGTTCGCTAATTTTGGTTGCTAGTTAGAGAATTACAGATGGGTCGTTTGAGATGTCCCCGACTGTATGGCCACTTACTGACGGCAATAAAGTGGTGATGGACACAATTAAAGAACATTTAGAAATGCTGCAGCAGAAATTCAATAAGTATTTTGGAGAGAGTGTACAAGATTTCGACTGGGTTCGTGATCCATTCGTTGCGAATTCAGAACATCTTCCGATTAATATACAAGAGGAACTCGCAGATTTAAAAGCAGACAGAACATTGAAACTAAAACTTCTCGATGTGCCTTTGAATAAGTTTTGGTTGGCAATAAGGTGTGGATACCCGACTATCTCCGAGATGGCAGTTAATGTGTTATTGCCATTTTCAACTACATATTTGTGTGAACTGGGCTTCTCGACGTTAACTGAAATTAAGACATCAAAGAAGGAGCGGCTCAAATCCATCGATGAAGAAATGAGACTTGCGTTCTCAACGATTCCACCACGGATCAGTCGCCTGTGTGCAGCTACGCAGGCGCAAATATCACATTGAAGCTATGAGTGGAATTACTATAATTACTTTAACAGTAATAGAAGTGTATTTTCTACACTCTACAGTGAATTAAAGTTCATTAATTGTTAATAAATGCACGAGTAGATTTCTGATTAATAATAATAAAATAACAATATAATAATATTATAATAATAAGTTAATCACGTTACGTATTTATATTGTCTGATATCATGCGTTTTTTAGGGGAATAACATTTTGGTGTGCCGCGAGTAGAAAAAGGTTGCGGAACACTGTTCTAAACGATACACCATTGCCTTACCAAAGGACCGCCATGGTTATGACAGCGATTTGCCTTCTTTCCCATATCCTACAGTTTCGTTTCTCCCTTTACAAAATACCTCTTTACTACTTGCTTCGTTTCAAAGTCATTTTACGACTGGCGGTTGGCCAGTAGGATTTTTATGAAAAAAAATGAAGAGAAGAAAATAGTGAAGAAAACCAACAGAGCAAGAAGTGAGGAGGGAGCGATAGAGGGAGGGAAGATTTTTGCGGCCGCTCATTAAAACACTCGCCTAAGTGGGTATACGCTTTTATTAAAATCCACAAGGGATTATGGTATGCATCGGACGCACCTCCTCCTCCAACCTGCCCAACCTTGGGGGGGGGCACTGAAAGTTTTTCACTTGAGACCAAGCTAATTCACCGAGTTAACAAGAAAATATAAAATAAAACTGTAACGCCATCTGGAGACTAAAGCCTCATGGAAAGGCACGAAGTGTAGTAAAAAATGTAGCAATTTAGTTCTCGCGTCGGATCCGCCTTACCCACCCTTGGGGGGCACGCAGATATTTAATCACTTGAGACCAAGCTAATTCAGCAAGAGTTATCAAGAAACTACAAAATAAAACCATAGCGCCATCTGTGGAGTAAAACCTGAACACTCTAGGCTAAAAATGCTGGGAAATTCTTGAGTAGCTGAATTGGCGGCTCCTCCATAAGGGCTCAGCTCCATGAGTAAGTAAGGGTAGGGCAGGTGGTACTGGGAATGAGTTTATGGAATCCTGGGAACTCTCCCATCCTACCCTTAACATCACACATCTACATCCAAGCTGAATTTTCAAACTTTGTTCTGGAGTGGTGGGATGGTATGTACAAATAAAATGATGCACAAATTTCTGTATCTTTTTATTACTTGTATGGAATGGCATTTTCTCTTTGACTTTCAATTTTCTTCTGATATGTTAATTNCAGCAAAGATAATAGCAAAGATACTTAAGAATTGAAAGAAAAATACAGGATATACTTGGAGAAGATCAGTTTGGATTTAGAAGAGGAAAAGGAACCAGAGATGCAATTGGGATGATGAGAATTATTGCAGAACGAACTTTGGAGATAGATGAAGAACTGTGTGTTTGCTTCATAGACTGGCAGAAGGCATTTGACCGTGTAAACTGGACCAAATTAATGCAGATCCTAAAGGAAACAGGTATCGATTGGAGTGAAAGAAGATCGATTAACAAACTGTACATGGATCAGAAAGATCAGAAAGTTAGAATGCAACTGGACAGAGGGGAGACAAGTGGGAAGATTGGAAGAGGAGTTCGACAAGGATGCTGTCTATCACCAATTCTGTTCAACTTGTACAGCGAATGCCTTACCAAGGAAGCTCTGGATGGGCTCAGAGACCTCAAATTAGGAGGGCAAATTATTCAAACTGTGAAATATGCAGATGACCTTGTGTTAATGGCTAAGGAAGAAACTGTGCTACAGGGCATGATTGATAGACTAATTGAAATTGGAAGGTGCTATGGCATGGAAATGAATGTGGAGAAAACAAAAGTAATGAAAATTTCGAGACAACCAACCCCAGTCACAATAAAGATAGACCAAAAACAAGTGGAGAATGTGAAATGTTTTAAATATTTGGGTAGCTTGTTAACAGATGATGGAAGGTGTACTTGTGAAATTAAATCCAGGATTGCCATGGCAAAAGCTGCATTTAGCAAGAAGAAGAATCTTTTTACCAGCAAATTGGACTTAAATTTGAGGAAGAAACTAGTGAAATGCTACATTTGGAGCATAGCTCTGTATGGGGCTGAAACATGGACACTTAGGGCAGTAGATCAGAAACATCTGGAAAGTTTCGAAATGTGGTGTTGGAGAAGAATGGAGAAGATCAGTTGGACCGATTATGTGAGAAATGAAGAAGTGTTAATTAGAGTCAGTGAGCAGAGGAATATCCTACATGAAATAAGAAAACGGAAGGCTAATTGGATTGGTCATGTTTTACGCAGAAACTGCCTTCTAAAAGAAGTTATTGAAGGAAAGATAGAGGGGCGGATAAAAGTGACAAGAAGACGTAAGAAGATGCTGGATGACCTTGGGGACAGAAGAGGATACTGTCATTTGAAGGAGAAAGCTCTAGATCGCATTAAGTGGAGGAATTGTTTTGGAAGAGGCTGTGGACCTGTCAACTGACAGATTACTGATGATGATGATGTTAATTTGTAATAGGTTATGTGGTATCATGTAAAACCCAGTTACAATTACACCCACCTTTTAGCATGGAACGGGTTCATTTGGCTTAAAACATGCACATTTTCTGTATCCCCTGTCATTAACAGTTATTGACTTTATTATTACAAGTTATATTATGAATTAGTTTTCAAATGCTGACAATGAAGACATTGGCTACCACAAATGTCAAGAATCAGGTTTACTGCTAGCTTGAGGGAATGATGACTGAAGTAATACATTCTGGGGGCCTAGCTGTGCCATCACATCAGTTCCTATTGTGGTATGAAGAACAGTTGGGCCACTGATACATCCCAAATTTATGGGAACATAACATAATTCAAACTGATATATAAACTTACCTTGATTCTCATGCCCTTTCCCCATTGACTCCCCTTAACAAGAAAAGTACCTCTGTACACAATTTTATAACCTCTCGTCAAAAATAATTATGTTCCTGCCCACAGTAATTATTCAGTGTTGTCAAATAAGAAAGTAAAATGTAATTGTTATAGTTGAATCTTCATATCTCTCATTTTGACACAGAACCATGACAAAATGTATATTCTTGTGATATCTCTGTAACATGTAGGGAGGTGACGTGACAGATCCCAGGAGCTTCTGGAAGTGAAGCTGCTCGGTCTCTTCTGCCTTCAGGATGATGCAGTTCTGTGGCCATCTTCACCACATGGCTATGAACTGATGTAAGTTTCCATGTCTGGTTTATCATTACTTCACACTCAATTAAACACCTAAACATAGTCCTTTGTTGAAATTATACCATAACTGGCAGAGCTGATATATCTGACCAAAGAGGAGAGAAATGTTGTATGACAGCCTCAAGACCCGTACTTAAGCCTAGGTGCTATCTATGGAATTTAGAAGCACAAATTAAAATTGAAAGATGAGGAATACCGTATTTACGCATGTATAGGCCGCAGCACAATTTTCAGACAGAAATTATAGAAAAAATAATTTTCTTGGAGGAGGAGCGAAGGAAATGAAGGAAAAGGANCTAATTATGAATATAATTTTTTTTAATGAGGTGTGATTTCGAATATACGCCGCACCCCAGTTTTTGTCTTGAATTTTTGGCAAAAAATGTGCGACCTATACATGCGTAAATACGGTATATCACTTTTAGTCAGTAATAATAATTTATCACTGTCACAGGAATTACTGCAACAGAACATTTAAACAGTAACCTCTGCAAGTTCGATACCTGTAATGATTTCTTACATTGTTCTCAATTCAGACAGTCACAGGGAATTTAGTACTTCAAGGCCTCAAACTGAATATTATTGTTAAGTGGTCAGCATTCCTGCTTCTTATTTGGGTGGTCCTACGTTTGAATTCAGCATGGAGAGCAACCATACTATTATCACTGTAGTATTCCTTGATTCTTCCAGACAAATGCTATAATAATACCTTAAATTTGTCCATGCCTACTTCCATGCATATACATACCTTTAAATTTGCCATCCATAATCATGCTACTGGCTGATGTTATAATCTGTGCAGTTGGAAAATGTTAGATGTTATTGAAGCCAAGAATAAGCAACAGTGGCCAGCTTCCCCTCCCCCTCCCCAAATTACAATGCAGCTAGATTTTTAGGGACGAAAGTACTGACATGTAGACCCATTGCTATGGAAAGACTCGGCAAACAAGCCCACAAGAAATATGCAATCAACAACAGAGCAGACCCATTTCTAGGCAATGCCCACAATACCCACACACAACAAAACTGGTGTTGAAGGAAGTGTTTTCTGTGTGGGTTCACATATATTCATTGCTAGGCAACAGATGTGTTTTCTGTGCTGTGGTCTGAACCAAGACCATATAACAAGAAGCCAACAGTAACTGACAGTTCAGTTGGAAATCAGATAGTGATCTGTGAACTGTTGTAACCAGCTGTATAAAGGTCCAATAAATTCAATCATCAAATCCAAAACCCGTCTTATTAGTCAAGCAAACCCTGGACATGTGACAGTATTTATTAGTGAGAACAGTTGTGACATCAGGTAGACCTGTCTCAGGCCCAAGGGTGACTGCACAGTGCAGATGATAACCCATATTCCCAGTGGCATGGAAACTAATTCTTGGAAGGGAAAATGGTAAATGGGTGGGAATCTGACAAAAGCATAAGGCCATAACTCAAACTTGATAATAGAACAAAATAAACATACCCACCAGAAACAGTGTCAGTTTTAAATGTCAGCAGAACCATAAAGAAGAGTGTGTACAAGACGTTTAAGTAGAACAGGTTTTTTTTTCAATGAGTAACATTTGGGTCCTAACCAGTCAATCCTGAGAGGGTTTTAATGATTTTCTCAGTTCCATGAATCACATGCTGTGAATGTTTATCTCCACTTCTCTCCCAGGTCATCGTACATTCTAATCCCAAGCAACTGAATAAGGACCACTGAATAAACCAAAAATTACCAGCCTAACTGGAAATGCTTCGTTACTGAACTATGGCCTAACATCTTCTAAACTCTATTAACAGAGGCATGTAAAATCATTAGTTTACAGCATGATAGGATTTGTTCTTTCACATTCATCTCCTGCATCATTTTGAATAAATGGCCTGATAGGTCAAATGACCTGCTGCATGAAGTTTCTAACTCATCCAAGCAGAAGTGCCGTTCTGTGCCCGGGATATGGTTGCTTTCTTCATCAATATCACAATGTATATAGTATTTACAACTGTAGGAAAGGGAGGGAGTAACACTCAAATTATAAAATCAGAGTATTCTTATGTAACAACAGCATCAAAAACAATAATAAACTGGGAATGTGGATTTGAAATCACATACACAACAAATTCTACTTCAATACTTGCACACTGCTTCAACAGCTATGGCTACCAAACATACTGAAAAGGGTACAGATATTCTCTATTTGGTCTGTGATGGATATGGAACTTCTTCCTACAAAAAAAAATACACTCTCATTCCAGCTTAAGAAGAATATAAATATACCACTCCACTACCTGTCAAATATATGTCCAATTTGCAGGTGGTCGACCGTTCACTGGCTGCATCTGTTGTTATACTCGTACTTATGGTAAAGAACAATGTACTGTGAGTGGTAATATCACATGCAACTGACAATGTCTTCTCTGAGACCTGTCTGTCAAACCACTACCATAATAGCTAGAGTGGTATTGAGTGTTATATTTCATTCAAATCATCTACTGTTGTCTTCAACTAGAATCAAAGTGCTTGTAAGACCACAGCTGAAAAACTAAGGATATAAATAAACATTTAACCTAAACACTAAACCTGAACACTAAGCACACTCAAATTTAAAATGACATTACAGAATTTCAGCACTGTACAATTACCATATCTCTACACAGATGGACACCTGATGATCCATCTCTGCAGTTCACATTACTTTCCTGAACAGGTCACATTTTCCTTCTTTCATTTACTTCAATTTAGCGATCCCCTTTCACTCTTAACCTTTACAAACCCCTTCTTCTGCTCTCACCATTCCCTAACCTCCCCTTTCTCCTACTCTACTCATATTTTGTGAACCTCTCAACTCACACCACTTCACCATCAGACCCCCTCCATTCTCTTAATTCCCTTCTTTTCCTCTGGATAGGAAGTGATGGAAACAAACATGCATCAGGAAGGGAAGCATAAGAAGAAAAGAAAAATGGTTCAGGAAAATTACATATGGAGGAGCCAAAAGTGGGAACTGTAGAAGGATGAAGGATCCAAGAAAGGTAGGGAAAGAAGGAAGTGGGAAGGGGTCAGAAGAGGGAAGTGAAGTTTGAGCTGAAAAGAAGGAAAGGTATGATTTATTTCAACCGTCTTCCAGTGCATACACTCATCTATCTCACTCCTCTCTCTCGCACTACATGTTTCGGCACAAAAGTGCCATCTTCAGGTGCTTATTCGATTTACGTTAAACTAATTCATTAAATTTATCNGACTTAAATCAGTGCAACAGGACGCTAAAATATAACATTAAGGAAAGGTAATTAAAGAAGAGAAATTTAAGGGTCCTGAAAGGAAAGAGGTTCAGCAAAAGGCAGTATGGAAGGACAGCAGAAAGGATAGGTGAGACAGTAAGAGAAATGAGAGCTATGACAATAGCAAGTGCTGGAACTGGGGAGTTCAGGAATGATACTCAATAAAGAGAAATTATTAGGGGTCAGGAGAGCAAATGGTAGGTTTTAAAACAGTTCAGTTCAGTTCAGTTCAGTTCAGGAGTGTAGAGGATGGTGAATTGATGGGCAGAAGATACGAAGTGCAGCAGAAATTTTCAGAAAGACAGTAGTAGTACAGAGACTGTAAGGCTTCATAAAACAAGCAGAGAAAGATATGGTCTCATCCTGCTGAGCCACACAGAAGTCTGGCACTGACTTGTGTGCCTTTTGCCCTGGCCAGCTTCATGCCCCTGCCTAGTTCTGCTGATACAATTTGCCCCCTAACCTCTGCTAGCCTCTACAGCACTCAACCATGGATTATCAGTGAATAATGAATTGCAAAGGAAGTAGTTGGGCCTATATTTGAAGAACTACTCTGAGACTGAGCAAACCTAAGAAACACCTCCATGTGGATTGCAAATCTCTGGGATGAGAATGTGACTGAGGACTCTAAACTACACCACTATCGACTCAAAGAAGCTGTTTAGTCTCAGAACAGCAGAGATCACCTCATGTACTGTGTACCTTCCATACAGGGTGTCTTCACAGAACATATAGAAAAGAGCGGAATCTGTTGCGTCTTCCAGGCCCACTCTGTCATCTAAGTCTTCCCTGATCAGTTGCGATAACAGTCTCTTAACATGCTCCTTTCCAGAACTGTCAGACAAATAGTAACAATTATATAACACACAATCATTAATTAGAATCCATCTACAGATTATTCGTATACCTTTTTTGAATGACCTTTTCACTAGACATTTTGGACACTATTTGCATCCCAGTTTCTTCACACCATGCTGTTTTACAGACTTATTCCATTTCCTTGGTACTAGCAGGATAACTAAACTGTAGAAAGGACATATTGAATGGCCTATGTCTAAATAAGGTTTGACCTGTTATGCAATCTGGGCTATTAAACCTTACATGTCACAAGAAACAATAAGAATGATTTATTTCTCATATTTTCATTCTGTTATGACCTATGGTATAATTTTCAGGGGCAATTCTCCCCATAGAGTTCATATTTTTAGGAGACAGAAAAGAGTAATTAGAATTATTACTAACTCTAGAAGTAGAGACTCTTGCAGGGAATCGTTTAAGAAACTGAAAATTTTGCCCTTCCAATCACAGTACATATTTTATCTCTTACTATTTACGGTTAAAAACAGAGAACAATTTAAATCTCACTCTGAGATTCATAGCGTTAATACAAGACACAATAACAATTTTCATTAACCAATATGTAATGTAATAGTATTTCAAAACATACTATTTTGGAAACGGTTTTAATAATCTTCCTTCTAGCACAAAGAACTTAGCTCATTATATGAAACAATTTAGATTTGTTTTGAAAAGATTCATTTTACTCATTGGAGGAATATTTTAACTTCAATATTAATTAACGATCTTGGTCTGTTATACGCCAGATGCCTAGTGGTATATTTTTATATTTCATTATTGTAGTCTTGTGTCATATTAGTATGTATCATTTCTTTTACATATATATATTATAACTGTTTTAACGACTTACTCATTGTGATTTGTCTTGACCGTGAGAACGGTAAAAGCAGTCTGCTTTTACCGTTCTCACGGTCTTGTCGCTTGCAGATTTCTTATACTTTTTCTTCTACCCTGAAGATGGAGGCGATACGTTCCTCCGAAACGTCGGTTAACACCACATATACACGGTGCCAAATCCCAGAAGACTGCTTTCTTCATCCCCTACTTCTGTTATTTTACCACCACATGAAACCTCTTCTCCCAAATTCTAATGCTATCTCTCCGTTGATTAATTCTGAAGCTGAGAGAAAATTTGCTTGGTTCCTTGAATACCTCAGACCATCTTGCACAGCCAGTCAGGTTGACAGTGAACTGACCATGAGGTGTGTCCCAGTTTCTGAAAATCATCGCTGCCAGTGAGGTACACAGATAGACATCTGTATCCCATCAGCTCTAGACAGAATGGTATGGGCTATATCACACAACACATTTGGAAACACAACAGATTCAATCACATACACAGCCACACTATGAGTAACTGTACAGCAATTTTGCTGTACATTCAAAGATAGAAAGTACATACAAGTTTATGCACTGCAGACACATGACTGCAGTTAGCGTAACATTTCTTAGCAGTACAGACAACAACACACTTGGATGCAGTACACATAAGCAAATATAGGTACAGAAATATGTTGCAATCAGACACATTTACATACAATTCGTACTTTGCACCTTGCTGCACTAATTTAATCATAATGTGACTGAAATATGTTGACTGTCTGGCAATCTGACCAATGACTAGTAGAGATGCACTTAACTCAAAACAGAAATTAAACTTCAAGGTACACGTTCTGAATCGAAAGAACTATCTTCAGTGATATTTTGAATTTCTTGTTGTTGGGCGATAAACATTTAATTTTTGGTGCAAGATGGGTACAAAATTTTGTTCCCGCATACTATACTCCCATGTGATAGATTGTAACATTTGTAAATGATCCAGGAGGATAATGCTTGTGTCCTGTATTGACTGCATGGAATTTTGAATATTTCTTAAACACTTCCACCTACCTTGAGTCTAATAACAGTCTTCTGTTAAAGCAGCTATTTGTTATTACCAGAACGTTACCCTAGGACAGTTTTTCTCAACCAGGGTTCCATAGGACCCTAGGGTTGAGCAAGAAATCATGAATATATATGTAGTTTTCATATTCACACTTATGTGTGCTTATATTACTAAAGATCACTAAAAGCTATCTATTTCCTACATTTGGAGTTTACAACTTACATCATCATCATCATCACTGGCACGACAGCCCTTTGTGAGCCCTGGCCTTCCTCAGGATTGCTCGCCATTCTTCTCTATTCGATGCTACATTCCTCCAGTTCTTTATACCCAAAATTCTTATATCCTGCCACACACATTCTTCCCATCTTAACCTTGGTCTTCCCACTCTCCTATTTCCTTCTGGTTTGGTGTTGAGCACTTTCTTGATGGTTCTATTCTCGCCGGCACGTATTATGTGTCCAGCCCATTCAAGCCTTTTCACCTTTATAAATCCAATAATGTCTGGTTCATTAAATAGTTTGTATAGCTCATGGTTATACCTCTTCCTCCATATTCCATTTTCTTCCACTGGTCCAAAGATATATCTCAAGATCCTCCTTTCAAATATACTTAACAGTCTTTCATACAATCTTGACAGTGACCAGGTCTCAGAGGCATAAGATAGCACTGATCTTATAAGTACCTTATACAAGATAGTTTTGGTTTTGCTGGGTATTAATTGGGATTTCAGGTGTTTCCTAAGGCCATGGAGACATTTATTTGCTGCAAGTACACACTTTTTTATTTCATCGCTGATATCATTTTTACAGTGAACTTCTGATCCAAGGTAAGTGAAACTACATACAACCTCAAATTTATATGAGCCAATTTCAATATATGTAGGTCCATTAGCAGTCTTTCTTGGTTACTGGCATGTACTTTGTTTTATTTTGGTTAATTTGTAGATTCATCTTTTTTGCTGCTCTTTCCAAATTAAGAAAAGCTTCTTTCATAGATTTTTGTGCTCTACCAATTATATCAATATCATCTGCAAATGCCAAAATTTAAACTGACTTGTATAGTTCCCCTTGTGTTGATGCCTGCATCTCTAACTACCTTCTCTAATGCTATATTGAACAAAAGGCAGGCTAGGGAATCCCCTTGTCGAACTCCATTTCTAGTTATCATAGGGCTGGACAACATATTCTGAATCTTAATTTGGCATTGGGTTTTCTCATAGTGGCTCCGACTAAGACAGTTAACTTCCGTGAAATGTGCATCTCTTCCATTGCCAGAAAAAGATTATCTCTATCTGTGTAGTCATAGGCTGATTGGAAGTCAATGAAAAGATGATTTGTTTCAATTTGGAATTCTTTACACTTTTCAAGGACCTGTCAAATAGTGAAAAGCTGATCGCTAGTTGATCTTCCTTGACGAAACCCACATTGGTAATCCCCAATTATACCTTCCACAGAGGGAGAGAGTCTGCTAAATAGAATGTTGGAAAATACAACTTACAACAAAAAATAAAATTTGCTTATTGCCTTTTCAATTATTAAAATTTTCATTGGTTGTTCAGTATTTAAATGAGTTGTTTGATCATTTCAAAAATCTTAATGACATAATAGCAATTAATGTTTAAATTCATTGGAAATAAGTGTGCCAAAATGGAAATAAATTGTTCTTTGCAATCGTTTTCATTCTTTTGTGGTAACTTGCATAAAAGGGTGCAGCAAATGGAGGATGGGCATGTGGTGGCTAGCAACACTGTCGGGAAGGAAAAGGGCACATGCTTCCTGTAAACGTCGTATAAGGTCGATTTTGTAGGTTGGAAGCATTGCGGAGTTCTCATTCTTTTATGCAATTTTCTCGTTTATTTATCTATCATTCAATACTATTTTATATTTTATTAACCCTTGTGTTTTACACTTTAGTCCTAGGCATATGGACAAATCTGATGAGGTTAGTGATGAAGAATCACAAGCCTCTGACAAATTTCACTGCAGTAGTTCAACAGCAGATACAATAAAATGCCTGTCCTTATAATGAAAGCTACTGTGTTTCCACCTGGCATCAAAGATCTCCTACATATTTCCAAGTATCATTCNTGTGCGTGGGGGGGGGGGGGGGGGGCGCCACACTCGCGAGTGTCTGCTGGGGTGCGGCTTCTATAATGCGATCCGCGCAGCGGGCTATGGGGTCCAAGTCGTTCTTGGGTTGGCCTGCAAGGACGACCCTTATATGAGAAGGTAGTCAGTTGGACCAGATGCAGCAGAGTAAGTCATCTGGCATGTCTGGGGCGAGGCTTCTGAGGTGTCTTAGAAACTGGGAAGGTTTGCGGTCGCCCATGTCTTCTAGCATAAGGAGCTTGTGGATGCGCTGCTCTTTTGAGGATAGTGATCTTTCCAGTTCCGTTCTCAGCGCTTTGTGTATGGGTCGCGTTTCGGCGGAGAGGTGATGATGTCCTCTACTTTTGAGGTGTAATGTTGGTCCAACTGTGAGATCACATAGCAGAATTTGGTCTGCTCGCTACTGATACCGGCCAAAGTGAACTGTACTTCGGCTTGAGTGAACCAAACTGCTGGTCTGTCGGCTCAAAACGGTGGAAGCTGCACGCCAATTCTTGGTGTCTCTGTTGTACTGGTCTGTTTGTAATACCAGCATCGTGTTGTTTTTCTTCCCATGCATCCATATACTCTGTATACTGGAATAATTATCTTTCTTTATTAGGAACGATATTAACAAAACATTTACTCGTACATATTGGACAAAATGGAAAACAGATGTAAATAATTTTTATCCTCCTTAAAGGAAATTATGTGATTGGGAGATCTTGCTCCCATTCACTCAGTTCCTTAAATGTGTTGCAGCATGTAACACAACCAAAGATCCCAAATATGAAACTAGATTACTTATTTCCTAATATGCAGATGCAACAAAGAAAATGTGAAGTTGTAATTAATGTAATCAGCTTTTTTTTAACTGGAAAATAATATGTCTATTATTAAGAGACTGTACTGTTATGATTTTCATTGTTTCATATTGGTTTGTGGGAAGTGTGACAATGTGTTCATAGGACAACAAAGCTCGTTGATGTCAAGGCTGCGTCCATGACAACAGAGGAAGTTCAACAAAGATCAGGATTGTCCTCGACCCGTTTCTTTATGCGTAACAGTATAGTTGTATACCACTGGTCTAGCCGTGAAATTGAGTCATAATCCTTCACTGCTTCAGTGAAACCATCCACATTCTGCTCCTCCATGTGATCAATCAATACCCTGAGCAGCTTATATTCTCGTGAATCCTGAAAGGCTGGATATAATTCCTGGTAATGCTCCAAGGCATGCTGAGCATTCAGGACATCCACACATAAGTGACAGAGGGCTGCCCGGAAAAAGTATCCCTTGCAACTGTACTTCAGGAGAGAACTTTCCAAAGATGAAAATGCCACCTGTTCATATATCTGTATTGCCTTATCATAGTTTTCAAGTTGTGCTGCATACTGAGCAACTTTCAGCATGCATTTGTTGGCTGATGAATTGCTTTCTTCTCCCTTGAAGTAATCAGCAGCCTGTTCATAATGTTGTACAGCACGATCAAGGTCTACAGCTTCTGTTTCATATAATTCTGCAATTGACTGATGGTGTTTTGCTACCATTGTGAATCTCCCCATGTCTGTATAGATCTCAATAACTTTCAACAAGCTGTTCACAGCCTCGTTAGGATCAGACTTCTTAAAGCAATTTGCAGCATCCACATAATTGGTTGCTGCATCATGTTTGTTTCCTGCTTTTGCATGGAGAGAAGCTGCTTCACAGAAGGCATTTCCTGCTGCACCCCATTTTTTTGCCATTTTAAACATATTTGCTGCTCGTTGATAACATTCCATCGCCTCTTCCACTTTCGAAGATCCACCAAATAATGATCCAAAAAAGCCTATCAACGAATTTAATTTCTTTTCTGCTTCTGCCATCAACTGCATAGCTTTCTGCTCGTTATCTGCCATTCTTCACGTAAAATGTCTTACAAATTTCACTTATACAGTCTTCTACCACTTGTTTATTGACGAAATATATTTTGTTGTCGGGGTCACGAATGTAGGATGTCGATATATAAAGTGACAACTACTTGTTGAACTGTTCTATAATATTTATTACAGTTGCACAGTATACACAGATGAACTTGAGTTTGAAGAACTGAAAATAATAGTGAACTCCTTGAACACTGAACTAGAATTGTATTACTGTAGAACTCTAGAACTGTAAATTTCCACTCAATGTATCTTCTTATATAACCTAGAGTCGGACATATAGAAAACATGTCACTGTCCGTATTGTTGAAGGCTTTGCCTAGCAACCCCTGTTTACTCACTGTTGCTAAGCAATGATACTTGCATTGTCACATTTGCTTGAATGTGGGCAGTTCCCACACTACTTATGGACTGGTGATTCAAGTTGTCCTATTACATTTTGCTTTGTCTGTGGCAAATGACATACAAATGCAACAATGGCCGCAGCAAAATGGAATTGGTTGGGTGGGGCTGGAGATAGTGCTCAACAGAATTACATGGGAAGGAGTACAAGGGAGGCTTACATTCAGTTCATAAACAAAGAAGTGGCAGAGAAAGCTCTGCAGAAACATGAGGATAGAATTTGGAATTTCATGAATGAAAAAATTGCAGTAATTGGGATATATTAAAACAGTTTATGTAATCAGATGGCATGGTAGGGGCTTGGAATTATAGGTTAAAAGCCAAAAGATCCAAAGGACAGTTCAAATCAAGATGACTTACCCATGTGAGTGATGGATGATATATCAAGCAGGAGAAACATGTGGACTCAAGCAAAGATGAATAACTGTGGGAGTGTGGGTATATTTGAAGGTCTCCCATGCATCATCTCACTGCTTAATGGGAACTATACTAGAATGTCAGGAGACCAGACTGAGGCGCCTTACCCGAGGGGCTCATAATATTACAAACAGAGGAGCAGTACGGACAGAGGTGCAAGCTTAAAAATTGTGGCAAGGCAAACAGAGTTGGAGGTTTTTCATCCATAAACCCACCCCTTACTGGCATCAATGCCAGCAGAAGAGACATTAGGTATCTTTCAAAGGAAAGTAAATGTTTGGAGTGTTTCCAAACCAGCATATTAATAGGCAAGGGTAAAGGTAAAGTTGTCCCTGTGCTTAACTAACCAAGCACTGTATGATGAAAATATATGGGGATTTGATGGACAGCTCCACCATTCTTGATTTTGGCACTAAATGGCAGTGAGTGGTCATCTCCATGCCCCGGATCCTCTACCCCTGGAAAAGAGCCCCTGAAACGTCAGCTCACACAACATATACACAGCGCCACTTCCCAGAAGACAGCATTGTTCAGTGATGAAGATGATAATACAGTGTGGTTTGAATACTTAGCTGTAGAAATGATCAAGTAACTAACTCTGAAGAGCTAGCTCATTCTTTAGAAAACAGCAGTTGCTCAGCCACTCAATTCCCAGAACTGTATCAAATTCATGGCATACGAGTATATCTATATACTGATGCCTCCAGAGTCAAAGTGTTTCATAGAGAGAGGGGGCTGTTAAAACACCCAGATGATATTGCAGGACTATAATTGAAAATGGAACCCAATTGTGTCTACATTAACGATCTGGCTTCACCATAGCACGAGATGTTCAGGAAGTGAGCCTGTTATGTAAATGGAAGAGACCACTAAATCACCATCACTACTTGTTGTAGAATGTAATGGCAGGATTTGGTGATGAATGAGGATCCTTCAGGTTTTCTAAAGAGAGAATTTCTTGAACAGCTGAATGCTCAATATTGATGGCCATACACTAGGAATATATTTACGAAGACACAAAATTAGCCTTTATCCTGTTTAGCCAAAGAACGATGCATTTCCCATTATTAGCTAAGTGGTCTTAAAAACTGACCTAAAATGGAGATATGATTTCACATCATAGTATTCTTTGTTTCAGCAAATTTTTAGCATTCTCTGTAACCTTTTCACCTGTACACTGATGAAAATTAACATTTGACATCCTTTATATATACCACAGAAAGTAGTGTAATAAGCAGTGAATGATAATCACACATGCTGGGTGTGTTCAGAACTACCTGTTAGTTTCATCGTGTCCATCCGTCTGCACGTATCGGCGCTCACACTGCCTTTATGTTAAACAAACCGGATTTCACAGACCTATACAAAACGTTGTCTAGATTTTGTTTTATTCCGGTGTAGTTTCTTCATTTTTGAAGGCCATGTTACTTCAGACATAAATTAGCACTCATGTGTAACTTCGGTTCTTTGACAGATTTTGATGAGAATTGATCCGTGTTCTTATACATGTATTATACGAGTGTGAATGTGTACGGTTCCATCTACTTCAGTTGATCTTAGGTCCCTCACTACTGAAAGACTTGAATATATTTGCAATGTGTACAGCAAAAACTTTGTCATCTGAAACAGATATGGGATACAGTACTCAGGTTAATCAAGCTTACAATATTTATCATCAGCTTCTTCTGCCACAGATTTATTTTTCTTCCTACAATCCTAACTGGTTCTTAAAATGTACACCTATCTGAAGAAGTACATGCTCAGTTACTTACATTTCATTGTAAATGAAAGCATTTTATCCATACAGGTTTCTGAAAATGGTAATGCTTTGCTTCGCTTCACTTCACGTTAGAAAAAAAAACACTCAAACAATTCACTGTCAAATTGTTCAAACCCTGACTTGTGTAGAACAATATTTTTTAATGCCTCCGATAAATTGATACAAATAAATTTAATCAAATCAAATTCTCTGCACCTTAATGTCATTATGAACTTATGAAGTTCATGTCAGACTTCTCTAAATTCCTTCCTCTTTCAATTTTTAAATCAGAGGAAATAGCAAAGGCATCCTCTGGATTAACTGCTGAAAAGGAGATTTAAAAACCACTTCTACAAATGCTGCCAAAGCACTCCAAGTAGCACCATTTTGATACTACACAGCAGTAACACAACTTATAGTCTATGAAAATACTGCAGTTAGGAAAGCTTTCCAGATGTCTCAATGCAAGTAACAGAAATTAAAATGAAGCTTTATACTGACAGTATATGATAGGACCTGGTTTAGGGTCTTATAGATTTTAGAGTGATGGATTACATAGCTTTTAGTGAACAGCATTACAGTTGTAGTTTTATGAACAGTCAAAAGCATGCGAAACATACCTGTAGATTTAATATTCATCTTCAAATAAAAGGAAATATGTTATCAGTATTCTTGTATAAGGGGTGAGCCTTCTTGGCCCACTGTGACCACAGTGATCTATCAGTATTCTTATTACAGACCAGCACCGCCTTCCTCAATGAAAAGACAAGATGTTTTAATGACATAATTTTAATGTTATGTGTTATCATCATAGTATATGTAAACATACGCATGTGAGTAAAATGCATGTAGACATAACATTCATATCAATCAGCACTGTACATTTGTCTACACAGATGCTTACAAACTTAACATTCTTTGAAATCTGGTGACCACATAATGTTAAGAATACAACAGAAATAATTTTCAGTTCAACATGGCAGTCATGGTACCCACCTCTCTCTTGTTGAAAATATTATACAAATCCATCTCACATATTTCAAGATGGCCATTTTACGTGCACTAATCAATATGAGTAAAGAAACTGACCATATAATATACGCACAAGTACTAAAAATTCAGATGGGGAGACACATCCCTTCAACAGAGGTAGATGATGCTCTTTTATTCACGTCTCAGGTTCACAAAGTCTGCAACTAGGTCATAGCTTTCAAAAGGAGTCATCTCTTTAGTCCAATATCAAAAACCAAGTTGCAATTTCACCAACTCTAAGAACAGTTTTATCTGCACTAATATATCTTCTACTGTGAAGTAAAGCTTACAAGGTAGGGAGAGTAAAAGTAATGCAGTGTTAAGTACACTGTCACTTACACGACTAGTTTCATTTATTTCCCAGGATGAGGTTACAGAATGCACAGTTCCTGAGTGTTGAGTGCTATCACTCAAAACATTTGCTAATGCTGCACACTTCTCATGCTACGCATGAAATAATGAATGGACAGATGAGAGACAGCAGTTCTGAAATTTAAATACTGATATTTTGTTATGAGTTCTACAAGTCTTTAGACCATCACTCAGACAAGTACTGGTGTATCCTGATAATGATGATAATGATGATGAATGTGCTCATGTACATGATGATGTTCGTGTCTCTCCACTGACGATGAAGCACTTGGACTGTTTGGAGTTTCATCCCTCTTGGGAGATTCGGGCATCTGACTATGTGGCTGTTTCACATTTCTGGATGGGGTTTTGGGTGGTGTTTTAGTTTCATTCGTGGCAGCATTCTTGGCATTGAGTTTTTCTGTAGTGTTTAGGCTGGAGGAAAATTCTTGTTCTAGCCAGCGCACAACCTGTTTCATTGCCCGTGCCTGATCCTGCTCACGATTTCTATGCTTCAGGTGATGTGGGGAGGAGGAATGACCAAGTACAATGGGCGGAAACTTGAGTTCCTGTTGTCGATATGGTGGCATTCGGTGCTGCTCCAAGCTTTCATATTCTGCCTCATGTGACTTCGATCGTGCATGATGACCAAGCCTGGCATGGTGGTAGCCATGTGGGGTTCCACCCTCCATGTATGAACGGGGAGGAGGTTCATTCGATGTGTCCAGCAAATGGTACTGGAATGAATTTGCAGCATGGGACAGATCATGAGATCTTGATCTGTTATGTCCTCTGGTTCGACAAGGCTGGTGGTAACCCATACTTGCGTGTTTTGATGATGCACACACTACAGCACCCAGGAACTTATCATAATGGCAGTCCTGGTCATAGTGACAACGCTGTGGTTTTCCAAATGTCCGAAAAGGTTCAAACCCTGCTAAATCCAAATAATAGTTACTGCGAGGATCCTGCGAGAAACTGGGATAATCCTCCACATTTGCAAGACAGTGAAGTTGTGTTTGGGCTGCTACTCCATTTTCACGCTGCTGCAATAGCTTGTGTCGGTTTCGATAGTGAGAATGACGATCTCCTGGGCCTCCTCGGTTGCCACACTGTTTCCTGCATGTACAGACTACATTATTATTTACTTCACCTTGAGTTACTGGGTATATATAGAAGATTCAGCAACTCTTGACTGTCATAAGTAAACCTAGAATCTGATACAACATTCATGGGAAGGAAAAGAAACAACATTCTGTAATGGCAAAAATGGTTCTGGAAAAATATGCAAACTTGACACATGGCAGATTCACTGTGTACCATAAAAATAATAAATGCAAAACACACCTGTGTGGTCCAAAGAGTAAACATGGTCTTCGGAAAATGAACCCCAAAACAATTATTTTGAATATGACTTCCACATCACAGTGTGGGCTTACAAAAGTATGGAATAACATTAAATGCAGCACAATAAATCATTATTATGCCAAGGACACATATAATTAGAGGCAGAAGTAAAATCAACCAATTATAATAATAAAAGTTAAAACCGTTTTCGTATTAAGAAAGCAGTCTTCTGGGATTTGGCACCGTGTATATATGGTGTTAACCGACGTTTCGGAGGAACGTCGGTTAACACCACATATACACGGTGCCAAATCCCAGAAGACCGCTTTCTTCATAGTCACCGCCGTGAAAGCCTCAAATCTTACGTTTTGGTACCTTACAAAAAACATGGTCTGCCCCTTACATGTAACAAAATTTCCACATTTATAAAACTCAGGCTCGTAAACCAAGATCTGACTGAGGTATTTTTTAAGACTTACATACCTTGAGGTTTGAAAACTTAAATTGTTCTTCTCCATATTGGCCTGGATGATCTGCAGCAGCTCCTCCCGTTGTAGAGAGCTTGAACGTTTCTTACTGCGTTGGCGCAGCAGCTGAGGGGTGTTAGTCTCCCCTGGGCAGTAGACACCATGTTGATGCCGATAACGGGCAGGTGTATGCTGCTGATACCGCCTTGCATGTGTCCTTCCACTGCACAAGAATATACACAAAGAGTCCGTAAATGCTATACATAAATATGCCTTAAACATGGCCTATCAAATACAGCATAAGTTAAACAGTTTTAAGTTTCTTAATTCTCAGCAGCCCTACTGCAAGTAACAAAAACTGCTACCAGGAAGAAAGAAGTGGCAGTTAAAACTTAAAAACCCCATGGCCATATCTATGCAAATCCTGCCTTATGGCTAACAGTGGCATTTCAATGGCAGTTTGAGCAAAATAATCCTTATCTCACAGACTACTAACATTAACATTACCCCCTTAATTTTTGGAAAACAGACATCAAAGTTCCAACACTAGCAATAATTGTTACACACCAGCCGCTGCTTACATAGGTATCCAGGTGGCTGTCACTTGTCAGTATTTCCATTAAGAGAATAGAAATGGCATGAAAATTTTGTTTTCCCCATGATTTTAAAAAGCCTGTGATATTATGTTCATTCAGAAGTTAACTTCGAGTCTCATCTACTGCAAGAAGTTTTGCAATGCCTGGGAGTGAGCAAGACATGCGCCACACCCCTGCACCCACAGTCAGATGGAATGGTGGAACGCTACGTCAAGACCATTGAGAAGCACTTGCGGAAGGTCGTCACATCCCACCAAAGGGACTGGGATGAGAGGTTACCCCTCTTTCTCCTGGCTTACAGGGCATCCACTCACAACACTACAGGCTTGACCCCTGCTAGCCTAGTGTTCGGTCGAGAACTACAACTACCCTGCAACCTGCTGTTTGGGGTACCCCCAGACAAAGAACTCCCCACAACCGAGTATGCAGCAGACTTGGTGGATCATCTGCACAACATCCACAATTATGCCAGACAACACCTGAAGCTCGCCAGTGACTGGATGAAAACTCGGTACGATAAACTGGCCAATTCCGCAGGTTAAGACGAAGGCGACAGAGTTTGGCTCTATCGCCCAACCCACAGGAAAGGGAAATCGTCGAAACTACAAGCATCGTGGGAAGGTCCTTACAAAGTAGTGACCCGGATAAATGATGTGGTATACCGAATCCAGAGGACCCCTAGGTCAAGGATGTTGGTTGTACACCTCGACCGGCTCGCGCCTTATCATGGAGCTGCTCGAGACGAGCAACCATAAAAAGGGGGAAGATGTAGCAGTTGGAGAGCAGAGCAACGGGGAGAAGAGAAACAGTAGCAGGACACAAGGAAGATGCTGCAAGAACAGCCTCCAAAGACTGTTAGGCTATTCGGGACGAACAGCCTTAAGGAGGGAGCAGTGTGACGTGTTGCACTATGGATGACGCCCCTCCCTCCCCGCCAGCCGTGACGTGCCAAGCGGAGCCGAAGAGAGCTGAGTCCCAGCACACTGGTCGCTATGCAAAGTGAGTAAACACTGGTTGCTAAGCAAAGAGAGTAAACAGCGGTTGCTAGGCAAAGCGAGTAGACAGCGGTGACGTAACACGGGACGCCGCAGTTGCTACGTAGCAGTAAACAACTCCCAACAGCATTGCTAGGCTATCAGCAAACATGGCGTCAGACAACAGTGGTACCTATTACGTAACTGTTTTCCCATTGTCTGGCTGAGGGTTTATAAGGGAACTACACAGCCGCCGAAGACAGTTCTCAAGGCAGCTGCCTACGAGTTGAGTTGGAATCCAGCCAGCGGAGAGTTACCAGTTGAATTGTGGTAGTCACCAAGTTCAGTTGTAACGAGCGAATCGTGATACGAGTGGACAGATTTGTGTGTAGGGTTCTAACGTGTGTAAACCCGTAATATTGTTGTAATTAATTGTAGCCGATACTTGTAGGTTGTTAAATAAACCAGTTAACAATCCAAACGGCGTCTTAAGTAACTAAACGCGTGACAATATATTCTGACGACATTCTTCATCCATACTTAAATAAAAATTACACAAATGCAGAAATCTTGCTACCTCTTCCTCAGTTAAATAAATAAAATTACCAGTAAAGTAGAGGTATTATATGACTTTTTTTTTATTATTGCTAGTGGGGTGGGACCAAGTCCCTTGTACTGTGGCCACTTCCAGCCTATTGTACCAGCCCCGGATGATAGGTGAGGGTGATTGTGAAGTAATTGGTGGAATGAAGATTGGCAGGGGAAACTGAAGTACTCAGAAATCCTGCCCCAGCGCCACTTTGTCCACCACAAATCCCACTAGACCAGACCCGGGATCGAACCTGGGCCGCCGCGGTGGGAAGCCAGCGACTAACCGCTTGAGCTATGGCACAGCCTATGATATGATATTACTAGGCATTACAATTCAAAGCAGAAAAAGGTACAAAGCTGTGTTGGTACTCTAAGAAGAGAATCACTGGCAACTTTAAAAAGTGAGCTGGAGCGACAAAACAATGTCTTCAGAAAACAATCCAGTGACTGTTCCTCTGCACTAGGGGCAAGATACAGTGTTGCCCCTTGTTAGCTAAAGAAAGCAAACGTTTCTCCAACAACGATTTTGTATGAAAAAATGCAACACACAGTGCAGGGGAAACCACTTTTAGCACTGTAAGTTTCTCACATTCAAGTGACACCACAGTTCAAGTTATTAGGAGTGACCTCCTTAATCGATTCTGAAAACAAAGCAAAAGAATTTGAAAACTTTTACTTAGCACTCGATGAGAAAAATGACACAAATGATACTGCTCAGTTATTTAGTCATTCTGGGCATAACATAATCATTTGGGGTGGTCAAGAACTAAACTTAAAAGACAACACAGCACACAAACGGGAGATTTATTATTTTGTATGTGAATGTGCAAGTGTGGTAGGGTGGGTGGGTGTGTGCATACATGACTGAACGTGTGTGAAACCATGAAGGAACTTGAGCTGCCCTGAACACAATATGTGGGTGACGATGGAAAGTGAATGCTCCATGTCTGCCTGAAAAGAAAATGCATTTGATGGATAGAATTAGGTAAGAAATGTGCAAAAAGAAAATTGAGAATTTTACACAGAACATCACTCAATCATCCATCAACAGTCACCCTGCAGAGAAATGTTTTGAGTGCAAATCGTGTCATGACAATTGTGGTGTCAGCTGTGAACTTCATTCAGTCCCATGAAATTAATTCATGCCAGTTTCAAGCCTTTTTGTCAAAAATTGATGGTGATGGTGTCTTATACCATACAGAAGTCCAATGGCAGAGCTGCAAGATAGTAGTGAAATGTTTTTAAGTTCTGATGCTAGAAATCAAAATGTTCATGAATGAAAAAGGCAACAATTGTAACTGAATTTAGTCGTCAAAAGTGGCTCTGGGATTTGGCATTGCTATTTTATATCAGCCATCACTTAAATTACTTAAATATTCAATTCCTAGGCCAACAGACCCATTTCTGATATAAAGGGTTCTATCTTCTCGAATATAATGCTGTGTAGTCTGTTGAAAGTCAACGGACATTTTGGGGGAACATACCACTTCCATCTTTAGGGATGCAGAGTAAGCCAAATAAGAAACCAAATGGAGGATACGTGTTCCCTCAAAATGTCACTGGACTTTAAACAGACTGCACAGTATTATATACCAGAACAGACAATTCTTCATAACCACCAGTGTGGGTACCTAAAATCTTATTCATTTTTGGGCTGTCAAGAGCTTCTGAAATAAGCTGGTACTGTTTTGGAAACAACTGGGAAGTGCTAACCTGTGTAATTTTTCCTCGTGTGATTCACTTTAGAAGGATGGATCAGTAACTGTTCCATTTCCAAGTATCCATGGTATATGAATCACTGATTCTTTGGCTAAGAATTTTAAAATGAGATTCAGTTAATTTTGTAGCCATGCTGTTCATATTTCTAACACATTATCTGTTGAAGCCTGAACAATTGCAGCTTGAATTTATTAAACTTGATTTTGCATATATGTTTCAATCAGGGAACTTTTATCTATGTTTTATGCTTCTTTACCACCATCTCAGGTTCTGAGTTATATATAACGTTACACAAAATTTTGTAGCTGTACTAGCATATGTATACATATACACGTGTATACACACTTTTTCACATACGAAACAAAACAAATCTGTTCTGTTCAAGTATTGCCAATGCATGCCTAAATTATATGTGAACCAGTATTTCAAAAATTGAATCACATGTTAATTCTTTTGCAGAGCAAAGAAGGCCCAAGTTTCACATTAAATCTTTCAATGTGACCTGAATGCCCAAGTGTTGATTATCCCTGTTTACAGTATGAGTATAGAATGTGGCATTCCCCAAAAGAAGAATGAACATTCAGAATCCTCTAAAACCAACATGTGATATCACCCAATTTCTAAAACACAACTACATTCATGCTGTCTACCCTGTTTTAATCCCTCTCTTGTTAACTCAAAAAAGAACAAAAGTATTGATTACTAAGAGCCACTCTGTGAGGTTTCTTCTTCCTTGGATAATACTAATTAACGGGATTAGTGCTTCATGAAATTCTATATGAAATGAACAAATCATAATAAAAAAAGTCATGAGACCATGACACCTGAAGTATGTGCAGCATGTAATATTTTACAATCTGCATATTATCATCAAATTCAAACTCACTTTTCTTGACTAGCCTTAGGTGGAGAGTGCTGGGATCCCAGTTCCCTATCCGTAGGCATGTCTTCAGGTGCAAGCTCTTCGTCATTGTCATCCTCAGAGATGTCAGCTGCCCCATCATCATTATTCTCACTAGCAGCACTTCTACAACTACTACTGCAGCTATTTGCATACTTGTCCTCTGACACAGGTGCAGTCCCGCTCCCACCACTGCATCTTCTTCTCCGATGCAGTCTTCGAGGCATATGAGATTCCCTTATCGTCACATTTAAGTCACGTTTGAACTTCACTCTGTGGGTGGAACTCCCCTGATGGGGAGATGGGCCCCCAGCCCCTGGGTAGGTGCTGTTGCACTTGACATTATTGTAGCTGTTGTTATTGGGCACATCACCTCCTGCAGGCACAGCATCTTGAGCAACATCTTTCTTTCGCTGATCCGGAGATACTGTCAGCTTCACCTTTATCGTCTTGCTGCCATAATGTGGAACTTTGATGGATGAACCCAAGGTGTCATAAATTGTTGTCACCAAACCAGCAATGTCCTGCAATAAGAAATCAAGATTTATGGCCGTGACACAAGATACAGCATACATACATATGAGGGCTCTTTGCACAGTAACCTCCAGTGAGATGTTAACAAAAAACACAAATGAGAAAGTTTCAAAATCAATAATCATCTCTCAAATCTCAAGAAATGTGACACACTACTGTATATATCCAGCAAGTCAAAGGACAGTTACAATGAATGAATTTATTTGTCATTTGTCAAAACTTAACATTTATAATATGAGTATATGTGCTGCCTGAGATGAACTAAGTTCATATAACCTGACAAGAGTTAATTCTTGCTTTCAGACATCCAAGAATCAAGCTTCACCTTAATGCCTTGTAAAATGAGATCTTTTGTATAGCATAGTCAAATACTACCATAAAAGATGATATTTAATATTGTCTTATCACCTTTCTAAGATTTTAGACTGATGTAAGTAAAAACCTCCTTTGACTGTATTCCAGTATATAAGGCACAAGAAAATGTTTTATATAAATATAAAGAACTTAATTGAAATCTGGCTATGCTTTTATCCACCCAACAGATCTCATTAATCCACAAGTTCTAAAGAAAAGCTAATAAACTGCTGTGTTGAAGTTTAAGTAAAACAAAAGTATGCTTGTAGGGAATATTTAATCCTTCTTTGAAAACTGACAGCAAGTGTGACAAGCGAGATATCTGAATAGGAATATTCTTCATAAGACCAAAGATCTGCACAAAAAATGGAACTGACCGGTAAACAAATCATAACTTTCCTTTGTATTGGAATATTGCTTGCTAACACAAACTTACATCACAGTCACTGGATTATGTGGCCTATGCTATTCCTACTTAATGGTTTATATCAGAAAGTTAATGATTCTACCCACATAAAAGGAACTGCCAAATTAGTGTTTTGCCTCATGCTTTAATAATATGAAGAGTGTAATATTCAGGGACCTGTATTCCTTGTTTAATTTATACACATCTTTTATTTGAGGAAGAGGACTCTGTGATTAGCATGAAGCCCTCTTCATAACATCTGCTTAATCTGTGCTTTACTGAAATAATAAAGTGGTTCAGTCCCGCATAAGGCAGTGACGTCCTAGTATGGAAATAAATAATATACAGCGCATTATCATACACTAAATGTGGTATACTTTTATGTTAAAAAGAAGCAGCTCCAACTATATCTCTTAGTAGCAATAATATGCAGATTGAATCTAGTCAGAAGAGAGTTTTTTTTTGCCACAGTTTTCAATTTTGGCAGCTTGTCCACAGATTCTAGCTGTGCAGATGTAAAACACACCCTTCAATCCGCTGGATTTTCATTCATTATGAGATGAAACATGCAATATAAATATGATTTGTGGATAACAATTATAAAGACTTTTAAAAGAAAGTAAATCTAATGTATGTAAAAATAACCCTTCTCTTCTTTTTGCCTTGTTCATTTCTTCTGTCTTACCAATTCTTTGACCTTCAAAACCTGGTCACTCTGTTTTATCTTTACAATCTGTATAACTGTGAACTTTCAGAATAGGATTCCAAACATATAATGTTTAAAGAAACTTCAGAAGAGTGCACATTTTTTTCTTTGGAGATTCTGCACTAAAACGTACTTTGCCATGCTGCTGAGCAGATGATATTTCATTATGAGTTCCTGTTCCACTGACATCCCTTTGTCCCTCTGTTCTCCTCCCAGTGCCTTTTGTTTTGATATATAACCTTCCACCTAGTCAAACTGCTTTGAAAACATCACCCAAGAAAACAACCTCTTCATCTTTTCTTTGAGATTCAACCCTTGCTTCAGGTATAGTTATGACATGATACCCTTATACTATCAGTTTTACACTAAGCCAACTCTTGAAACTTGTGAAATAGGATACATAAAGCTTATATTACACCATGTAAGTAATAATGAATGGAATTCAAGAACCGAAATAATGGAAGTTTCCTTCAAAGCAGCACCAGCATATGAAATCTTCCAAAGTTCTTTGTCCATAATATAACATAGTGTTTTAACCATGCAAAATGAAAGATGCAGAAGGTTCTCTTCATAAAAAAACTCCGTTGCTTTAGTCCACAAGCAAACTCTACTGACCGAGCAACCGCCACTTGTCAGAAAAGTTAGTGCCAACTTTAGCAGATAGTGGGTGTCACGTGGTCAGCGCAACAAATCCCCATGGCCATTCATTTCGGTTTTGTAGACCGGAGCCGCTATTTCCTTGAAATAGCTCCTCAATTATCATCACGAGGCTGACTGGACCCCGTTCCAGACCCACTACTCCTCAGAAAAAATCTGGTAGCACTGCAAATCGAACCCGGACCTCTGGATCTGTAGACAGAAACTCTAACCACAAGACCACAGAGGCGGTCACTTCAAACGTTTAATAAATATTACAGCTACTTTGCACATTAAGGGGGTTAAAATTCTTCTCTGGAAGTCCAGTGTTTTCCTGCATAGAAATTTGCAATGCTCACAGAAAACAACACTGTCTTTTCAGAAATAATGTAAAACATCCATGGAGATTAAAACAGATATTTGGATATGTGTGAAGAAAACCCCCAACGATACTGGCTCAGGACAGAGTCACTGCCCTATGGCTGGCTTTCGTCACTATTACGCTCCTTTCAGTATGCCTGATCAGGCAAGCATTTAAATGATATTTCATGGGGAAAATCTTTTCATTTTTCTTCAAAATTTGGGTTCAGCCACCTCAAAGCAATTTTAAGTAACGTTCTGAGCAGGCAACTCCCAAAGCTGCATAAGACATGTACATCATCAAAACGATTTCTGAATAACATAATAAGAACTACTAACATTATGAAGGAAGATATACAAAAAGTAACTTTAACGCTGATAATAAATCCACGTTGTTCTACCAGTACTCGTATTAAGACATCATTTTCCAGGAAACCCTATTTTTATAAAGTCACTTTTTAAACAGTGATGACACTGGAATAACTTAGTTGGTATAGCGACTGGCTACAGGCTGGACCACTGAAGGGTCGGAGTTTGAGTCCCAGTAGGGTTAAGAATTTTCTCTTCTTCACATCCTCCACATCCTCCAATCCAACGGGTACCGGAGGCTCTTTCCCCTGGGGAGTAAAGCAGCAGGGGTGAGAAGCTGACCACTCACCTCCAAATAGTGCCAAGATCAAGAAAATATGGATGTATATATCCACTCCCCCATAAGCCTTCATGACGTAATGTTTAATTAGTTAAGCACAACTTTACCTTTTTAACCTTTTTGAATAGTGATGAAAGCCTGTCTTACAACAATAAGAGGTAAATGTTTAAAATCCAAAGGAGAGTTTGTGCAGTAACACTTGCCGTAACTGTCTTGATTTCACTATGTAAATGACTGCTCCAATTATCATAACCACAGACATGCTTAAAGTTTAACAGACTTACGTCTTTTGTAATCTTCCCATGTCCATCAAAGTCATAGAGGGTAAAAGAAAACTCCTGCCGTTCCTGACCTCCCAAGTCAACACCGCCCTCCACAGACAGGTCACATTCAAACTCCTGCCATGGAAAGGAAAATATAATCATGTTAATTACTCTGCAACAGTGGCCACGTAAGAGATAAACTGCATAAGAAAAATCACTAATAATAAGGAATGGAAAATTCTGCATTAATGAAACGTGTCTTCTGAAAGAAATCTGAGTTGTGCTCATCCACAATAAGCTTTTAATTATTTCTCGACCATTCACAAAAAAGCTGTAAACCATTCTTAAGGGTGCTTTTCAATTTCACGTAACAGTTCAAAACAACCCATTTCTGAAAATTCAGTGGAAGAATAATTAACACTTTGTGTTAATAACAACAATTTCTAAAATTAAGACTGCATTTTAATTTTACTCTTAACAATTTTTTCTGATTTTTGTGCTACTTTAACTACTTTAATTTCGTTTATTTTTAATCACCATGCATGTTGTTTGATGCATCTTCATTAAAATATTTTGTGTGGTCCTTCTTTTTAATCCTCCCTCCCTTTTGTTTTCTTACTAAAGATGTTCAAAATGAGTAAGGATAAAACAATTAAATTTTATTTCCTTTGTATTGTATGAAAAATCACCATCTAATACACATTCATCCAACTTCACCTTTAAAATCCTGGAACCAATTTGGCATAGTTTCCCTGTACTCTTATCTGCCAATGTACATGAACTGGGCTGTAAACATGTTGCCAGTTCTTCAAACTTTGGCATGTAATTTACAGTCCTCAGGAGCCTTTGACTCGAAAGATACAGAGCTGGGTCCACTTATCTATAAAATGTTCATCATATACAGGACCAGAAGAGAAAATTTTCTTAAGATGTACAAACTGACACTAAAATGACTAAATGAGCCGATATAATTTTCACTTCATTGAAAAATAAAATATTTTCATTTTAAGGATCATGGAATTTTTGTTGTTCTATACCTGACCCATAACAAAGAAGTTACATAGGTGTTATGCACTTCAACATAGGTAACTAATAACTACACTGTAGTACTTTCTGAATTTCTTTTGCCGGCTTGACCATCAGCCACAGCATTTGAACACTGGCACATTTTTTAAATTACAGATGATACTAACAACGGTTATCTCCTATGCAAATAACACACTGCTAGTACATGCCTACTGCATTTTCTGCTATCACATAATTATGCATATGTATGTAGAGAAAGAAACATCATAAATTTGAAACTTTGAACAGAAAAATAACATATACATTCATTATTCTTGCTGGGACTCTCATGCCTGGTTTTAGCCTCAATGTCAATATACAATTCACCAGAAGATGTGCAATTTTTCAGAAATTTTCCAGTATGCATGAACTGTTTGCTGGTATGCCTGTTGGAGTATACCAGCTGAAAGAAAAAAGTGCTGACAACATCCAGGATTGTAGGATATCTTGAGGGTAAGCCTGCCACTGACACAGCTGTGTGCTAAGATTTGAAAGGGATAAGGCTTACTACTGGAACATGTGGTAATTGTGTATGTTCAGTCTTGCCTGACAAGTTGGGTCGCCTTTAATCGAATCATATTTGATTAAAGGCGACCCAACTTGTTGACGAAGATACAAACCACTTGCTGAATATATCTGTTAATGAAATTTCACAGTCCATTACACCAGACAGTTAAACTCACTTTCAATCCCATTAATCAACTTTATAGAACTTTGGACTGACAAGGTACGCGACATTTTGGGCGAATATCCTAAGTAAGGCTGTGAGAAGTTGAGTCAGATGGATCAATAGTTGTTGGTGATAAAGGTTGGAAACATGTGGACTGACTCAATATACAAAAAGTGGGCTCTTATGTTGGCAGGTTAACTTTCTTGTTTCGTAACAGTTCTTACTTTCTACGCAAAGTACATTAAGAGCTGCTACCGGCAGACCCTGTGTCTGCACTGTCCATACTACTATCCCAGCCAGATCCTGGGGATGACAGCCCAAAAGCCACCCCCCTGAATTACACATTGTAATTAGTAAATGTCTGTGCTTGTGTGAATTCGTTCATATTATTTGTCACCCACGGATTCCATGGTTCCAAGAAATGCTATCGGAAGTCATCAAAATTAGTTCATCAGTAACATTCCATTCATTATTAGTTGGCGCTTTGTGTCAAGTAGTGAGAGACAAAGACAGCAAGTGAGGCGGTGTATTGGAAGTAGATCATAAAGAAAAAAGATAAAAGCCTCCGCTCCCATAAAAGGAAGTGCAAACATGTTGTGGGTTCATGCAACCATAAAGCGCATTAATTGACCCAAGGCTTGCATTCCCTGTTCGCTCCGCGTAATGATTACAACGAAGTATTGTAACACCAAAGTTCTTCGGAACCATGACTTACTTTTCGTGTAGGTCGCCACATTGCAACAAAGACACAACATTTAAAACAATTTTACAAAAGGCAGTCCTATACTGAAACCAAGGAAAGAAGCCCATGGATCGACCCCCTTCTCTACATCCCCCTGAAGCATACTTTCCTGTTTTCCTCTCCAGGCGTCTACACATTCTTTTCATGAGGATGCTACTATTGACAGACCACGTGATAACCTTCACTAGTGACGCCGCTTTGAGTCGATAGATATAGGTCAGAAGAGAGCGGGAGGGAAACACATCAAAAGGCCACAACGGGAATACCACGAGCTGCGTCATCCCTGTGGGTCTTGTCTCCGTGGCCCTAGTATAAGTGGTAAAGGAGCACTGAATTTTTAACGTCTCGCTTGAGGCGCCGACAAAGAGATGAGTGTAATAGTAACATATCTACCACATTAAAACACGAAGGTTACGCCGTATTTTAACAGCATATCCGCACTACAGGTCTACACTGCACGAGCTAGAAAGAGATACGGGACGATTATTTTTTGACGCGCTGGCACATCGACAGAAATCAAACTGAACAGTTCTTACGATAGACCTATCGATTTAAAATAAATTGACGATGCAAAACCTGTTCCTCTGGTATAAGCTAATCGACCTTATATACTTCAGAGTTAGTACCATCATTAAATAAGTAAATGAAGACGTGAGTAAAAACAAGTAAAACAGTCGCGGAGTAGTGGTTCCAGGGACCCATTCTTTGAAAAATAGGAATATGCGAACCTTCTAAAATTATACGAGTATTCATGGTACCGAAAAATTGTGCTATTTTGCTCTAATTTTTAGGCAGTTTAAAGAAATGTAAATGTAAAATAAATTAGAAACAAAGTGTTTCAATGTAAAGTTCAATAGGCTTAAAACATACTTATGAGACTTGTAGTTCCGGTCAAACACATTACTTCTCTGGGGATATTTTTTAAGTGTAGCAACGTACCCCATGCCGGAGGCCTAATCTGCTCCGCACTGCATTTTCTCACAAACTCGTATCGCCACAACTTAAGAAATATGCAGTGTCGATGCTGCGAGAAAACGAAAGGCAAGCGAAGTAGGTCGTTAACGAAAAGTCTGCATTACAGCAAAAATGATAAAACTGCAATTAAAACCGCTATAATTAATCAATGTTCACCAGATCAGGAGTATTAAAAAATCCTAGTTTACCCTGCGTTTCAGATGAATCTGGGCCCCCAAATTTTCTTCTCATTTTTTCCCCCATAAGCAAGTACAGTAGTGATACGGTGGGTCTCCAGATTATGCACGTAGAACTGCGAAGCTGGCCGACTGGAACCGGGCCCTAATTAGACTATCACGTACTAGAATGATCTACAATAAAAAGGTCCATAGGGTTGTGAGACGTTGAGGGTCCCACATTATCTAGACAATCGGCTCAAAGATGGCTGTGAAGTTGTCAGCCTTACGCGCCGGCCGCCCTTTACCCCCAAGAACATTCCTTGTACTCATTTCTGTTAGAGGTTGAGTCGACCTCAGGGCCATAGTGCGGCTAGAATGATTAGTTAGGTCAATTGAAGAATCCAGTGACCTCATCGGGATTCGATCCCGCGACATTCCGGATTGTAGCACAGTGCCTCAACCAACTGCGCTACCGCGTGCCCCCAGAAGGAGGTACAGTAATATAAATTTAACTACAGCATGATGACATTAGGCGGCTGTTCCTTTCTAGCGGTCTCTTACGACTCTGCGAAAATGTGGATCCGGCGGAAGATTCTGACAAGCGACGTTCCATAGTTTAAGTAGGGCGATCTATTAACAACCTTTCACGAGACGGTTTAACCGTGATGAAACTGGAAATGACACAATTAACTTCGTGCTCTTACCACAGTGCTGTGGTCAGGAAACACTGGGAGCCTGTTAGGCTAATTCTGTCTCCTAAGATTACAGCAATTCTGAGTCTCGATATAGGCCCCATCACCCACGCTGTCCATGCAGTGCGCATGATCACTCTTCCCAGTTCCATTCGTATTATAAAGATAGAAGAAACAACGTGACTGAAAGTAAAATCTCGATCTCTAACAGTTATAAAGGCCCTGTAAAAGTGGGGCACTCGGATCTTTCATGGGCGATAATTCCACATTTAAAACTACAAATATTCAAACCGAGAGAGTTTACTGAGTTTACACATCTTATACGCAATGCACTGACTGCTGTTAACGTAGGAGATCAAGACCTCTGACGGTGAACTGCAATGATAAATCCGTTATGCTGCCTTTTTCCCCCCTTGGCACTACAGCCCCAGTGGGCCTAGGCCTACCTCCATGAACTTCTCCGTTCACTTCGGTTTTTCTAAATCTTACACATTCGGTAAGACTCCCTTGGCGGGTGATCAGCTCGTCGCAATTCCTCTACCTGTACACAAACACAGAAAAACGCACACACACAAACTAAACATCCATGCCCTGAGTGGGATTCGAACCCACGATCCCGGCTTCCGAGCGAGCGAAGACAGTGCATGCCTTAGACCGCTCGGCTACCGTGACCGGCCCGTTATGCCGCTACTACATCAAAATTCTTCTTTTCAGGACAGAAACTCAGAACTGTCGGTTTTGCCGTTACATGCGTGGGGTCTAGTCGGTTTCTTTCCGACATAAAACAGAATTTGGGAAGTTACAATAAGTAGGGGGCACGCGGTGGCGTAGTTGGTTGAGGCACTAGGCTGCGAGTCAGAAGGTCGCGGGTTCGGTTCCCGATGAGGTTATTGGATTTTTTCTGTTTACCTAATCCTTCCAGCCGCATTATGGCCTTGGGGGCGACTCAGCCTCTAACAGAAACGAGTACCACGAATCTCCCTGGGGGGTAAAAGGTGACCGGCGCGTAAGGCTGACAACCTCATCGCCATTTGAGCAGACTGTCTACAGAAAATGTGAGAGCCTCGACGTCTCACAACCCTATCAGCTTATATATTTTACAACAATAAATACTGTCACGCGCATTAAACAATAATTTAGCTTCATGTTAACTTAACACAGCCTCTTTGCTTCCATCATAAGGCAGTATGGCCAAGAATGACGGAAAGTGCATTCCTTAACGTCGACAAGTAAGCTTCTGGAGCAATTCTGTAATCATACAAAGGGCACAGAGACAAAAAAAACAAGTTTTACTAGGGAAATGGACGGTAACATGACCCTCTACATCTAATAAAGAATCCATACGTGGTATTACATAATATGTAACAAACTGCCCACGATAACGGCACAATGTCACTAGAAATTTATCTCCAGAACGTACTGCATAGATTTTTCAGTGCTTCCATATTAGCAGAGTAAAGGCGTCTAATATCAGATAGCATTTTTTTTCTCCCAAGAAGTAAGGGGAGCACTATGGTGGGGCCACAGGACCTTAGACCTCCTACCCGACCAATTTCTCTGCAGCGGTAGACTAGACGCTGAAGCATGCGTGTTGTTTTACCGCCAGTGTGTATTTCTACCAATTATCATGTAATATTTTCGCTTACAGAGCTAAGGTTTCGAAACCATACTTGAGTTTTAACTTGCACATTGTTTATATGAACCCAATTAAACACAATATCGCGTTTCTATCCCTTCCAAAAGCTTACGTTCCCAGTTATGATGCAATGAGTTGCCTAATTTCGGATACTTAAGACGGTTGCCAATTTCGAGCATCCGAAATTAAGAACCTTATTTTATACGGCCTTTATGTTATATGCATCCTTAGGTGGCTGATACTAAAACAAAATGGGCCATAAACTCAATGAAAAGTGCAGTTCAGGCTGTAAAAGACAAGAAAATGGGTTTCCTACGAGCTGCCAAGCTTTTAACGTTCCAAGACCTATCTTACTGGACTATGCGAAAAATGCTGACTTCGAATAGCGTGGTATAATTCCATTCAAGCTTCTGCCTTTTAGAAGCTGATTTCATCCCAGACAAAAAGCATGGCAATGAAGACTACGCTACACCCAAGGTCTCCGAAAGGAAGGAAACAGATGGAGCTGCAAATGTTGAGTTCCCGGATACGGAAGACGTGGGAGCACCTACCGAGATTCTCCCAGACATTCGACATCCATCTTGTTCACCTGGACCATCTACCAGCAGCAGAGGTGCTGTAAAAGCAGCACTGGTAACAGCCTCTCATCATAACTGGGCAACTCTAAAAAGAAAACTGAATAGTCCTCCGCCATGAAAAGCAATAGTCAAATTTTCAAAACCCCAATAGAAGACAAAGTTCCAAAGCGCACGATAACGAAGATTTCGGGGAAGTCTACGGTCTCCAGAGGAGGGTAAGACTGAAATGGTCAAAACCCTTAAAATACGCCCTAAAATAAATCGACAGCCGAAAATTTCTTCCGGCGTCCGTCAGACAACGAAGACAGTGCTGATGAGCACATTTACTGTTCCTTGCCTCACCGCCTCGACAAGTCGGGGGACAACTGGTTTCGTTGTTTCAGAAGTCTAAGATGGGCACAAGAATTGTGTGCGGCCATCGCAGAAAAAAAATTACTGGAGGACCTACTTTTGCGAATATTGCACTCGAAAATCAGTGAATTTCAACTTTAACTCGAAATTACTTTTTAAGGGCAGAACTTGATGTAAGCTTTTGTTTAAAACTATGTGATTATTTTGCACATATTCATGTAATCAATACTTTAAAATGTGGCCGCTTCTTCCCCATGAAACATAAGATTTTTGTACATACTGTAGACATATGTTTCTCTTGTTCCTTTCAGTTTATCATGTGTGAGGGGGTACGCGTGACAAAAGTACCGGGTTCTCAATCGGATGGATTTATTGGCACTTCAATTAGTCTCTCTTAACTACAATTAATACAGCCCTATCGCTGATTTACACACGCACTAGGATTCTCAGTCTTTACTAGTCGTATCCTGGTGACGGGATTAGAAGGGTCTCACTGTGACTAAATCTTCTAATCACACACTAAGTCTTCACAGGCCGACTTCTAACTGATCTGCTGTGTGCCGCCGTATTCCCATTCTCTTGAGCCGACCTCTCAACTGCTAGTCCCTTTGCTACAGACCGCCATTATATAGACTCCGCACCAATCACATAGAAAACACGGCCTCTATTACTGTTAAAGCTTGTTTACGGCTGGGCTGCCTAGCAATAGACGTCCTATGGTTGTGTGTTAGTGTGCTACGGGGATGTTTAGAGACCCGTTGTGCAGCAATGGACTTCCGCCTGTTCGTTGTTATTCCGGCTCTTTAGGCAGTGTTTACTTAGCCGTTGCCACATTATTATGGTTCTTTCTTATGGATTAAGTTCTTAAAAATGTTTTTTTTTCCTTGGCACTACAGCCCCAGTGGGCCTAGGCCTACCTCCATGAACGTCTCCGTTCACTTCGGTTTTTCTAGATCTTACACATTCGGTAGGACTCCTTGGGCGGGTGATCAGCTCGTCGCAAGGCCTCTACCTGTAGACAAACACAGAAAAACGCACACAAACATCCATGCCCTGAGTGGGATTCGAACCCACGATCCCGGCTTCCGAGCGAGCGAAGGCAGTGCATGCCTTAGACCGCTCGGCTACCGTGACCGGCAAAAATATGTTACCTATCCGAAATAAGGAACCACTCCTGTCATAAATTAGGCTACCATTTTGGCACGCCCTTTCTTTACAATTTTTTTTATTTCGTTTCTGAATATATACTACATCATGATAAGCATTAATTCTCATACTAGACTTATTGAATTTAGCTACGTGAACGCGTAAAAGCATTAACGGTTCATGATTTTATCAACAAAGAAAATGGCTCCAACCTTAATTATTCGAAATATGGGGCATTTACCCTTTACAGTCTATTCACCACGCCGATAAATGTTCCAGAAAAAAAATTACAATCTTAATTACGTTTATTTCATGAAACCAATTTCTGTGCGAAAAACTGTTTTCGTAAAATAGATGAAGATCGATTTATGGTTCGAGTAAAGTCTGTGTTGTATCTGGCAACTAAGAACCAAAATTAAATCAAAACAAATTTCACTGGAGTTCGCCAGGTACCAAGTTTTATAGAAATCCGTTGTCGGACACATACAGACGGACTAACGCCTTTCCATTATACGTTCATTTACGTGTTTCTTACAAAGAAAGCATAACAACACCGAAGTATGCTCCCATGTTCCTCCGCCACCTTTCAAAAACGCACAGAAGTCGCCGGCTTGTATACACAATTGCTGCTCGCCGCCAATTCAAGGCCAGTGGAGCGAATCAGCGGCAGTCAGACGCAGAAGCCCCGTGAGTGGACCTGCCGCGACAGCTGTTCTGTCTCTAACGGTAGGCTTGCACCCCTGCCTAAACAATCAACGTTTCTGAATACACGCCATAAGAAAGTCGCCTGGAGAAAATACCAAACTCGAGATGCAACAGGCATATCTTAACTATCATCTGGAACGGGAAATGGACTGTCAACCCAATACGCACAATTTTAAAAATGCTATAAAGAAGCAAATATGTTAAATGTATTAGATTGCTGAGAACACGGCTTCGATATCTCTATTTACTGAACTACGCAATCCCGCTTACGTCATAGCGACGTCTGCAAGAAGTGTAGTCAATATCGGCCATGAACTACTCGTACAAACTGCATATCGGTGCGTGAAGCTGACCACTCACCTCCAACTAGCGCCGAGGTCAAGAAAATGTGGATCTATACATCAACTTCCTCCTATGTTTTCATGGTGTTGTGTTTAATTAGTTAAACACATGGACAACTTTACCGTTTACCTTTTACAAACTGCATATACGAGTATCTACCTATCAGACAGATGTCAAACGTAACACTTCCTTTTGTTCTTATCGCCCTGCGTGAGACAGTACAACGTTATGTCGACACGGCTTTACGGTAACATAAGAACAGCAGGCCAATGTCCAGCATCAAGCGGTTCAAAGATGCCTAAAAGTTGTACGTGGCTCCATTACCGCGGCGTTTAGCTCCTGAGGATGTCACTGAAATACGAAAAATGATCTGATGTCTAGTTACAAACTGCAAGTTTCGTCAAACCTACCCAGCTCTTCTCCGCCTCTCAGTCTTTCTTACCGTATTTCTCTCTCCTGCTCCCTAGCTTCATTTCATATGGTGTGTATACACATACACACAGACACACATGACAGTTCAATGAATGACAAACACGCAGATATGTTTCTCTGATCTCATGCCAGTTCAGTCCCCACATTTACGTCTTTGAAGTGGAAAGGAGAAAGTGCAGGCACGTCTGACAGGTAGAAACTTCACCATGTGACTCACGTAACAAACTACTGAATCGAATCTTCAATTTCATTCACAAATCGTAACTTGTTTACATGAAACATGAGAAATATATCTGCAGGACGTCATTACTAAATTAAGCAGCGGTTGCCGTGCTATCCAGTTAATAAAGATGCAACTAACCACGACAGAATTAATAGGTTTTGTTCTAAAAATGGTGACGTCAACATGGGATCCATAACATTAGAATTAATGAAGAAAGCAGTCTTCTGGGATTTGGCACCGTGTATATGTGGTGTTAACCGACGTTCCTCCGAAACGTCGGTTAACACCACATATACACGGTGCAAAATCGCAGAAGACTGCTTTCTTCATAGTCACCGCCGTGAAAGCCTCAAATCTTACATTAGAATTAATATTGGCGAACGAAGCAGAAACGGACAAAAATCGTATATGAATTGACACAGAGATTTCTGGGACTAATCTCAAACTAGGAATGCGAAGCTTACAGGAACATGTGACGACAAAACGGAAAAATCCATGTTAAACGACTTGGTCCAATTCATAATGCAGTTGATACGAATTCGGACGGCTCCAAGGTTGAATTACGAAACCAACTTCCGTGTGTTACATATCCGTGGGATGTCTCCATTCCCTCAGGCCGAACGGTTCCAGGAAGAAACCTGAACAGCTTTTCACTTCCCCGCAGTAAAATATGACTAATGGCAATATTTACTGTAGTATAAAATTATGCAAGATTAAGGTAATTTTGATTTCATAAACGAATTTAATTTACTGAACAATAGCAGAGAAAAGAGTAGTCGTAAATTCCTCATGTCTCTCTCTCTCTCATCAAAATGCAAATCACATTTTTGAACACGGTCCTCGACCTTTTTCGATTCAAGGACCGATAGAACCTTGGTGGGCGTTCCCAGGGATTATACCCCATCTGCCTAAAGTCTATTGTACTCGTACCACAGCACCGGAATTAAAGAACCATCATATTCATAGGCCTACTGGACATAAGCGGTAGAGATGGGACAATTTAAAATAATTTTAAGTTATCAGTCATACCTACACTCTATTAGAGGAACGAGGGTGCGTCATTGGCAATTAGCGACGCAGACAGTTGTGCTATCATTAGGAAGTCCCCCCCCCCCCTTGGCACTACAGTCCCAGTGGGCCTAGGCCTACCTCCATGAACTTCTCCGTTCACTTCGGTTTTTCTAGATCTTACACGTTCGGTAGGACTCCTTGGGCGGGTGATCAGCTCGTCGCAAGGCCTCCACCTGTACACAAACGCAGAAAAACGCACACATACAAACTAAACATCCATGCACTGAGTGGGATTCGAACCCACGATCCCGGCTTCCAAGCGAGCGAAGACAGTACATGCCTTAGACCGCTCGGCTACCGTGACCGGCCATTAGGAAGTTACTAGATTATATTCTGAACATACTTTCGGTATTCATGCGCCGGTGGGAATCTCAAACCTGCTTACACGAAAGATGCAGTATCTTCCGTAAGATTTCCTACAAAAAGTATTACGTAACCTCGTTCATACAGTAGACTTAACCCAATTTCCAAGGATGGGGGGGTTTATAACACAGCCCCTCTTCTGCCATTTCCTAACCGACCATAAAACTCTTGCCCGCCCGCTCCGCCGGCCGGTCTGTCTCTCCATTAAGTGCCGCAAAATGCAGTTCCGTAAAAAATAACGTTCGACACAAAATATTTCAGTTGTTAAAAGAGACAGAAATCTCCAGTTACAAAACTGCAGTGTTCTATTTGCAGAAATACAAGCCTACAGATCTACATAACGCCTCAACCATCTGAAGGCTATTTCCCAAGGTAAAGACGGCTAATGCCCTCGAATGAAGTAAAGGCGAGGCAAGCTGTGAGGACTGGTTGACTTTAACCAAATACAAGGATAATTAAGCTCCAATACACCGACGGCAGCAAGAGCCGTCCCAAAGCCACGTCTTCTCTCCACTGCAGGATATAGTAGAGGTGAGGTTAAGAATGCGCGAAGTTCATCATACATGTCCCACATACCGTTTCGTGCAATGGGCTTGGGAAAGGGGAATACATTCCGGCAGGAACGCAACAGAAACAAACACACGCCCTGGTGAATCAGAGAGAAGATACGATGCCGGTCCTCTTTCTCGAACAGATAGGTCTACTGATACGGCTGGTTTCTGAAACTCACCTCGAAGTTAAGTTGTCCTCTCTCGGAGCTGTGAACGCTGTTCTTTGCGTTGTTCGGCTGTTGTTGTTGCTGCTGCTGTTGCTGTTGTTGCTGCTGCTGCTGCCTCCGTCCCTCCTCGCATATATCTTTATCGCTGGCGGCACTGTAATCATGGCGACCCAAAAGCTCCTCCGTGTCCGATGGTCGTCCGTCACTGCAATCGGTTGGCACCACTGCAAATAAAATTAATCCGTGTATATAGGCCTAAACGCTATTTCTCGTAACGGCAATCACGCACATTTTACTCAAGAAATCCATGGTGATATCAGGCAGACGAATTTGACAGCTCTGGATGGATGGACAGTGACATACAGCGGTGTGAACTGCTGGTTTGAAGTCCACTACGTGACATCACACACACATCTCGTGTTACTTGGCACGGCGATGGCAGTTCTAATGCCAAACACAATGCATACGCATTACACTATACCGAATAAGGCCTACAGTTTCTACACAGATTTTATTATTGAGGAGCAAAATATCTAAACAAAGCTGGAGATACTATTTAATTTTTTGTTGGATCTAATTTTGCCACCCAGTTCTCAACTATTTAGTGCAAAAACTTCTTACACCAGTCGACCTTATTACAGGCCTTAATCTGTCAAGTCATGATCTACAATTAATTCGAAACCTGATCGGTATTTATTTGTAAACAATACAGAAAAAAATATTTTTGCGCTCTGAGTTGAATATCATATTAATCTGGTCTCTCCGTGATAAAGTTAATAGGCGTACCGTTACTGTAGCAAGTAAGCAGTTGTAGAATATGACACACTGTTACATAAACACCGAATTCGAAACCATAACACGACAGCTTTACAACAACATGGTACCATTCAAACCTTATTACATTTTTTCCCCCTTGGCACTACAGCCCCAGCGGGCCTAGGCCTACCTCCATGAACTTCTCCGTTCACTTCGGTTTTTCTAGATCTTACACATTCGGTAGGACTCCTTGGGCGGGTGATCAGCTCGTCGCAAGGCCTCTACCTGTACACAAACACGGAAAAACGCACACACACAAACTAAACATCCACGCCCTGAGTGGGATTCGAACCCACGATCCCGGTTTCCAAGCGAGCGAAGACAGTGCATGCCTTCTTATTGCATCTACACTGCAGAAATGAAGCTGTCTCCAAGGTTCGGCAACAGACGTCAATTTTTTTAAAGCTACGGTTATTATTCGGACCGCNTCGCCCTTGTCACTGCTCCACGTTGAGACTCTCACGTTTAACCGATTTTATGTTGCATAGCTACATGTTAGCAACCACTTTCTAACTGACCTATTTTTTCTTCTTCTTCTTCTTCTTCTTCTTCTTCTTATTATTATTATTATTATTATTATTATTATTATTATACGTACCACATGCTTCAATACTGAAAACTGCATTTTTCTCAAGAGTGTATTTGCTGGTTTCACGTGATTCTCAGAATAAATTGTGATTACTTATCTCTATAACACAAAACAACTGATATTTGTAATGCAGATAGTGTGTCTTCTGTAAGGTATAAACCGAGTTTTTAAACATTCAGATGGATTTTGGGGCTTCTCAGGTTTAGAACTATGAGGGAGCAGAGGGGATGCTGTGCGTATTCTTAGCCTAGGTAACGGAAATGTGATGTCATACATTCACGCTACGGCCGCTTCAACTGCTATTAATGGTGCATTATATATCATATATTGTTTCCGTTATAACACAGCTGCCGCCGGCTAAGTAACCTACACTAAGACGACCAAAACACATCATGAACTTGGCGATTCTCAAAAGATTCGCCCGGCTTGCTACGCTTCGTTTCCCACTGTCCCGGATACACACCTACCTGAACCGCTGACACTAACAGAAACGGTAAAAAAAACATGCCAATATTACTAAAGTCAATCGCTCAAAGACCGGAAGTTGAAAAGTCGCGTATACTACTAAAACATACATCAGACAATGGATCACGTTAAATACTCTTCACTGCGGTATAATCAAGATCCTGGACTAAGTGCATGAACATGACTAGAAATTAAGTTATGTATATATTATATACGGTTCACCAGCGTCACCGTCTTCCGGTTACCAATCACAGGTCATCCTTATTCGTTTTATTTGCTGATATGCAGCCCTCATTACCTGACTACTGCTTCATAACAATTCATTCCTTTTCCCACAGGTACTCATTTCATCAGCCGGGGCTTGAAGCTGACCACTCACCTCCAATTAGTGAGAGGTCAAGAAAAAGCGGGTCTTTACATCCACTTGCTCATACGTTTACATGTCGCCATGCTTAATTACTTAAGCACAGGGACGACTTTACCGTTTTACCTTCTGGCACTCGCTGAACGTGGCCTTACGAACACAAGAGTTTCTTTTCTCTGGTACCATAACATCCCATTGCTTTTTAAGGTAAAGCTATCCCTGTACCAGGCCGTGAAGGCCCATAGGGTTGTGAGACGTTGAGGGTCCCACATTATCTAGACAATCGGCTCAAAGATGGCGGTGAGGTTGTCAGCCTTACGCGGCAGCCGCCCTTTACTCCCCAGGAATATTCCTGGTACTCATTTCTGTTAGAGGCTGAGTCGACCCCAGGGCCATAGTGCGGCTGAAAGGATTGCGTTAACTGAAAAATCCACTTCATCAGGACTCGAACCGGCGACTTTCCGGCTTGTAGCATAAGAACTTAACAAACTACGCTACCGGGTGGCCCTTTTATTGCTTTTATATTCCTCAAATAATACAAGGGAGAGGAGTAGAGGAAAATTCACTCTTTCATCAAATCAAAATAAACAGATAAATCAGCTGACTATTCCATAAAATTGCACGGGATAAAATCACGTTCCGTCCCACGTTCGTAACTTTTGTTTAAAGCTCTGAGCTGCGCATTTTTCTCCGATTTCATTGTACGGCGACATGTAACACCACTGAGTAGGCCGTTGACCCTTGTAGTTTGCCCTTACATGTACATTATACAAGTGTCTCAACAGTAAAGAAAAAGTTTCAGCCTTCATGAAACACAAATGCCGACAAAACAACCCAACTGGAACGGGACGGATACGGAACCAACTGACATAACTTTCGGTTTTGTATTATCTCCACTTCAATCTCTCTTTCTCCCCCCTACAGTTGAGAAGGCTGTGTGTCGGTTCTTTTCTTTGGGAACTGGTTTCCTTCCGCTGCCGGCCCGACTAGTCGCCAACATCACCATGTTGCCACTTGTATGCGACCACAATTTCAAGATGGGGGAGCATATGGGATAAGGCCAATGTTGCCGCCCACGTGTTTAACCATAACGCCCGTGACGTATGCAGTACAGTGAATGAAAAGATGCATGTAGGTGATCAGCTTCATGCTGTGGCCACCTTACCGCTGGCTACAGCACAGAGCCCCAGATAACTAACACAGCTGGGAGACGAATGCCGTGAAAAGCATGTAGACATGCCCTCCATTACATGTTTCATATGCAAAGCTGCTAAACGCATCTAGATTAAATTTCGTATCAGGAATTTTACACAAAATTTTGTTGGGCGAATTTAATTTTGGTCCAAATCGCTCGAAGAACATACCGTCTGCGTCATGACATCGTGCAGTCCGGTAAGTAATACCAGCGTTTCGGGGTAATGTACTGCCTCCACTTTCTCTACTGCTGCAAAAATGAAAACGTTCGTACCCATCTACCAATGTATATGGTATCGTGGCCTAGGAGATCACATACAACTTCACTGCAAGCTCAAATAGAACAAAATCTTATACGGAACTCACCTCCAACTAGCGCCGAGGTCAACAAAATGTGGATCTATACATCCACTCCAAGTTTGCCAACTTTAGCGGATAGAGTGTGTCGCGTGGACGGCGCAACGGATCCTAACTTCGCCGACAAGCGGCGGTCGCTCGGTCGGTACAGTTCGCTTGCGGACTACAGGCGACGGATTTTTATACATCCACTCCCCCATACATGCCTTCATGACGTAGTGCTTAATTACATAAACATAGGGACGTTACCCATTTTTTACAATAAAACAAAAAAAAACTGGTACGTGTCACATGGGGGCTGCTTCTCATTAAGAACCAAAAATGTTACTTCACTGAATACGGCGTAAATGTAATTAAGTACGAGAAACAACAATTATGTGTCTATACAGGGTGCGTGTGTGAACGGAGAAGTTCATGGAGGTAGGCCTAGGCCCACTGGAGCTGTAGTGCCAAGAAAAAAAAACAGGGTGTGTGTATCTGTACTGCTCATTAGCTCTTTCAACAATATCAATTGCCACTTTATGCATTGCGGTGTAAACACTCATTAGGTTTGTAAAACCGTAGGTTTATTTGTATCTGCAGAACCAATAAACTCTATCTACAACAGCTTTGAAGATTCTTCATCGGATAGTTGCGTACATCGTTACGTAATCATTAGAAAGTTAATAGAGTCTATTTTCAACACATATATACCAGAATCGTAACACCGGAGATCTGACACACAGGGCTTTCCTTCCATGAGGTTGCCTACTTGAAGAGTGCGTTGTACCTTAAAATGTTTTAGACTCTGTATCAGAACCTACGAGGTATATCAAATGGCGAAGAATTTAGTCAAAATTGAAATGCTCCGTTTTTTTTAATGCTCGTGGGGTTGGACTAAGTCCCTTGCACTGCGGCCACTTCTGGCCTATTATACCAGCCCCAGATGATAGGCGAGGGTGATTGTGGAGCAACTGGTGGAATGAAGATTGGCAGGGGGAACCGAAATACTCGGAGAAAACCTGCCCCGGCCCCACTTTGTCCACCACAAATCCCACTTGACCAGACCCGGGATCGAACCCGGTCCGCCGCGGTTGGAAGCCAGCGACTAACCGCTTGAGCTACGGCGCGGCCTAATGCTCCGTTTAGTCACGCCATTAACTTCGACTGGCACTCCATTATGGTGTACCAGTACAGATCGACTTAAATCTCTGACTAGAAGGAGCACTTGAACAAATAGCTGTTATGGCCACTCCTGAGCATCCTTCGCGATGTAAATAAATGAGCTGCCGCTGTAGAAAGAAGAAATCAGCAACGGGTAACAATACACGGTGGGCGGCAAACATCTCCCAGCCATGGCGGCACGCCGTAGCCCTGCTTGTCTGCACAATCCCAACAAATTCATCGACCTCGTAACAAAAGACAAACAGCATGCCTTCGAAGTCAGCTGGTAACTTCACTTTGCTCGGTAAACAGAAAAATATACTAAATATTGCGGATGGATACAGCGTTGCTAGGTAACTGACGGTGTAACACCTCGCGACCGACTACACGCAAGGAAACAATGGGAGTGCGGAGTTTTCTATGTAGTACGTGCCGCGACCATTGCTATGCAATCGGTCGGTAACACATTCCAGCAATATATGCTGTTTTCTGCGTGGTCAGTGCGGTCAGTGTCAGTATTTGAGAGTGGCGGAAGCAGACGAGGTGGAACCAGGAATACAGAAGCTCACCTTGTGAGAATGTCAAGACTGATTTAGCTAAGTGGAACCAGGAATACAGAAGGTCACCCTGTGGGGATGTCAAGTGTGATTTCGCTAAGTGGAACCAGGAATACAGAAGGTCACCCTGTGAGGATGTCAAGTGTGATTTAGCTAAGAGGAACCAGGAATACAGAAAGTCACCCTGTGAGGATGTCAAGTGTGATTTAGCTAAGTGGAACCAGGAATACAGAAGATCACCTTGTGAGGATGTCAGTGTGATTTAGCTAAGTGGAACCAGGAATACAGGTCACCCTGCGAGGATGTCAATTGTGATTTAGAAGACTTTGTGTGTGCGACGGTGCAGTGTCTCATATGTAATATTTGGAGTGACTGGAAGTGACAGTTTCTATGTGGACATTCGTTGCTAGGAGACGACTAGTGGAAGACAGAGAATCCTAGTGAGTGTACAACGGTGAACTGGAGTGTGTGTAAATCAGCGATAGCGCTGTGTTAGAGTGTAATTAAGGAGTGTGTAACCAAGTGGTTAATAAACCCAATTACCAATACGAAAGCCGTTTCAGTAGCCAAACACGCTACAACATTATACAATTAGCATGTCAAAATCTTATCTCAAAACTTGTGTTTTTAAGTATTTTGTAGTATACATCCACGCCCCCATGGTGCAGTGCTTAATTGGTTAAATACCTGTCTACTGAAGATGCCAGTGTCCCTGAACGATGACTTCGTAAAGACGAAGAACAAAATTGGAGCATACGTGAGGAACAAACGGATGTGGTACGAATATCGAGTTAAAATCGCACTTGCATCTCATATAGGAGTGATTCCGAAGAAACAACATGACGGTACCAACAGAACACACGACAATTCTCCAATACTTCGGTGGTCTAATACCCATTTCTAGTGCCGTTGCTTAAGCACCTACCCACCGAAGCACTTGTGACATGCAATAGGACCAACATGATGACAACACCACCTGTGACACAGCGGTAAATATTAAGCGTAATGCCAAGGACAACTACTTTATCAAATTGTGACATTCAATATGCGCCGGTAATTCTGAACGAAGACGTCATTACGAATACAATATCAACGTAAGTACATGTCCCCAATGAACACCGACAGAACTGCCAGATAACGAACAATACACCTGCCAAGCCAGAAGCCGCTCTCTGACAAACTCCTTTAATTCTTCGAACACAGCTGGCAACTATGTCTTACTCTAATTAAGTGGCCGCGCCATAGCTCAAGCGGTTTGTCTCTGGCTTTCCACCGCGACGGCCCAGGTTCGATCCCGGGTCTGGTCAAGTGGGATCTGTGGTGGACAAAGTGGCGCTAAGGTAGGTTTTCTCCGAGTACTTCGGTTTCCCCTGCCAATCTTCATTCCACCAATTGCTCCACAATCACCCTCACCTATCATCTGGGGCTGGTACAATAGGCCAGAAGTGGCCGCAGTACAAGGGACTTTGTCCCAACCCACTAGCAATAAAAAAATACTCCAATTAAAAACTTTCTCAATTCAACGCCCACATGTTTGACCCATTCCTATAATTCTGTCATTCTGCTACTACACTTACGGCGTGGAATATCGTGTTCCGTTAATTGTCAGTGAAGTGGGACTGAGAGATGGTGGTGATCGTGTTTTAATTTAAGGAACTATACGAAATGTTGAGGAAGAGTAAAAAGATTGTGTAAATCTTGAGGTTTTCACGGCGGCCCACTCCAGGAGACGACATACAAACTCCGTGGCCTGTAGGCCGCAAGCGAACTATACCGACCGAGCGATCGCCGCTTGTCGGCGAAGTTAGTGGCAACTTTTACGGATAGAGGGTGTTACATGGTCAACGCAACGGATCCCCACGGCCGTTAATCTCGGTTTTCTAGATCGGAGGCGCTATTTCCTTGAAATAGCTCTTCAATCATCCTCACGAGGCTGAGTGGACCCAGTTCCAGACCCACTACTTCTCAGAAAATCTGGTAGCACCGGGAATCGAACCCAGAAGACGGCATTCATCGGCAAAAGGATTATTTGCTTCTTAGCTTATATAATGACGCTTGTCTCACTACGAGTCTTATAGCTTAGAATAAGAGCGTAATTATTACGATATGACGTGGAAAAGAAGGGGTCGTTACCTGTTTAAGTCTTCAAATCGGAGCATTAGCCTTGAGAAGCGAGGAAATCTGCAAAACCCTCGCGAATTACACAGCAGAACTTGAATCGCAAAGTATGAGAATAATCAAGACAGCCCATAACAGGGAAAAACTCTGGAGCTTCTGAATACAAGATGGGATTAACGATCATGCTACAAGGTTAGTGCATGGCTACAGGGAGGCCCAGTGCTCTAAAACCAAAACTACGATGATCAACTGTCATATATATCTCTGGAAATGTCTGTACCTGCATACAGCTCAATGTGGAGGACCTAAACGGGCATTAAATTGACACGGGAGTATTATTATCAAAATCGATGCATTTCGCCTGGCTGACCCATATTCACGAGTGATATCTGACGATATTCTAACTGCGTAGGCAAAAACGGAGAGTGAGGTGGCCGTAACCTATCTGTAGGTGTTCCTGGATGAAAACAAAAATACTCGGGGTGGTCTAATCAGGGTCGAGGTTCAAAAATGGTACTTCCCGAATATTGTTAGTCTTCAGTGTCATCGTTACCAATTTATTAGTCACACACATTTATTAAGATTATATGGTTCCAAGTAATTTGGCTGGCAGGCATCGGCATTTCGTAGGAAACCCGTGCCTCTATCTTCGGAGTGGGCGAGCACTCATATTTTGAAGATGGAGGCAGAAAGTTTTACCGAAAAGTTGGTACTTAATGCCGAAATATGTGGTGTCAAATCCCAGAAAACAGAATTCTTCGTATTCAGCTCCGCGAAAACATCAAATCTCACTCAAACAAGGACAGGTTCATAGCTGCATTTACCGATTGCTTGAGTTCGTCTCTTCTGACGCATAGCTGTATATCTGAAATTTGTTGTGTTCTGTCTTCCCGTATATGCTTTACAATGAGCCACTTCCCCTTCCATGCAAGAACTACGATTTTCAGCTAACAAATTACCCCAGCAGTCTGTGAAGGTAGGGACTGGACTCGTGTGGCTCCGTACGGAGATCAATGTTGGGGTTTTGTGAACGAGGCAATACTGCATCCTTTACGCTACAAATCTGTCATGGATATAAATTCCGTATGAAAGTTTTGCCTTCCAGCAAATTACCAGGCACGTTGCCAGGTACATGTTTATCTCGCGGACCCTATTCCACTACCAATACGGTCCTGCATATATTATGCCGTGGCTTCTGACCTCATGGGGTTACGATTGCCATTAAAAGCTCAGATGAAGATTCTGACACAGAACTACATTCTTCCGCCTGCGCCGGAGCCTGATACGTCACACGTGGAGGGGGCAGGGATAGCCAAATCCACCGGCGATTTACACAGCCTCCCGATTTTGTGTTCAATAATGAAACTTATTGGAAGGGTTACATAAAGATGAAATGTATATCTGGAGCGACGTGGTTCTATTGATGCAACCTACCAAGAATGACTGCATACAGCTGTCACTGCTAGCCGGAAGCCTGTCTTCACTGAACTAGGGTGAATTTTAAATCAGGCAACAAGCCAAATGACTACCATAAGGTGTACATGCTACCTACTTCAATTAAAATACGGTCATTTTATTTTTAAATAATAAAAGCTAATAATGCTGATACCCGCAGAGATATACATTAGATTATTTTTCTATAATTTTCTGCATGAAAGTAGCCCTCAGGCCAAACAACTCACCGTTCTAAAAAAAAAAAAGATTACTAGGGTGTAAGCATTGACGACAGAAGTTCCGAACTAGATCTCTGAATGAGAGAATAAGCAATAAACCCGCCAGATAAAAATGTGAACTTCATTTCCACTTTGCGAAAGCCTTGTAGCAACATTTCGTGTACCACACTATCCCTCCTTTCCTCGCCATCATTATTTTTAGTTTTATTACTACCACAATCTTTTCCTACATTGAAAAGTACAGGTGTCACGAACCTGTCTAATTCATATACAACACATGTTGGCACAGATAACCGCCTCTGTGGTCTTGTGGTCAGAGTTCCTGGCTCGATTCCCGGCGCTACCAGATTCTTTTTCTGAGAAGTAGTGGGTCTGGAACGGGGTCCACTAGGCCTCGTGATAACTAAGGAGCCATTTCAAGGAAATAGCGGCTCCGGTCTAGAAAACGGAAATTAACGGCCATGGGGATCCGTTGCGCTGACTACGCGACACCCTCTATCCGCAAAATTTGGCACTAAACTTTGCGACAAGAGGCGGTCGCTCGGTCGGTATAATTCGCTTGCGGACTAAAATCATGGAGGCTTTTTTGGCACAGATAGATTTCACACACATCAGCAACGGCACGGTGCGCGGAACGCGTATGAATCAGTGGATCGTCATGCACATTACAGAACCGACTGAGGATACATGCAATTACTGTGAAGGCGCAAGAAGAAATAAAACCAAAAACATGTGTAAAGGTAAGGTTCTCCCTGCCGGTCACGGAGCCGAGCGGTCTAAGGCATGAACTCTCTTCGCACGCTTGGAAACCGGGATCGTGGGTTCGAATCCCACTCAGGGCATGGACGTTTAGTTTGTGTGTGTGCGTTTTTCTGTCTTTGTCTACAGGTAGAGGCCTTGCGACGAGCTGATCACCCGCCCAAGGAGTCCTACCGAATGTGTAAGATCTAGAAAAACCGAAGTGAACGGAGACATTCATGGAGGTACGCCTAGGCCCACTGGGGCTGTAGTGCCAAGGGGGGAAAAAAGTTTCTTCCTATGCTTAATTGAGCAAGCACTACGCCACGAAGACGTATGGGGGAATGAATATACAGATCCACGTTTTCTCAACCTCGGCACTATTGAAGGTGAGTAGTCAGCTTCACGTTCTGGCTGCTTTATCCCCGGGAAAGTGCCCCCCGGTACCCACTGGATAGGAGGCTGGGTGGGCCCCAGAACCGTTCTGGACATGGAGAACAAAAAATTCTTGCCCCTACCGTGATTCGAACTCCGACCCTTCGGCCGTCCAGCCCGTAGCCAGTCTCTATACCGACTGCGCTATCCCGGTTCCCGACCACAAAAGTGGAAGCCATGGCAATACTTTTTGCGACATATTTCGCCAAATATTACTTCAGCTTGGCTAGCAAGGGCCACCATCACCATTTCGAAATCTGCCCACATCACAGCGCCTATGCTTGCCCTGCCATGGATGAACCCACGTACTTGTTTCCATGCTGTCTACTAGAATACTCGCAATTCACGCATCCTAGTCTGAGCCCAACTGAGTACGTTTTACCTTAAGACGGAGACAGGATCCAGTCTGAGAAACGTGTTTTGAAAAATTAACAGGGATAATGTCCAGAAACATATTGTGTGTGCTAAAGTACCATGGTAACAAACTTTTAGATCTTATTATAATTAAATAGGTGTATATCGACTGGTCTTGAAAAAGTAATCTGATATGCTACATCTCAACAAGGACCACTTCTGAAAACTTTCGTCCCTTTCAAGTGAACTGAGAACTACGAAGAGATGTGTTTTAGACGAGCTCTTGACATGGAGTAGTGCTTAATTAGTTAAGCACAAGGACAGCTTTACCTATTTACCTTTACCGGACGAACCCCTTAACTGGTTATATTCTAACAAAGCAAGCCTAATAATCTTGTCAAAAATGGCGGATGGTTATTTTCAATAACTGCTTGCTAAAAGGCAGTAACTAAGAAGACAGTGGCAGGATTCGAAAAAGGACCGCTATAATAAAAAGAACCGATTATAAACGCAAGCCCAAACACTTGGGAGGATGCAGACCTTTCTTGTCGGCGCCCTAGGCGTGTACGAAATACACTGCAATTTGAAAGAAAAGGTGAACGAAAACCTGGTTACAATGGGGTAAGTTTTGACAGGGAGGTATAATGACGGGAAAGGGGAGGATAGAAATAGAAACGCTCCAAGCTTCTGCTCTGCTGAGGCGGCAATGAAGAACTGATTCCTGCGGCCCTGTCAGCGTTTAGTTCCAACAAGAAACGCCCGGATTCTATCTAGTAAACTGGTATCGTGTTGAAGCTCTGACAGTCCAGTTCTGATCACTGCATTGTTTTCTCCACGCCGTGTCTTACTCTGTAAACACTTATCCACCATTTGCCAAACAAATGTTCTGTGCTTGAGCAGATCACATTGCTCACGCGGTCTGATGTGCTCACGAACTGTGACCACTCGAACACAGGGATAATGGGTTCGAATTCCTCTGAGGGCATGAACCTATGTCCGCGTTTTCCTGTGTATGCAGAAACCTTGCAATGGACCTACCTCCCACCCAAGGTATCCTACTTAATGTCCACTGATTTAAGTGAAAGAGAACCCCACCAAGTGCTTACCAATCTGTGTTCCGCGGAACCCTCCAGTTCAAAGAAAAAAACCTGCCTTATGATTAATAAACCTTCCACATTGTGGGGTTGGCCGCAAGACTGACTTGCCTGCTCACTCACTCATGGAGCTATCAACAGCTTCCCAGCATATTATGGAACCCGAAGGTTCATTACCGTGTTCATAAGAGCCGTCCAGCGGTCCCTGTCCCGAGCCACATCAATCCAATCCATACCATCCGATCCTATCTCTAACATCCATTTTCATATTGTTCACCCACCTACGCCTTGGTCTTCCCAGTGGTCTCTTTCTTTCTCGCTTCCCCACCAATATTCTATATGCATTCCTCTTCTCCCCCATTCGTGCTACATGCCCTGCCCATGACTACCTTGCTCTGTGAATGAAAATTATTGTTTCGAAATCCAAAGAAGTGAAAACCGGATGCAATTTGGTAGAATCTTCTAAGGAAGGCTGTGGCTAAAAAATGGCTCTTTTGCTGATGATGATTATGAATGGCGAATAAACTATCTGCTGCAGTGCCAACTTCTTCATATCTACATAGTAAACTTCGTTAATGGTTCCAGAACCTCAGGAGCCCTATATCCTGCTAGTTTTGTGAGCACAAAAGTATTACGTCATCGGATAGACATCGCTGTGTGCCTTCGCAGTACAATGCATCGCTCTGCCATTTCTGTTAAATCGGCGAGCGTGTTGAGGTGTGTGCGGATTGTACAATTCTTGTTCATGTACTTAGTTATCAACACTGAAAAAGCCAATTAAACAGCAGCTGCCCATGCGCGGTGCCGTTAAGTCAGCCAGACCGTTCCTATGATTAAAAATTATTAGTGTTACGACTCTACACAGAGGAAGCACCCTAATTATCCATCTTGGTCCTAATCGCAAAGTCTGAACTGGAAAAGAGACTGCAAAGCGGGTGGAATTTCACTTACAACACAGATGACGCTAGAAGCACTTCAGTACCAAATCCTAGGTACAAAACAAAAGCGAATATTACGTGTATAACTGCCTCTAGTTCGGAGTTACTTGCCTTCGGTGATTCCAGTGGTCTTGAAGCCCACTGTATGCGGTTACCAATCTAAGGAATAATGCTATGTTTCCACTCAAATTAGAAACGGTCTTACATATTGTCACGTGATACAGTAACTACAGACCAGTTTTGGATTGATGATCGAATTTACTGGACTCTTTGATACAGCGCCTGACTACACTTTACAATTCACTATCAGACACGCACGCACGCGCGCACACACAGTGTCTACAGTCACGTCTTCACTAGCCATTGCTCGACAGCGGCTTCTACGGTGGATGTTAGCCTTCCTCTAGGTTCCCGCACTTTCCCCGGCCTCAGCTACCAGCTTCTCGCAGCAACAGCTCACAACGACTGGACGTCGTCAGTTCCCTAACGCACTCATCAGCCAACTAACTCTACTGACCCTGTCCTGCTTATAACATCCCGGCACGGACCTCACAGAAAACACAGCTACTCTTGCAGTTTACGGGCCGCTGCCTAATAACGTCCGTTGTCCAGCTGTTTGTTTCGCGGTCACTGCCTAGGAACCGGTCTACATGTCATAATATAAAAGCTGCTGACTGCAAGGATTAATCTTTGTTTTAATATATAAACTCGATAATCCCCTCAAAACTTGACGTTCGTAAATGTTCATGCGATTTAAAACCATACCGAGCATTTCGTATAAGACAGTGCTTCATCTACATTTAATGATAAACATCCAAAGATTTGAAACCAGTCTGCATTTGAAATTCTACAGTGTCGAGAAGAATCGAGGACAGGACCTGTAATCGAGTGTGAGCCTAGCTGTATATAAAGGATATGCAACACATTCAGTTCAGTAATGTCGCTGGTCTTTCTGTGTTAACTAGCATGAGGGCGCGGAGGGAGCGTGGAATTATACTTTTTCTTTTGGGGGGGGGGGCTGATAATTTTTGGCTCTGGGGGCTCACAGGTTGACTGCTCGTCCTGATGTAGGTAGACTGGACAGAATAAAGAGAGCTGAAGAACAAGAAGGGGACTGTGCAAGGTCCTTCATCGAATGAGGGTGCAATACTCATACAAATAAGCTGCATTATGCTGGAGTTTAAAGCTGGGAGGACTGCGGGAGAAGTTTGCACGCAATGTAGAATTCCGATACAAATTCAGAATTTGCTCTGTGAACGAGGAAAGCGATCGAAAATACTGATCGAGCCAGCTATTCGCGGGACGTTCCGTCCGGATGTAGAAGGCCTGTAATCGCTGTGCTTTTCGCAGGTGGAAGACCTGTAATCGCTGTGCTTTTCGCAGGTGGAAGGCTTGTAATCGCTGTGCTCTTGGCAGGTGGAAGGCCTGCAATCACTGTGCTCATGGCAGGTGGAAGGCCTGTAATCGCTGTGCTTTTCGCAGGTGGGAGGCCTGTAATCGCTGTGCTTTTGGCAAGTAGAAGGCCTGTAATCGCTGTGCTTTTCGCAGGTGGAAGGCTTGTAATCGCTGTGCTCTTGGCAGGTGGAAGGCTTGTAATCGCTGTGCTCTTGGAAGGTGGAAGGCCTGTAATCACTGTGCTCATGGCAGGTGGAAGGCCTGTAATAGCTGTGCTTTTGGCAATGTAATCGCTGTGCTCTTGGCAGGTGGAAGGCCTGTAATCACAGTGCTCATGGCAGGTGGAACGCATGTAATCGCTGTGCTTTTAGTATTAAAATACTAGACGAACTTCGTGCTTCAAAGTGTCAATGTCCTTTCTCAATAATCCATTTCTTGTCTTTGTGGAATAAAGCTCTGTCGGTAAGGGGGCCAAGTGACTGTGATGAGCTGTAATTCTAGAAAGGTACTGTATATACAATTATTTTCGATAATGGCCTTTCAAAAATCTCCCCCCCTTTCCACTCTCTCTCTCTCGTTCCCACTTTGGAGCATGGGACATCCACGATATGCTCTGTTTCACTTCAGTTTCTTAATCCTAAGACAGTCGGTATGACTCCTTGGACGGGGGATCAGCCCGTCATGCCGCTACCTGCACAGGACAACACAAATACATAATAAACGCAGGCAGACATCCATACCTCAAGTGGGATTCCAACCCATGATTCCAGCGTTTGAGCGAAGACGTTTCATGCCTCAGAACGCGCGGCCGCTGTGATCGGCCAATGCCCTGTTCATATACATCAAAAGAACTGTTCCTTTTTCATTTGGGTGCAACTTACATGAACATGCATTATTAGGTCTGGGAGAAAGTGTGTTAATGGGTCATGCCCGAAAAAAATACATGTTAAGCAATTTTACTCGAATTTTAAATACGAACCGGAATAAATGTGCCACTCGTGCGTTCAAAGTCTCAGACTAGGCGAAGGAGAGTTCCATCTGACGCCACCTACATCAGTGTACATCGTATGTTTGTAAGTTTGCAGGGTATTCCTAGCTCCAGTCCCTCTCTACGTTCAACAGCAACCAACTTCACAGTATAAGACGCAAAAGAACAGAAACAAACACATCTGTAAGAAGTCCCTAAAATATACGAGTTATCGACGGAGAAACCACGTAGCAGGGAAGATTTCAAAGCGATAAATCGTTTTGATTAACTGGAAGATAGTGTGCTTGGCGGAGATGTTTTCCAGAGCGGTCGGATGTTATACATCTCGAAGGCTTGCGCACAGCGCCTTTTCAACATCTCGCGCGCACTTCACGAAGACAGCAACAGTTGCGTAAGCACTGCATCTGGACTGGCCAGCTTATAAAACATTAAGGAATCTGCAGAAACAAATCGTGGTAGGGTCCTTTTCACTTCACTGCCAAACATAAACGTAAAAGCTTTGTAAAAATGGAACAAGGTAAAATAAACAGCCAAAGGCTGCTGGAGGAAATTAAGGACACTTGATATCTGACGAACAGCCTGCTCGTGTGTACTGAAAAGAACACGGTCTTAAGAAGCAAACCCGAAGTGCATCAGCACACTTGCGTCACATCCAGAAACTCGCGCATGGTTTACATCCCACAGCGCACATTACATTACGGAGTTCGTGGTTCGAATCTCGGTGAGTTCTGGCTGTCGTATACCACCTGAATTGGCGACTGTCATTACCGATCTCCAACAAATAAATCTAGGTTTCGATACTTGGGCACTCCAGTTAAAAGCTGAAGGCAAAGCCTGTTTCGGGTAAACTTATCTCACAACCCGAATTGCCCAAATTCTCTACTGCTCACTCCAAAATGGTCCGCACTATCCACTGAACAAGAAGCACAATAGAGCACAGTAGGTCGCGGTGCAAGGGTCGACAAGGCCCACCCCTTATACATTCATTTATACATTCATCCACTGAACAAGAAGGCAAATAAACACGTATCTGATATCATGAGACTAAATGACAATATATCTGAAATAACTGTGTTTAAGTTAGTTACGTGACGTCAATGCTGCTGCTGCCAATGGGCGTACAATGAGACAGGATAATAGAAACGCTTCAAGAGCCACATATCCGAAATGCAGCACACCAAATAACCAGGAATTAAAGGCGGGCCTTCTTCAGACACTAATAGGGCGTAACTTAGTGACCATTCTAATGGCAAAGTGTATATTTGAGTATAATATTTGTCAGTTTAGTCAAAGTGTGAGATTCAGTAACACTTTCTTTCATACTCTGCCTGTGGTCTTCTATACAATTCCTACAGAATACCTAGAACGACTTAGGTGAAGTGATAATACGACGTGTTATTATTAGCAAAGATTAATGACGTCATACAAGTGAAAACTACAAGATTATTAGAAGAGCAGACCCAAAACGGATCCTACTCCTTATAAAAGCACCGACTGATAACAGTAATATTAATGCAAAAAAAAACATTTACATTAGGTTACGTTACGCCCCACTAAATGAGTCAGGACAGCTCAGTTCGTATAGCGACATGCTACGGGCTTCACGCCCCGGGTTCGATTTCCCGCAATGCAAGATTTTCTTCTTCTTCACAGCGTCCAGACCAGCTCTGAGGCCCATCCAGACACCTATTCAACAGGGAACAGGGGCTCTCCGGGAGTATAGCCACAGGGGCGTGAATCTGACTACTTCCCCCCCCCCCAGTGCCGAGGTCAAGATCTGTGGAGCTATACATCCACTCCCCCACGCACCTTCATGGCATGGAATAACTAATTATGCACAGGAACAACTTTACCCCTTTTTTGTCTCTTACCTCTCCCTACGTTAAAACATATCAACTTTTCACAAAGCTTCTTCACAATTAATAACACGAACTTTTCTGATGATGTTACAAAAATCATCAGTTTTATTCACATTCTCGCATGTTTAGAATTTTTTTCCTTGGCACTACAGCCCCAGTGAGCCTAGGCCTACCTCCATGAACTTCTCTGTTCACTTCGGTTTTTTCTAGATCTTACACATTCGGTAGGACTCCTTGGGCGGGTGATCAGCTCGTCGCAAGACCTCTACCTGTACACAAACACAGAAAAACACACACACACAAACTAAACATTCATGCCCTGAGTGGGATTCGAACCCACGATCCCGGTTTCCAAGCGAGCGAAGACAGATGTTTAGATTGCTGCCAATTAATATTCACGATATAAATAAAAGAGCAGCATAAAGTAATTAACCATTTAACAAAATGCAAAAGAGAAGGTGGACTGTAAAATGCGCTGCCTCAGGAGGCCGCTAGATTCGCTAGTGCTCTCGCGTGGCCCTATACCCACACAATGTAGTAACAGCACGTAACACACTTTGCCTGACGCTTCTGCGAATTCTTCGCAATGCCTAATTTCATACTTTGCTTGTAAATGTCACTTAAAAAGTCTAGCGAACATTCATAGGAAGGCACTCTGTGGGCATTTAAAACACAAATCTAGATAATTTCTTAATGAATATATAAAACAAGTCTAGAGAATATTCCTAGCGCGTAACTCAGTGAATACAAGCCTACAAAACATGTCTAGGGAACATTCCAAGGGCGTAATTCAATGGACACGCAAAGAAATTCTAGAGTTGACTTTCACTCCCGGATTTGACTGTCAGTCATGTGTCCAACCATGCGATGAGGTTATGTGGTCCCGTCCTTTGTGCACCATCCTGTCTGTAACAGCAGCCGGCATACTGTCGGTAAAATAAACCGTAAATCAATGAGGCACAGTGGCTATGGCGCCAAACTAATTGCCGTTATACGTGCAATTTTTCTTAACTCTGGGTAAAAGAAAAGGGTATTATAACGGATATTTCCATCGTTTTATTTTAGGCTTCCAGTTGTAATTACGTTTATCCATTCGGTGCCGTCTGTACTATGTCCAACCTCAAATTAACTAAGTGACCAAATCGTTTCTTACAGGGGCAGCCGTAGTGGGAGTTAACAGTCCTAATGATTAAATTTTAAACTACGTTTTTATTAGTAAAGCGATACATCGTTAATTCTGACATAGAAACTACAATATGTTTCATGGCAAAGATGTCTATTTCCATGGAACATCAGAGTGTTTGCCAAGTTGTCTGTAAACACACACTGTCAGAAGAAGGAAACACAGACGTGGAATAAGAAGAGTTGGCGGCATCGCTATGTCTCCATCTTTGAAGTACGTCACGCACTGCACTGTGGGCGAACAAGGCCGCCCGTCGCCTGCTGAGCATCTCCTACTGCCCAATACAAATGTGCCCCCAAACACATGTTTCAGTTACTGGAATCCCGAAATACATGCAATGTTTTGATAACTTTATACAGTATTTCTGTTCGATGAGTTAGTAACTGAAATTTACTTTAAAAAAAGTGCAAGCAAAATATCCAAATAAAAAGAGAGAAAATATCTTCGGAAGTAACAAAAGAAAGTTCCCAAAGCTTAAAATGATCGATTAGGTACCTATACGAATGTTCCGGGTATGCCTGGGCAGACTGGTTGCTTCAGAACTATTCACATCTCTCTCCGTGGCCTATAGTCCGCAAGAAACTATACCGACCGAGAGACCGTCGCTTGTTAGTGAAATTAGTGCCAACTTTTGAGGATAGAGGGTGTCACATGGTCAGTGCAAAGGCTCCCCACGGCCGTTAATGTCGGTTTTCTAGACCGGACTATTCACATATACATTTTCATAATTTACATACAAACTATAGGCAAATATGCTATTTTTTTATTTCCACTTACGGGTGAAAGACGACTAAACATTTGAGTTAACAAGATTATCCACCAATTATTTAAAGAACTAAAAGATGATAAATGCCTGAAACATAAATAAAGATAGCACAGGAAGTTTACAGACGTTTATTCACACCAGAAATGTACTTATGTAATGTTGATTTAACTTATTTATACTTCTTTGTTATCCATTTGTTATTCATCTGAACAAACTCTGGTTGTGTGCATGGCGCAGAGAATAAAACAGTCTTGACAGCAATACAATTACAAGAAGGTGTTGCGGGCAGGACTCATAAAGCCCACTTGACTAACGCATAGGTTGGTGTGTCTGTCATTTTCGTGACGTATGTAGTACACTTCGATAATGAATTTCAATAGTGGGTTTCCTTCCCATATAATAATGAATTTATAAGCTACGATTACAGGAGAAAAACGACACAATTTACATTCGCTTCGTGAAGATATTAAATTCCGATATAATTAGTTACTATAGGATTCTGACGATGGTGTATAACACACTGATATGTTGGGATTTTGGACTCCAGTGATTGAGGCTAGCTCTTTCTAAGGGACCCAACTGAATAGGTGTTTTCCTTCACCTGAGGACGGAAACAGATCCAGTTTCCGAAACGTCGTGTTTTTATTTGTTATCTTAAAAACCAGGACGATGGATAAAGTCCAAAATCCCAACATATCCGATATAATTGTCTTATACAATTTCTTTAGCAGCAAGCTCGAGTGGCGACTTCATTTAGGAGCTCAAAAAGACGTGTTCGGGTCAATTGATAAAGACTACATTTTGTTGCCGTTCCACAGTTCGATCAGAGATACGTTGCAGAAACACTACGCCACTTTACTGCCGAATCATTATCCTCCTAATAAAGTTTTGTCACATTTCGAGAAGCAACTATGGAACACAAGATATTTATAATACGCTTTTTTTCTTTCAAATTACATAAAACGGGGACACAGTAAGTGTCAGGGGACGAAGAAGAGAAAAATCTTGCACTGATGGGAATCGAGCATGGGCCGTCAAACCCGTAGCCCGTCGCTAAACCGACTGTGCTATCCCAACTGTATATGATGTGGTGTATTTAATGACCTCATTAACACTCGCTGTTCTGAATTAAAAGAGGTCCGATACGGTATGTGTTGAAAGAACTGCAAGCTACAATTTATATCTTTGTCAACTATATCTGAACTAAAACAACGTCATGATTAACTCTTATTTTCTTCTAGATACTATACAAAAATTCTGTTCATACCTCATACAGAACACATTCAGTCTTCGTTATAAAGATTAGTTAATGGCGTTTAGGGGCGAAAAAATCGCTGATTTAGGACCATATACACTCTATGTCCAGAATGCAGAGTTTTACTGGGTTACAGTAGGTGGTATATATAGAACCATCGGGCTCCAAAAGGTTAATCATTTCCTAACTGCAAAGTGTGCAACTGGAAATGCGTCCAGGCCTATCCATATCTTTCGTTCTTTACCCTGTTCATGTAACACACGTCTGTGCGTCCGCCAATACGTTGGACACTTCTGGAGGGGGGACTACTTAGTACCTACTTTATGGCGTAATTGAGGCAGTGCAGGAGAACGTCGTATTGGCGAGATCTGCTAGACAAGAAGCATCGTCATCATCACGGTAGTAAGGGATGGGACGGAGCGAGTCGGTTCCGCACGGTCCATGGAGCGTGACCAGCTGCCTGCCGGACCGCCGAGTTTTAAGTTCAAAGTGTCCTTTCTAAAAAAGACGGTTCCTCTCTCTTAAAAAACTCCTCAGTGTTTCATCATCTTCAGTTCGTACACCCAGTTCAACAAGCCAGGAAGTAAAAAGTTAAATATTTTTCAATTGGCAATACGAACCAAAGTTAAGTCTGAAATGAGACGAACTGACGTAAGGTTCTCTCAAACAGGCGCAGAAGTCAGAAAGTTATTTTAAAGCTAACGTGCGGTTTCATGTCGCAACTGAGAGTGGAATAATCACCAACAGAACCACTTTCAATGATCTCTACTTTCGCTTGCACGTTCACTGACTAATGTTCACGGTTGTCCCGAATAAAACAAAGTTTGTGATTTAATCCAGTATTCTTTTCAGATGAGTGAAGAAGTTTACGAGAGACATGTTTTGCGACAACTTTTAGCACAAATGCAAACCCTACTTCGAATCACTTCCAGGAATTTCCTGAATTTTAATCACTATGAAATGGGGAAAATAAAAAGGATCCAAAATGGCACATGTTATCGGAATTCGAATTAAAAAGAAATCATGGAAAGGTAATTAAGCACAACACCACAGCACAAAAGCGAATGTGGGAGCTGAGGTGAGCTTAACGCAGTGAATCTGAAATTAAAATGTTTCAGTGCCGGTGACTGTTCATACGATTGAGTAATGATTTATAAATCGTTTGATATATGAAATGAAGAAGAATAGACACGGTCAGCCCCGACATTTTTTCAGGGGCTTTTACGGATTACGGCTCTTCGACATGGAGCACTGTCAGGCGCGCATCTGAAATGCTTTTCTCAAGGTACTGCTTTTTCACGACTGTCAAGACTAGAATAACCGACTACAGGCTGGAGAACCGGAGTTCGATTTCCGTCAAAGACAGTTTTAAAGATTTCGTCCACAAAGGTCCTGGATCCCAACAATTCTTCTATGCAATTGGGGATAAATTAGACGGAACGTGAAGCTAGCCACTCATTTTCACCTAATGTCGAGGTATAGAATGCATTGAGCTTTACCTCAAAGTTTCCTGTGGCCCATTCCCATCATAGCGTGATTTATACATAACCGCAAAATCATTTTCCACAGTTCATATTTCTAACCAAAAAATCCGTTCAATGTTAGTATGTTCAAAGTCTAGACAGGAAACAGAGCATAACCACGTGTACAAAACGTTCATGTATCTCTCAGCCCGTTGTTGCAGAACCAAGAGTTCAACAAAGAAGCTTCAGTACACCAGAAACCGCAAGCAGTGCGCTATTAACGCTGTTCACAGTCCACGTCTTTGAATGAGAAACGGCGGTTTGAATCTCTGTACTCCCGTCTCGCAGAATGATATGCATCACGATACATTAATTGCCTAAGAAATGAGGAAGAAGGAATTATGGTACTTAATTGCACCTGCCTACCTCTTCACTCGCGGTATAAACACACCATTCACAATACCGCCCGGACGGCCCGGACCGACTACTGCTCTGCCAATTATCGGCAGTGGAAAACATTAGTGGGGCCGCTACCGGTCCGTACTTTTTTGCACAGCTAAAACTGTACCTAACCTTCAGTCGATGGAGTTTCCAGGAACATGGAAGTATAAGTATGGTATACGCAATACAAAAGTAACGAACTCTTCCATGGTTTACATAATTTTACATGTTTACATTCTCATAACAGTCTCACGTATAAATTGACGTCTTACAATACGAACAACGGGGCGTGAAGCTGACCACTCGTCTCTAACTAGTGCAGAGGTCAAGAAAATTTGGCTCTACATCAACTCCCGAGCGGTCTAAGGCATGTACTGTCTTCGCTCGCTTGGAAACCGGGATCGTGGGTTCGAATCCCACTCAGAGCATGGATGTTTAGTTTGTGTGTGTGTGTTTTTCTGTGTTTGTGTACAGGTAGAGGCCTTGCGACGAGCTGATCACCCGCCCAAGGAGTCCTACCAAATGTGTAAGATCTAGAAACACCGAAGTGAAGGGAGAAGTTCACGGAGGTAGGCCTAGGCCCACTGGGGCTGTAGTGCCAAGGAAAAAAAATACATCAACTACCACACACGCCATCATGGCGTAGTGCATAATTAGTTAAGCAAAGAGACAACTGTGCCTTTTTACATCAGGAACGCATATTAACATTCTTGTATGCAATTCAAAGATTAGAGTGGTAATTCAGTCTGATATGACTAAATTTAAAGAAAGCAGCTAAAAATAATCAGATACGGGATATAGGAAATGTAATAAAATCCGAGTACTTCTTATTTCACTTGCGTGTATCCATTTTATATGTATTCAAAAGTCTACTCCATAAAAGAACGTTCTTTGAATGGTCGAAAACTGCATGAAATATGTCAAACGAAATTATGACCTTCTGGATAACTATAAACCTAAGAGCAAAAAACTGTCCCTGTACTTATGAACCACGCCATGGCGGGAGACAGAACAGTGGAGGTAACCTGCGTGCATTTTTAACATCGGCCACAGAATGATCAAATTCACCACCCAAAAGCCCAATGTATTTCTCAGATACATACGTAACATTTTCAATGCTTAGATTTTCTTAGCAAAAAAATGTTCACTGGCGTGACTTATAATGAAGAACTGGCTTGAAAGAAACGGCAAGAGTTTAGCTACACAGTATTTCCCAGATTATGCTTCATACTATAGTTATTCAGAATGAACGGTCAGCATTTATAAGTGACCGTTCTCGTCTGAAGCCAGGTAAGCATTAAATCCACTTGTAATCGACATCGTTGAATACATTTAGGTCTATATTGTTTAAAGAATGAAACAGTACAAACCATACCTTGCAGTTTCTGCAACAAACCGGGATCGCTTTACGAGCTCTTAACAACGTCACAGTGCCATCCAGGTTATGTCTTAAACCGTGCGACTTCAGCGTCGAACAAATCCAATTAAAGTGTGAAGACTTGCAAAGTGACATAAACGAGACAAAGCTAAGCACAACGTCTACAACGACGACGATTATAACGATGATAAGAGTATCTACAAAGTTTATAGGGCGTAGATTAATGACGTAGGGAGGTGGTGATTATTCTACGGAAGTTGTTAGTAGTTGACGGAATGGTGGACAGATGGCGTTGGCAGACTATGTCCACAGATTTCTGTGGAGACGGAGAAAGAGAATGAGTAATCTTTCGTCTCTTATTCTCTCAGGGCAGAGCTGCGGTGTAAAAGGATTGATGGGGGGGTGGGGTGGGAGGGGAGGATAGCGGCGAACCTCAAAGACAAGAGAGACTCGCAACACGCGATTATAAGCAATTACCTGAAAATTAATGTTTCAGGCTCCGATCCTAAACTAATTATGAAGAGATTGTTTATAAACGTCATAATGCGCACGCAGTCTGTAAAGGGAAGGTTATATACACCGACGTCCTTTATGTAAGCCAAAGTACGCCTGCTATTAGGCGGAGTATTATTTCACGGTAAATATTTACCTAAGCCTCCAGCGGACGGAAAGATAGCGTGTCTTTGCTTTCGAACGCCGCGCGGTGCTGGTGTGAAATCATGTCTGTCTTATTGATTGTTTGGTTTCCGGGGACACAGCCAAGTCCATGGCGAAGCTGCCTGCAGCAGCCATTCTCGATTTTTGTCGCGTCGTGTAAATTACTGCTGGCTCTCGGCAGCACAGTCATTCTTGGTTCTGAGTCCCGGGGGACTCATGACCGTATTTTACTGTCTCGTAAATCTGTGAGTAGTGGAACTCTTCATTTTTGTCGGGGAAGTTACGTGGAAGTTAAATTTACGCGGAACTGTAAACATGTCAGTCGTTCATTGGCGTTTTGAGGCAATACTGAGGTGTGGACTTATCGTAAAGTTCCAAACAAAACAAAAAAACAGAACAATCTGTCACAATTCTTCCCCATATTTGTATAAATATTTAATCTGTCAACTGGGAATTCAAAGAATGGAGTACAACGTAACTTACAATTTTCAGCAATAACGAGAACGTTTACCGTGATAGGCATCACTGGTATAAAATTTACCAGTAAGTCCGGAAATTATCCGCGCCGTAGCTCAAGCGGTTAGTTGCTGGCTTCCCACCGCGGCGGCCCGGGTTCGATCTCGGGTCTGGCCAAGTGGGATTTGTGGTGGACAAAGCGGCGCTGGGGCAGGATTTCTCCCAGTACTTCGGTTTCCCCTGCCAATCTTCATTCCACCAATTGCTCCACAATCACTCTCACCTATCATCTGGGGCTGGTACAATAGGCCAGAAGTGGCCGCAGTACAAGGGACTTACTCCCATCTCACTAGTAATATAGAAAGTCAGGAAATACTAGATACTAAAATTATGGCTGAGACTGCTATCACAAACTAAATTATAAAGACTGTTTATAAACGTGACAAGTAACGTAAAACCGATTAAAAGTGTGGACATCAACATAAACACGGAAAATCACTACGTTCCAAATTGGTCTTGCAAGAAGTACATCAGTCTACATATGTAACGAACATGGCGGCCTCACCGTGACTCTTCAAGGCTCAATCTCACACACCATGAAACTCGTTTCTTAAAACTGCGTCGAAATGTTTTATTTTTGCATATCGTAACAAGGCATCATTTCCATGTCATATATTGCATTTCCAGCAAAATTCATCCTGTATGCATACCGATACACTGACGTTACAAGACACGAATTTCATCCAAACTGTGCTGCGTGGATACGAATTCACTAATCCCCAATTATTACTGGTACAACCACACAAACTTCCTAGAGCCTGATGAAAACAGTCTTCTGGGATGTGGCGCCGTGTAGATAGTGTTAACCGACGTTTCGGAGGAACAGACTGTTGCACCTGCTAATGCTGGATCGCTCGCGGATTTCTTGTCTTCTACCCTGAAGATGGAGGTGATACGTTCCTCCGAAACGTCGATTAACACTATCTACATGGCGACACATCCCAGAAGACTGCTTTCATCATAGTTACCGCCGTGAAAACTTCAAATCTTTCCTAGAGCCTGCTTACCGATCAACTTAATTTAACCTCATTTCTAGCAGTTCACAAGAACAGGCCCATGATGACGTCCTGTGTGAAAGCTCTCTCACAAAGATGTGTGGATAACTTCCAAACGTTCTGAAGCCCGAGTCCTCATATATCATCGAGGAAGGAGTACACCTTAAATTAGCGGAAGGATAAGGTTCAATGGAATGACGTTCATGTAACAATTAGCAACGCGCTAAGGTTCAGGTCTGGTTACCACCTCCAGTTCTTGGGCCCTTGGGCGCTATTATATTCATTTCCTGCACGCCCGTACTATAGGGCATTTCAAACAATCGCACGCAAGAAAACTTAAAAATGTGAGAAATCGTGGTAACAAGGGACAATGAACTCCGATGATTTGCTTGTATGCATAATTACAGAATGTGTAACAATACAGGACAGATAATTGAAATCTGGAAACATGTGTACTGATAAACAAAGCAATCTCTTAAATAGAGATCCGTATTGTACCCAATGTGTTTAATTACTTGAGATATGTTCTTTTAAGGCTTGATGATGATCAAATTGTGGTCGAAACATGTAGCATAGCCATATCTGTAATAAATAACTAAAATGTACATTAACATCTAATATCTCCATTGAAGATATTTCCACATCACTCGTTGTGTTGTGTTGTGTTGTGTTGTGTTGATGGTTATAATAGAAACAAAAATCAAATATTATATACACAACGGGATGCAGTCTATAAAGCTGATAAATATTAAGCCTCTAACATTTAAATACTTCATTAAACTCAAGATTATTTCATGAACAATAAACAGTGAGCCAACTTGGGGGGAAAGAATTTATATTAATTACATCAAAGAGAAAATCTTTGTCAAGCAACCGAAATACTTCTCGCCTAAAACAAAGCCTGTCCGCGAGAAGTTCCAAGCGGTTAGCTATATGGTTACTTTACGATGATGTATCACCTGTCGACGTTGTGTGAATGAGGCACTATGCTTAAAACTGCAAATCATGAATCACGTTTGACGACACCGGGCGGGACTGGAACTGGGTGCCTCCCGCAAGATGATCAGACGCGTTACCAATATGCCAACCGGCTCGGTAACAAACTTCATTACATGGTTTCAAATGACTCAATTAATGGTGACACAGAACGCGCTGGAGCGATGATAAATGAACACAAAATTGTAGCTGAATAACCTAACGAGACCCAGGCGTCTGTGGGAACACAGCAATAAATTAATAGGATAGATATTTAGGAAATGGGATATCGGGGTTCCTACTGGACTCTTGTGTCTCAGGATAGGGATCAATTGGTGGAGCTCTTGTAAAGACGATAACGAAGCTTTGTGTTCCATAAAAGACGGGTAATTTATTGGCTAGCTGGGTGACTATTAGCTTCTAATGAATTCTGTGCCAGTATTACAACATTTCAAATCACGATCCACAGCAATCACTTATAAGTGCTCAAAGGCACTTAACCCACTATTCATGGGTTTCACGTAGCGAACTAGAACAGGCCTTGCGCATTCGAAAGACGGCTCTCGACAATTCGAAATCAGAATTTCATAATATGATGTGATTTATTTTTCCTCTTCGCTCCCACTTTAGAGCATAGGGCCGATTTCTCTGTTTCATTGATCATTTTTACAGACGGTAGGACTCCTTGGACGAATGATCAGCTCGTCTACCTGAACACAGAACAACACAAACAGGATAAACGCATACACATACCAAACATTCATGCCTTGTGTGGGATTCGAACCCACGATCCCATCTTCGGAGCGAGCGAAGACAATACACGCCTTAGACCGCTCGGCTACCGTGATCGGCAATGTGTGTTACGTAAGCATAAATAATAAGGCGCCGTTTCTAACTAGGAATGTGAATGGGCATAGCATGTTAACCCTTTCCAGGGCATGAAACACATCTCTGTAGAACTGCTCCTGCTCTCCAGCACATCTCGGATGTGAGATATTAATGAATAGAAAAAACAAAACAAACTTCGTGGCCTGTAGCCCGCAAGCGAACTATACCGACCGAGCGAACGCCGCTTATCGGTGAAATCAGTGCCAACTTTTGCGGATAGAGGGTGTCGCGTGGTCAGCGCAACGAATCCCCACGGCCGTCTAGACCGGAGCCGCTATTTTCTTGAAATTGTTCAATTATCCTCACGAGGCTGAGTGGACCAGTTTCCAGCGCCACTAATTCTCAGAAAATCTGGTAGCGCCGGGAATCGAACCAGGGACCTCTGGATCTGTAGCCAGGAACTCTGGCCACTAGACCACAGAGGCGGTCCAATGAATAGAAACCTGTCATAAAATATCAGCCACTAGTTAAGCAAACAGCTTGAAAGTTTAATTTGGGCTCCAAAATTATTACGAACATGTAAAACAAAAGAATACCTGATTGTGGGAAAACCACGAACATGTCAATATTATATTACGCTGGACGTGGAACTATAAATCCTGCACACCTACATTACGGCGGCGGCGGCATGACTACGATATAACTTCTGAAACAGAGTGCGAGAGAAAGAGGTCCTGACCTGATTTTTTCCAACCCCTAACTGAAAACTTGAATGAAAGAAAAAAAAACTTGTTGAAGCAGTTGGCGCTAAGAGATTGGAGATGAGATACACAGATGAAAAAAGCTTTCTGACAGCGACATAAGACGAGTTGGCGTGGCTCCTCAGGCCGCTAGCAACAATACTATCATAGTTACCATCTGCAGGGGGGCTTCCTCCATCCACCTTCTGCAACACGCAATATCCTGTGAAGTTTCTTCTGTATGTTTCCTATTTGCATTCAAGTTAATGCTTTAGCTAGACGTTGCTTTGAACAAAGAAGTGCATTAGAGATCCTTCCGATTTCAATGACTGTAGTTGGGTCCATTTATGCAGTCTCCCGTCCAAGTTATGAGAGCTCCAGAGAAGGTGAGATCAATCACACAGTGTCTGGGCCTGTAAGTGCGGTAGATATTCGTACTGCTGCACGCAAGTACCTCGGAACCGGGAACAATTTTTAGATTTTCTTTTCCTATTCCATGTTGAAAAGAGATAAACCTGGGCTAATGCATAACCGTGGTTAATTTAGGTTCGCACAAGAACAGGTTTTGTACCTGGAAGGATGTATAAAATGTAAAGCTACCCCTGTAAAAGGCCGTGGAGGCCCATAAGGTTGTGAGACGTCGAGACTCCCATATTTTCTAAACAATCGGCTTACAGATGGCGGTGAGGTTGTCAGCCTTATGCGCCGGCCGCCCTTAACCTACATGAAGATTCCTGGTCCTCATTTCTCTTAGACTGGGTCGACCCCAGGGCCATAGTGCGGCTGAAGGATTAGGTCAACTGGAAAAATCTAATCGCCTCATCGGGAATCGAACCCGCTATCTTCCGGCTTGTAGCACAGTGCCACAACCAACTACGCTACCGTGTGCCACCCTGGAGGGGATGTTCGTCTATATATTAACTCATCTTACTAACCTGAAACCAACGAATTTTCGTTTCAACGCATTTGAACAATTCTGGAAACGAAGGCCTTTATATGAATTCTGTGTCTGTTAATACCAGGGCCGGGATTTTGATGACCTGAAAATATTCAAAAAATGACCTATAAAATGACCGAAAAAATCCAGAAAAATGACCTAAAGGAGAAAAGAAAGAACACTTCGCTTCCATGTTATTCACATTTCAAAAAACATATAAAGAAAAATTCCCTAAAATGGCCAAAAATGACAAGAAATGCCCTTAAAAGTTCAAAAATTTACAAAAAAAATTGCCCTCAAAATGAGAAAAATGACCTTAAACCTAAAAATGTCAAAAAATTTCCTATAAAATTTACATTTCTGTAACCAGCAGCTCATATCCGAGATTTATAATTTAAGAGCATCGTATAGGATACAAGGAAAGAAAGATGACATGTCATCAAAATCCGGGCCCTGGTTATTACGAACTAATGTTCACTTCTCCACATCAAACCGGTTTAGCTTCTTTATTGTGCAGAACAGACTAAGTTAATTTCCTATTATGTAAACTGAATACTTTGTACAAACACACAGGCCTCAGTCCTGCAAATAAAATCTGGCTGAAGGGTGTGTAAGAAAACACCAAGTAAACGATAATCATAGGATAGACCGCGCCATAGCTCAAGCGGTTAGTCGCTGGCTTCCCACGGCGGAGGCCCGGGTTCGATTCCGGGGTCTGGTCGAGTGGGTTTTGTGGTGGACAAAGTGGCGCTGGGGCAGGTTTTCTCCGTGTACTTCGGTTTCCCCTGCCAATCTTCATTCCACCAATTGCTCCACAATCGCCCTCACCTATCATCTGGGGCTGGTACAATAGGCCAGAACTGGCCGCAGTACAAGGGACTTAGTCCCACCTCACTAGCAATAATAATAAATCATAGGCTGGGAGAGAACCTACATGCTCCATATTACGACATGCAACCGAATGTTTTCATGGCGATAAAGGTTGTGAAACTAATGCTTCATTTCCCGTGTCAATTTACGGTTATCAGGTGACGCCTACGGAAGATACGAGGCTGCAGGGTTATTCTATCAATCCATTCGTGGTAATGACATTACAAGGTAATGTAAACACATCTCAAGCCACGGCTGCCAAATTTTATTTACAGGTATTATTACTGTTATTGTTATTATGCAAGTGCATTTTTTACCGTGCTTTCATGAATACAAGTATTCGAAAAATGTGAACAGCCCAACACATACATGAGACGTATATACACATTGCTAAGCAACGGCTCGGTAAACAAGCCTCAACAATAGAGACTGTCTTCTATAGAATCCGTGCCGCGACCGTTGCTACGCAATGGTTCGGTAAACACGCTACAATAGTGTTTTCTGCGTGGTGTGTGCCGAGAAGTTATCTTGAAGACAATCGAGGCTACAAGGCAGACGAGGATTCAGTTGTGGTCTGTCACCCAGCGGACAACGGAAGCTGAAGAATCTCCATTGCTAAGATTCGTTACCAGGAAACGTCTAGTAAAAACACTGCAGATGAATAGCCATTGTGGAGAGCTGTTACCACGTAACGACCAGTGACAGTACACTGAGAAGACTTAGTGTGGGCTGATTTGTAGTGTGGAAATCAGAAATAGCGTAATAATTATTTGTAGTCACGACCTGAAACTGATCAATAAATCTATTCATCAATCCAAACCCCGTCTATAGTCACTAATACACGTGACAATATACATACTATGCAGGTAACCAGAGCTTACAGATGACTACGGACCGGTAGGAGGTCCAAACTTTTACTGAAATATACGAATTAAAACAAAACTGAGAACACTCCAGCCAGCTCCCTGAATTGTTTGCCGGGTAACGATACAATTTTTAACAGATGCTTATTAAAACTTTGTTCCAATATTGGGTCCATACAGTTCTGTTCATTTTACTCGAATACCTAAATCTTGGTGATAAGGCATAAATTCATTAAAGGTCAATCGGTTTATTTGTACGTTAGACTTGAATAACTAAAAACTCGTAATACGGTATGAATGGGACACTCAGTTTAGGCACCTTATTAGGATTACGCAGACATCCTTAGAAGGCAAAAGTCTCTCAGCTAGTCAAAATGTTTTCCGCCTTTTATGGAAACCGAAGGTTCATTATCATTCGCTCCTATCCTAAACCAAAAGAATCCAGTCCACACCCTCATTTAATTAAAATAGTTATAGCACCTATTGGGGCACGCGGTAGCGTAGTTGGTTGAGGCACTATGCTACAAGCCGGAGGGTCGCGGGTTCGAGTCCTGATGAGGTGGATTTTTTAATGTACCTTATCCTTCCAGCCGTAGTCAGCCTTTAACAGAAATGAGTACCAGGAATCTTCCTGTGGGGGTAAAGGGCGGCCGGCTCGTAACGCTGACATTACCGCCATCTGTGAGCCGACTGTCTAAAAAACATGCGGGAGACTTGAGTTCCCACAACCCTATGGGCCTTCACGGCCTGTTACAGGGATGGCTTTACCTTTTGACGACCTATTAATCCTCCCTTCCCCGGCTACGTCTTCGGCGAAGCCTCTTTTCTTCCGGCATTCCGATCAAAATTTTGTATGCATTTCCCACCTCTCTCTCCTTTCATCCAAATGATGCCTGGTGAAAAGTAAGAGTTATAATCAGGGCCCGGATTTTGATGACATGTCATCTTTTTTTTTTCCTTGTATCCTATGCGATGCTCTTAAATATATAAATCTCGGATATGAGCTGCTGGTTACAGAAATGTAAATTTTATAGGATTTTTTTTGTCATTTCTGACATTTTTAGGTTTAAGGTCATTTTTTCATTTTGGGGGTAACTTTTAGTAATTTTTTTTTACTTTTAAGGGTATTTCTTGTCATTTTTGGCCATTTTAGGGAATTGTTCTTCATATGTTTTCTGAAATGTGAATAACATGGATGCGAAGTGTTCTTTCTTTTCTCCTTTAGGTCATTTTTCTGGATTTTTCGGTCATTTTATAGGTCATTTTTTAATATTTTCAGGTGATCAAAATCCGGGCCCTGCTTAGAATGCCCCTCATTACAGAGCTAGGTTATACAGTACCCTGCTACTTTTCCTTCTCGGGTCTACATATTCCCGTCAGCGCCCTGTTCTATCCACATGACAGACCAATTTTTGAACACACACAGAGCAACAGATAAAATTGTAGTTTTATATATTTTGATACTTACGTTTTTTGACGGAACACGATGATTACTGATCAGAGAAACGGGACTAAGCCCTGAGAATATATTATGGACAAAATTCATACGTGCAAACTAAGACTTGAAAGGAACCCGACCTTGCAACGTGAACGGTATTCAAGGCGCACGCAAGGTAAGGAACCTACCTGCCGACAAGTCTTGAAGCAGCAATACCTTCAAACTTAAACGCTGATAAGTTAACTGGCTAATGTTCGTCTTACTCGTGACCATATCCGAGACAAGTTCCAACAGTAATGACACTCTTATATGACTTGTTTTACTCACTGTACTGCAAAAACTCGCATGAGGGGTCAATCGCTACTGTCAAAGAAAACTGACACTGCGGCTTCCAGCGCATCCCACAATAAAAATGAAAATGACTTTGACAGGGAACGGAAACTCGGACACTGTGGTGCTTCTGGCACGATGGGTAACCCTCTTCATGGCAAGTCCATAACACGTCTCCTGACCACCCAAACTCCTATCCAGTGCGTAGCAAGAATCCTTTCCCTGGGAGGTAAGTGTTCATCCTCGACTAGAGTGCGTGGAGCATCTTCATGTCGTCTCGTACAATCCGTACTCAAGGGAAACCACCCTTTATCATCACTCACTCATGGAGCTGAGCCCTTCTAGAGAAGCTGCCGACTGTGCAACTACTCAAGAAATTCCCAGCATTTTACGGAACCAGAAGCTTCATTACCGTGTTCACAAGAGCCCTCCACTGGTCCCTATCCTGAGCCAGATCGATCCAATTCATACCATCCCATATCCTTTACCCTCAGACAAATTATATCGTTCTTTCAATCATTTTACGCCGTAAAGTCTGTTCAACTTCCTCCCATACATTCAATCGGTTTTGAAGTCTACGTGAACTTCAAGGGAATGTTAAATTTCTATCACAAATTTCAAAGTTATTCAAAGGGTTACAATGATCCCAGTTATGTCCTTGTTAATGGTAGCACATACCAACACCATATGTTAATAAGATGTCGACATTGCTACCTTAAAAATGACCTTAAGTCGAATTAGTGCAACTGCTTGCGAGCACTCGAGCGTCAAATAACGTCACTATGATCTAATATAAGGTAGTATTTGGATTATCGTGCATGACTCAATAATTACATTGACCATACACACTGCGCTCCTAACAGCAAACGAACTTCATAACGAAGCGAAAGTACTGTTGCCTCCATGCCGTATTGAAGTACCTCGTCATTACCTCGACATTACAGAGAGATGAATGGTCATCTTCACGCTCCGGCCATTTCATCTCTGGTGAAAGGACATCTCATACGAACTGGATACAAGGCTGGGTGGCTCTGAAAACTCGTTCTCGTCGTAAAGACAAGGTTCCAACTCACCTACTGGTATTAGAAACCCGTCCGTCGAAGCAATCACCTTACTGGCAGGGCTATCACAGTTCAATTCTTTAACGAGAGAAGATTAGAAAGTAAAGTGTTGCGTCTAATGTACTCGAGGACATGGAAGCGGGGAGTTCAAAGCAGCTGTACTCTGATACCATGTCCTGTCAGGAGAGAACATACCAGGTTCAGAAGAGGCGGAAAGACAAGTTTTTGTACCTGGAGACGCCGCGGAACACCAGAAGCGCGAACACAATGTGGCAACAGCGCTTCAAACAAACCAGGTTCCAATGTTATTCCTATGTCTTCTCTCGGAAAAAAAAAACACTTGGGTTAAGTACCGCGATCGACCAACATAGTACGTATTTCTGTGAACCGGTGGGCACGTGTATAGAACGTACACAAACACTTCGCAAACGTGGGAACTGCTGTCAATTTGCTAGTTGACTAGGCGCCATTTTGTTCTCCGAGCGAAAGCTAACTTGTGAAGAATACGAAAAATACTAATTGTGACTTATTCTGCATGATACGCGGCAAGCTTCCATTTTCTGATACGGACTGGTAGATTCGAAGTACTCCACACATCCCAGTTTATTAAGATACATTTTAATATTACTTTCATATCTCAACAGCCTTCATGCATACGGGAATAGGTGCAAATACTGTCGAATTTGTCAAGATGGTATGTTTGGAATAACCAACTACCCTAGAATTGGAGTGAATAGATAAGTCAGAGCAAATTATCGTTTACCTCTTTGCACGACCTAATTCTGGCCTTACGGTGAATGAAAGGACAGACCTCACAGTCAGTTTCTGGTGTTTTTTTTTTTATTGTTAGTGGGGTGGGACTAAGTGCCCTTGTACTGCGGCCACTTCTGGTCTATTGTACCAGCCGCAGATGATTGGTGAGGGTGATTGTGGAGCAATTGGTGGAATGAAGATTGACAGGGGAAACCGAAGTACTCGGAGAAAACCTGCCGCAGCACCACTTTGTCCACCACAAATCCCAACTGACCAGACCCGGGATCGAACACGGGCCGTGGCAGTGAGAAGCCAGCGACTAACCGCTTGAGCTATGGCGCGGTCATCAAAGTTTCTGGTGTTAATATCTAACTACAGTAATGGAGGGCGTGGAACAATACTGGCCACGACAACCCGCTTCATATCCTACACTACTACACTATCGCAAGGTCTTCCCACCGGACAACGGTACAGGACGTATGTAACTCACTCACGGAGCTGAGCCCTTCTTGAGAAACCGCCAATTGTGCAGCTACTCAAGAACTTCCGAGCATTTTATGGAACCCGAAGATTCATTGCCGTGTTCATAGGAGCCCTCTACTGGTCCATATCCTGAGCCAGATCAATCCAATCCATACCATCTCATCCTATCTCTCTAAGATCCATTTTAATATTGTCCACCTGCATATGCCTTGGTCTTCCCAGTGGTCTCTTTCCAGCTGGCTTTTCACCATGTCCTATATGCATTTCTCGTCTCATCCATTCGTACTACATGCCCTAACGATCTCATCCTCCTTGACTTGATCATTATAATTATACTTGGAGAAGAGTACAAGTTATGAAGCTCCTCATTATGCAGTTTTCTCCAAACCTCCTGTCACTTCGCCTCTCTTCGGTCCGAATATTCTCCTCAACATCCTGTTCTCGGAAACTCTCAAGTGTGTGTTCCTCCCTTAATGTCAGAGACCAAGTATCACAGGGCGTATGTAAGTGTACAGTAAAATAGGAGCACGTTGCTAAGAAACATAAAATTCCTCCCGAAACTGGGCCATAAAATTTCACCACGTTTACTTTCAATTATGAAGTTGCCGCAGTAACGTTGATACTCATATTACTGCAGACAAATATTTATGGCTCCGAAGTTTATTACGCTGCATTAACAGTAAGTGGTCAGTCCTCCATTTCGTTAAATATCCACCACCTCAAGAAATATTTCAAATAAAAGCTGTAACCTGAATGAGATCTATATTTTGTGGCATACCCTAAAACTTTTTATGATAAATCGATTTATATGATTCGACCATAGAACACCCGAATTATACTGAACCGCTTGTACATCCAGTACCTGACATTCACCGTGATTTCTGATCTTTACAATCCGACTTGTGTGTACTTATCAACGGTTCAATTCACCGACCGATATAACCTTGAGAGTTGTGAATGGTGAAAGGATACGACCCTGTCTCTTACTCGAGGTCACGGGCAGTCACAGAATCCTCAGCTCCGTGAACCTCGGTATTAACGTTCTACATGGCATGATGCTTGCTGAACTGCCCGCAACTGCACTAACAGGATACAAGAAACGCGTCTCCTTGCAGGATGCAAGACACTAGAAGGCCAACATTCCAACGTGTAGGAGTACTGACATCTTCAAATACAACTGAACTAATCTCTAAAATTCTATTAATCATACAAAAGAGCATCAAACTGACTTCTTGTTTCATCTGTAAGTACGTGTCTGAACCACTGATCGAACTGTTTATTTATTATACTTTGACAGTATGGCTTCCAAACAATTCATCGCCGATTGGGACTGGAATTAAGTTATTGTGACTGTTGTCGTCAGCGAGAGGAGCATCACTGTTAATTTTTAAGGTAAAGTTGTCCTGTGATTATTTAATTAAGCACCAAGATGACAACATGCGGGAGTGGAAGTATAGCTCCATCATTCTCCACCTCAGAACTACATACAGATGGTCAGCTTTACGCCCCGACCCCTTTACCCTTGGTGTGCATTGGATAGGAGGCAGGATGGACCACAAAGACGGCCCGGACGCTGTTGAGTACAGAAAAATCGCGTGCCCCTGGAAAGAATCGAACACCGGCCGTCCAGCCCGTAGCCCGTCTCGACTGAGCTATCCCGGCTCCGTTAATTCATCAGTACTTTTATTTACTCTATGTAAGGAGGCTGAATACAGCTAAAGGCACGAGGCCGCTACTTCCCAATCTCAGGCTGCGACCTCAATTAGACTAGTCTCCTTATTCTAAAAAGCGCTCGAAGTGTCGAAGGTGCTGTTCGTGGCCAATGCAAGGGAAATTTAGGAACCACTACCATGAACAAATCCTACTGTCATCAGATTTCACAAAAGAGTCGAAGTTTCAACCATAACAATTCGCTTTGTGCCTGAAAAAAAGAGAACTACATACAAGCCAACATACTAGCATCCCTGCTTACTGACTTTCATAATCATCTGCAGCTACGTTGGATTTAAGGTTCAAGCACCGGTAGTTATAAAAGAGTAGTCCGCTGGAAGTCCATCGACATTTCGGCGGTACATGTCGCCTCCATCTTCAGTGTTGAAGTACAAGTCAAGCAAGAAGCCACCGTGAAAGCAGGTGGCAATCACAGCTCATCTGTAACTGCATTCATTCTGTCAAGTTGGCTTTACAGTTTGCAAAAAAAAATGTCAATGGATTATTCCATTTACATAAATCAAAATTAACCTAGATGAAAATGAAATGCTATGAGATAAGGGAAAAATTGCGACACTAGAATATGGGTCTTAACGCTCCATGTAGCGGAGTCCTGACTTCAGCGCTTACTTTATACGAAGGCCGCGCCATAGATCAAGCGGTTAGTCGCTGGCTTCCCACCGCGGCGGCCCGGGCTCGATCCCGGGTCTGGTCAAGTGGTATTTGAGGTGTACAAAGTGGCGAGTACTTCGGTTTCCCCTGCCAATCTTCATTCCACCAATTGCTCCACAATCACCCTCACCTATCATCGGGGGCTGGTACAATAGGCCAGAATAGGGACTCAGTCCCACCCCACTAGCAATAATAAAAAATACTTTATACGAAAATCACAATATCAGTCTCTCGCACCGGAGAGAGCAAAAGCAGACATACAAAAGTACAGATCTTTCACTACAGTTCAGAGCGGGTTCCTTTGTTTAAACAAAGGAATGTGCTTACATTACAAGCAGCCATTCTGCTCAGTACGCGAGAATGCTAAATTGCGGTTTCAACATTTTAAAAACTGGAAACAGAATGTTGGAATATACGCATGCTTACTGTACTTTATTGCAATACAGGCTTACATAATAGCAGATATAGTCAAGTCAACTGTTCCTCTGGGCGAATGACGTGTTTTACCACAATCGCAAAGCTTAATAACGCTTGATAAATATAAACGGTATTGTGCCTGTGCCTACAAACAATGCATTCAGATGTACAGAAGCAGAGACAAATCTACGCGTTCTGGGGTTGGCGGGACTGAGGCTCCCGTCACTTCACCGTCGAGGTAACAGCTCCGAGTATCCAGTGGTTAGGACGTTGGTCTGAACACGGTGGCGACGAGAAACAATATGCTTGTTCCTACATTCCAACCTACGTCATTCAGCACGTAGCTACATAGCTACGTAGTTACTTAGACTGAGCATGATTACTATGTTAAAATATTTCAGGAACAATTCTCTTAACCCCCATGTTATCAGATCTGTCAGCCATGGATTCCGTAAAGTGTACAACAAACGTAATAAAAGGTAAGGTAAAGGCAAAGTTGTCCCTGTACTTTTGAAGGTGTATGGGGGAGTGGTTGTATAGATCCATATTTTCTTGACCTCGGCACTAGCATCAGGTGAGTGGTCAGCTTCACGCCTCGGCCGCTTTAACCCGGGAAAGAGCCCGCGGTATCCATTGTAGAGGAGGTTGATTGAATCCCAGAACCGGTCTGGACGATATGAAGTGAAAATTCTTGACCCTACCGGCACTCGAACTCCAACCTCTGGATCGTCCAGCCTGTAGCCAGTGGCAAGACGGTCGCCACATCTACGAAACCCCGTTGGCCTATGTATTCAGGGGTGAAATTAACGTGGCAGATTTAAAGGTGTGCAACACCATCTAGTTTTCGGAAGCATGACGCAGAACTTCTGCAGAAACTGTATGACATAATTTCCAACCAATTCAGGGGCATATACTGTCTACAGCTTACGCCTTTCGCTTCCTTATCGACCGCAGTCAGTTTCACACCCAGAGCACAGTAGTCTCTGAATTTTAATCCTCTAAAGACACTTCCTTGGGTAGCACAAAACTCGTAGGTACTCTTCCCGTAGTCGAATATTATTAGATTCAATCCAGAAACACACGATGGGCGAGAGATGTAGCATGCTTGAAATAAACGGGAAATGCTTTGAGAATCTTGGCTGGAAAATCTAATAAGAAAGACAGGTGTACACGATGGAGACCGACGTTAATATTGATCTTGCACAAAAATGGTATGCGCCGATTTTCGCTGGCTCTAGACGGCCTTAGTGAACATGATTAGCCTCTGGGTTCCGTGAAATGGGGGACTTTATCTTAATCGACCAGCAGCTCTTAACTTCCGAAGAAAGGCCCTTGCACCACTAAGTCAAATAAAAGAAAATTTTCTTTCGCTGTATGTGTGTGTGCCACTCATGCAGTTAGGCGTCATCTTCTTAGATGAACAGAGATGAAGGATCAGAAAAAGAGGAGTCCTTCTACTCTTCAAGTTCGTCCCTCTCTCTCTCTCTTTCTTCCTTTTACGCCCAAAAAATCCCTACGGCACGTTTCTTGTGTTCCTTCCTCCAACATAAAGGCCCCTCTAGAGTGTACAGAGGTTGCCGCACTTACAATGTTGCAATATTTCCAACCACACGCTAACCAAAAAATGACTACATCAAGTTCTTCGCCATTTTACTGGTCAGATGGCAAATGTTGATTGTGTATCCTTTGGTTTAAAAACAAAATGGTTCTGCATGAAAATTCAGTGATAGTAGCTCAAAACAAGGCCGGAGAAACATAGTACATGATTTCGCCAGCCCTGCCGGCTACGATCATTGATACGTAACAGTAAACAAGGTAATCACAATTCAAAACCATACAGACACCTGATGTTGAACCACATGGAACGTGTATTGTTTGGTGGTTTAGAAGCCAATAAATATTACATCTTGTGTTCCCATCAGTAATGCTACTGTAATTAAGAACGCAATGTTCTCAAATTGGTCTCGGTGATTCGCTTATTAACACAGATACAAAAGAGAATTTGCCTGGTGTGTGCGAAGTGTGGTGTAGTCTTTGTTTTATCTTCGCGGTTCCTTTCAAAACTGGTGAGGATTCCCTTCACTTTTGCTGTTTTTCTTCTGAGTCGACAGCTTCAGATTAATTTATTTTGAAGAATACAGAACTCACACGATCGAAACTAAGTCTGATATGGCTGAAATACATTTCAGACAACCAAGTGCAGCAGCTCAGAACGAAAGAAAAAATATTCACGAAACGCGTTTTAAGTTGTACTGCGAAGTTACAACGAACTTCGTAAGAGATGCTCTCACGTCTACTCTGTATGATGGTCACTCAACCAGTCAGTCAGCTTTACCCCCTTAAGGATCCCTGCACACACTTGATAGGAAGCTACATGGGCTCCGGAAGCTCTCTGGTAACTACTTGGAATCGAACCCCGTTCGTCCAGCCCGTAGCTACAAGAAATCAGTGACGGTCCGTTCTTCATTGTCCCTGAATTGACGACGCTCTTGCTCACTATTATTCAGATCGATTCAGAATGAACTACTCAGAACTCTGCTGTTCGAAAATAGCCACTGCCCTCCGTGTTAAAGGATCTGAAACGACGACAATGGCAATGCGTAATTTCAGCAAATATAGCATTACTCCAAACTCATTCTTCGCATTAAATGAAGAAGGCAATGTATCGATACATACAAGAAAAGCTACCTGGAAGTCCCTTAATCGGTGGACCTTGAACGGAACGAAGATGAACCAACAAAGGTCAAAAACACACAATACTCGTATATTGGAAAGAAGAAATAACGCTTGACTCGATATGTTTCTAATAAGATGTCAGATGACGACGCTATGAAAAATCTAAATAGTTAAACGTCTAGGTGGTAAACGGTAAATGAAAGCAGATCAGGCGTTTTAAAATTATATCTAGCTAGCAGTCGGATTCGCTCTATACAAAAGGGAAGGCATTTGAGTCCAATAATTTAGTAGCTTACTGTACCTAGTTTATTATTTCAGGTCTGCTTTACTGAAATCAGACAGCCTATTCTGGATATGCCCTGCATCGTTACAGGATCTATTAAACTGGACATCTTAGGTACAAGTAATGTTATACAACTCCAACTAAAGCATGGCGGGTCACTTAACAACCTGAGCTACCGAAATAGCAGAGAGGATACGTAACTGTGCCTCTCACTTTACACGGTTGATGTCACATTGCAATGTTGGCATTTCTAACAGATCGGCTCAAACTATTATCACACAAGTTCCGGGAATATGATAACAGAGCTAATATAAACATATTAACCGGTCAATCTGTCACAATACTATCGTTATCGTGGGCTTCTTTTTATTTACGTTTCTCCTAGTGTGCCCTTTCTGTCTTCGTTTTATTCTTCTCTCTTCTTCATCTTATTTCCGTTGCGTTCTCTTTTTGTTGGTGTCTCAATATCCTTCTTTGTCTTTTCTTTCTTCTGTGTTCCTCCTTTAATCATTCTCTTATCTTCCTGCTTGCATCCCATCTTTCCCTCTTCTTCCTTTCCGTGGTCCCACCCTTTTATTTACAGAAGCCTAACCGAGACGTGTATTTGTACACGCACTATGCCGTATGTACATGATAACTTAGTGGGAGTTAGGCAGATAGACAGAAGCACGTAAACGTCGTGCATCTTCGTCGAGAGTAGGGGAATGGCAACTAGCAGCGGCAATCGCCTCAAAGAGACAAACGTCATCGCTCAACAAGTAGACCTAAAAAAAGTACGTGTTTCGTTATCTATCAGTCAACTCTGCCGCCGCCGCTGCAGTCGCGCTTCTTCAAGGGGAGATCATCAAACATAAACACACACGAATCTCACATACCTTCATTGTTTGCTCGTACGACAAGTGCTGTCCAAATTGATGACGTAAGAATATTTCCTCATCGCGCCGCCATTTAAACTTCCTATTTCCGACAAAACGTACTAGTTTATTTACGCGCGATTTGTTTAACGATGCTGTCAATGCGGTGTCCATCGGGATCGTCATAAACGAATGATGAACTGGAAAGGATGTACAAGGAAGCGGCCATGAACTAGTTAGGAGCATTAACCCACCATTTGCCGGAAGCGGCTGATGAAAACCACGAAAGATCTCAGTTATGGCAGTCAGCGTCCCGTCAAAATACAACTCGGACGCGTGAGCTACGTTGCTCGGTATTTCGGACACAGATACCGTGGTTACAAAATTGTGAAAGATACGTGTTGTACATTCTATTTTGGGGCGACGACGCCATCGCCCACAACAGGCTCAGCATCACAACGGAAACTCCCTGTCGGCCTAAAAGTAGTAATCTACTCGTTACAGCAGACCCGGCGCTTGAATACAGTCTGTACGGGAAATTCAGTGGATTAATTTGGCCACCGCTAGAAGCTGTAGTCGAGAGTCAGGTCAGCCAGACCGTATAACAAGATCTGTATAGGACCATATTTATTGCTTCAGTTCACTGCGAGGAAAGAGATTACAATTATTAACAAAACCAAATGTCGATACAAAAAAAAAACAACACGTTCAATTTAATTATGTACTTCTATGACAAGAATTTTAAAACTAGTTGATCACAATGCTTACACAATAACAACTGCTCGCAACGTTTTGAATGTTTGGTGATGAATGGAACATTGCGGCTGAAGTACAAAGTGAAAGGACGCACTTTTAGTGACTCCTGGCTTCCTCTCCACTCAGATCTTTTCACATTTATCCGCCACATGAAATTTTCACTTCACAGAAATGAAGTTTTCAACTCTGCTTCGATTCGGTGGAGGCCGGCATACATAACTCACTGCACAACACTAATCAATGCTTTACCCCCTCATCCAAGTGTTTCGTTCACGAAAATGGGTTTCGACCCATGAACTTCAAAGGCAGACATGTAAAAATCGACATGTAAATTTCAGAAGAGACCGGAAACAAGGGAAGACAACGTTGTGGCACTCCTAAATCATAAATGGGGACACCGTGGTCGACTGTCGGCTCGAAGTCAGGTACCTTCCTCCTTCCAAACCTGACAAATGTGGGCTACATTAATCTGGCTCTAAATAGGGGCAGTGGTGGACTACAGAAAAAAAAAAGGCAATGAACTTTCGGGCTCCATAAAAAAACTGCGAACACTTTGACCAGCCAGCAAACTACAAGCTTCGTAAGAATGCCTTCAAATGCTAGAACTGTGGCAACACCGACCTCTTCCAGGCCGCCGCACCCAGCCACCCCCTCCCCCCCTTAAAGGGCGTCGTCGCAAACTTTGCTACAATTGACGGCGCCGCCGCACAGTTTATACCTCTGATTACAGACCGATGGGTTTGGCTCCATTGCAGTATCTCTTTGTAGGTCGGTACTTCCGTCAGGTACGGTGTGCGCAACCACGCCAATCCGAACAGCTGATAACTGGTGAAATGGCGCCGCTATGCAACACAATAACTTCAACGAAAAGCATTTCAACTCACTAACCAGTAATAATGTAGTTACCGGTATAGATCAACTCACGCGTAACGGTACTAAAAGATATTTAAAAGGTAAACGGGTATCAGGCCGTGAAGGCCCGTAAAGTTGAGACGTCGAGGCTCCCAAATTTTCTATATAGACAATCTGCTCACAGATGGTGGTAAGGTTGTCAGCCTTACTCACCGGCCGCCCTTTACTGGACTCATCAGACAGCTCAGTGCCATACACATAATTACACCCCAATACTCAAATATCCGTGTTCATATAGTCTCCACACAATGAAGAGATAAACACACTACTGAAAGGAAAAGCTATATTAAGATTTATCAAGTCACAGAGAATAAGATGGTCGGGACATGTCGAAAGAATGGAAGATAATGCAATGCCATAGAGAATGCTAATAAAAGGAAGGCTATTCCAAAACCATAAAAGGGAGACCCAGGATGAGATGGCTAGTCGATGTTGAGAACGACCTGAAGAAGATGAAAGGATGGATAGAGAAGATGAGGAATAGAGAGCAGTGGAGACTGGTTGTAGACGAGGCCGNGATCCCGAAAGATTTATGTACTTACACTGTTAATGAAATTAAGAAATTATATTAGGAATAAAATCCACTTCGTGTAACTACATGAAATGGGAGCGAACCACATTTGGAGCGGATGTTGTAAGATAACTATCCCGAATGTACGTGGCAGGTGAGTTACATTCACCACCGGTACAGGCTATAAAAAGCTGCCCAATTTTTCTTCCGTCAACTAACCTATGTCCTCTTTATAATTACGCTTCATGTCACCAACAAAGTCTTTCTACCATTTACAAGTTAAAGTTAACCAACGTGCGCTCGCCGGAGGTCGGTCCACGCTTTTAAACGGCTGCTCCCTAGCAAATTCAGGCGGAAGATTCAGTTAACTTGCTGCAAACAAAGAATCGCTTTCTGAGCGGTCGGACTGGCAGCTGTAACAACTGCTGTTGTGCCTCCATCCCTAATAATGACTTTCTTCTGTGCAACTGCTTCAAGTTAAAATTACAGCTCTCTCCGTGAAGACGCCAACGGGCACACGCTAGTTTCTCATTTGTTCCGATTTGCCTTAGTTTGTTTGTTCCCGTGACGTAAACAAGCGAACAAAATACTTTTAACGTTCTTCTTCTGCGATATACCGCCATTTCGAGCAATAAATACCGTCCAAGACCGAGTTACTACCTCTTCCATTTCGCGGCACAAGAGATCGACGGACAGTTTCCGAGTCCCTGGCAAATCGTGAAATTAATTAAAATTATAATATCTCTGCTCCATGGAGTTACTTAGGTATACTTTATTAAAAGTGTAGGATTAATAAAAGGCTAATCCAAGGGGAAGCACAATAGATCGTTGAAGATCGCAGTACGGGGGCCGGTTGTTCTGGCCCATCCCTTACATACATACATACATACATTACATTACTTTACATTACTTGGGTGTAATTAGCAGTAGCTCATAGATGGCGTGTTAGACCTACAGGAAACATGCAGCTAAGTTTACGTTTTCTCTCTCTGGCTCTATAGCCTTTTGGACCTTGACCGCTTTTTCAGTTTCTTAATCCTATACACAGTCGGTAGGACTCCTTGGACGGGAGATCAGCCTCCCGCAAGGCCGCTACCTACACACAGAACACACGCACAGAATAAAAGCATACAGATACATACATACATTACATTACATTACATTACTTGGGTGTAATTAGCAGTAGCTCATAGATGGCGTGTTAGACCTACAGGAAACATGCAGCTAAGTTTACGTTTTCTCTCTCTGGCTCTATAGCCTTTTGGACCTTGACCGCTTTTTCAGTTTCTTAATCCTATACACAGTCGGTAGGACTCCTTGGACGGGAGATCAGCCTCCCGCAAGGCCGCTACCTACACACAGAACACACGCACAGAATAAAAGCATACAGATATCCATGCCAAGAGTAGAATTCGAACCCACGACTCCAGTGTTCGAGAGGGCGAAGATGGTTCACGCCTTAGACCGCGCGGCCACTATGATCGGCGAATGAATGTACAAGGGGTGGGCCCTCTTGACCCTTGCACCGCGACCTACAGTGATCTATTGTGCTTCCCCTTTTAATTATCCCCTCAGCAATCCCGCGCTTCGAATGAAGCGTAGGATTTTGTACGTGGGGGGCTTCGAAATAGTCACTTGGTTCCATAAAGTATTGACCCAAGTGACGTAATTTTAAATAAGCTAGGGCCACTTTGCCCACCACAAATCCCACTTGACTAGACCCGGGATCGAACCCGGGCCGCCGCGGTGGGAAGCCAACGACTAACCGCTTGAGCTATGGCGCATCCCAAACACTTGCGACACTAGAAGAAAAACAACAAACATTCGCCCTTGAAAACGATTCGTAAACAAAATGTTCATTCACTGAATGGCTGCAATAGGCGGCAACGTTGGGAGAGGCGGTAACCATGACAACGTCAGAGTCTGGCATGCGAAAGAGAGAACAACAGGTTACTTCGCAAACGTTAGCCAGCTGATCTGCAATTACTCGAGAGTCCAAGGCAGCATCGAACTTCCCCAATTTGTTTTGGTTTTACTGTGCACTTAGGCCTGTGATCAAGGTGCACAATTTGAGAACTGCATTTGAACCTGGAGAAACTACAGTGGCAGATTTACAACTCTGCTGCCCCCGAGACCGCGTAATAGCTACCATTAAACGCCACAAATGCGTTACAAACTTCAAGATGGAAACCATCTCCTATCTCCGTGAACAACGGTCGTACTGCTAAGAATTTATAACAATTCGTATTACTAACCAGGCACAGAGAGATATCAAATGCCTTGAATTAGTAGCCACACTTCATTTTTAACTATTTCTGTGCACAGTACGCTACCTCTGATTGTCAGTCTGTAGTTTTTGTTCGCTAACTATACCCACTGAGCAACCGCCGCTTGTCGGCGAAGTTAGTGCCAACTTTTCTGATTGTCACTATCGTTCGTTAAACAGTTGCAGAAATATCATCGAAGCTAAGCAAAGGTAACGGTAAAGTCCCCCACTCACAGTACGTGTACTACGGGAATGCCGGTGAGTCATGCTCGGTGACGTACGCAAGTTTACTAGATTCTGTTTTGTATACTTCAAGTATTCCATATGCCGGTGGGACACTAAGGTTTACAGAACCTTTCTTCCGTAAGGTTGCCCACACACGGTATGACGTGCCCTGACCCGTAAACTAGATACACTTTACCTTATGGAGCTACAGGGTGAAAGCTCCGCACATTCTTACCTGCGGCAATACTGGGATTTGGCACCGTGTATATGTGGTGTTAACCGACGTTTCGGAGGAACGTATCGCCTCCATCTTCAGGGTAGAAGAAAAATATAAGAAATCTGCAAGCGGAGAGACCGTGAGAACCGGTAAAAGCAGACTGTCATAGTCACCGCCGTGAAAGCCTCAAATCTTACACTACAAGATTTGTGTGAATTCCACGCTCTGCCGCTTTAACTTCAGGGAAACAAATCCTGGTACATATTGAATGTGGGACTGGATGAACCCCAAAACCAATTTGGGCGTGATAACAAAAAGAAAAATGCTATCACGAACCGAAATCCCGTTGCCTAGACTGTACCCAGTCACCGACTTATACAAAATATCTCGGGGGGGGGGGGCTTGTTTACTTACAAAATGTCACATCTCGGCAGTCAGGCGCCTAAAGATTCTCGTGTTTTTCTTCAGTCCATCCAGGCAAACACTTGAAACTTAATAACGAGATAATTCTCAAGCTGGTTCCTCGCTCGCGGATTTTCTTTTTTCTTCTATCCTGGAGACGAGGCGATACGTTCCTCCGAAACGTCGGTTAACACAATATCTACACAGCGCCACATTCCAGAAGACGGCTTTCTTCAATAAAAAACAAGCTTACGAAATAAGTGGACTGACAGTCTGGTCTGCAACCCACAGAACCCACAGTTAAGTAGTGTAGTGGCTCCAGTGATCAACCCGCTATACCATGCCAAGATCACTTCTTCAAATCCTACAATTCCAACTCATAACCACAAATCAAATGCTATAACAGCAAATAGCCTACATCGGCACTGTGACACCAATTAGCTTTATTCAACCAGTCGCTAGTGTTCTACAGCAGCAACAGCTACAACAAAAATAGGAACTACGGCTATAATGAAGCCAAAGGCGCTTAAATGGTTGGTCGGATCCAGATTTCCTACGTGCCCTCCTCAGTAATTAGCATGACAGTCAAATAGACCAGTGTGAAGTAATTTCGGAGAAATTGCATGTTCATCATCATATCTTGCGCATTAATATTACTTCGCAAAGTATTTTAAACGTCGAGTAATTTAAGGAAATCGGCGGTCCAACAGAAAAGTCTCAGAACCTATGACACAGTATCGAAGGAGACATAATGCTCAACAAAAATGGAAAATATTACATCCGCATTAGGCACAATATTACTCCTATGAGGAGTATACATCTGTGTAACAACAGCGAATGTTATGTGGGATCGAGACAGTAATGGATCTTTTCGTGATACCTTCACATAATTGTCATAACGAGCCCAAAAAGCAGATATCCTCTTGGAGCTACAGAAGTGATATATGTACACGTATATTCTCAATGAACTGATGGTCTGATGCACTTCTTATCGGGATGTTGTACACTGTGCAGATGGGTCAACAAGCAGACCGAGGGATACGAATGGTTTCCGGTGTCTCCAGGGGAGGTGGGGTACGGTAAAGTTGTCCCTTTGCTTAATTAATAAAGCGGGCCACGCCATAGCTCAAGCGGTTAATCGCTGGCTTCCCACCGCGGCGGCCCGGGTTCAAGCCCGGATCTGGTTAAGTGTAATTTGTGATGGACAAAGTGGCACTGGCGCAGGTTTTCTCCAAGTACTTCGGTTTCCCCTGCCAATCTTCATTCCACCAAATTCTCCGTCATCATATTCACCCGGGGCAGGTACAATAGGCCATTCAGTGGCCGACGTGCCGAGTGTACTCAGCTGGACTCCACCTCGCCTCTCTATGCGAATTAAAAAAAAAAATTTAGCGCTACGCCATGAAGACGTATGGGAGAGTTGATGTACAGATCCACATTTACTTTACCTCGGCACTAGTTGGTGAGTGGTCAGCTTCAAGCCCCGGACGAACACACATACGAGATAACAAAACGTATATTACAACGGTAATATACCAGCTGGAGAGAACTGCATAATGAGGAGCTTCATAACTTGTACTCTTCTCCAAGTATAATTAGAATGATCAAGTCAAGGAGGATGAGGTGAGCAGGTCATGTAGCACGAATGGGGGAGACGAGGAATGCGTATCGGATATTGATGGGAAAGCCAGAAGGAAAGAGACCACAGGGAAGACCAAGGCGTAGGTGGGTGGAGAATATTAAAATGGATCTTAGATAAATAGGATGGGATGGTATGGACTGGATAATCTGGCTCAGGATAGGGACCAATGGAGGGCTCTTGTGAACACGGCAATGAACCTTCGGGTTCCATAAAATGCTGGGAAATTCTTGAGTAGCTGTAGAATTGGCGGGTCCACAAGAAGGGCTCAGCTCCATGTAGTTAGTTAGTTAGTTAGTTAGAGAGGGTGGGTTTCCCCATGCACCGCGACCAGTTTGATCTATTGTGCTTCCCTCTATGATATTCTACCAGTCTCTATACCCTACCGATACTGGTGCTTACCATCAGTCCCGACCAAGCCAGCGAGTTCGACCTCTACTGGCTTAGCGGTATCTATAATGCTTCCCCCATCTATCAGAGGCGTTACAGACTACTGTTGGGCGGGAAATGTCCTTGAATTTGGCTCAGTGACCTCCTTAGGAGATATGAGGTTCTTTTACGTGCCGTAAAGCTACGACACGGGACCCACGGCTTAAAGTCCCTCCCGGAGGACTTGTTCCCTGAATTTTTCCGTCCTTAAAAATTCCACGACCTCCGCCGGGTTTGAACCCGCGTACTACGAGTCATATGAGGTGGGAACGTTACCTCTAGACTACGGAGGCCGCTCAGCTCCTTGTAAGTAAGTAATATACCAGCTGGACTTAACTGGTTTACGCTGCGTACTGAAAGCTTTGATGACTGCGCTGTATGAACCTTAGGGATACGTCATCAGATAACTGACTCTTTCATAAACGCATCCACACTTTTACCAACGTCAAAACAATTACGCTAATAACGTACACCATGAGTGACACTGATAATGTGGAACATCATTAGGAACATACATACCAAATCAGCGGATAGGAAAACGAATTTTCTCTTTTCTCTTTGCGGGGCTGTTATCTTTTATTTGTGGAAGGAAGCGAGCGTGATGTTTCTGCTATAAACACGCTGTGTTTGCGTAAGCGTCCCGCTATATAAATATTTGTTGATGAACATATTAAGTTACGATAAGTATGAGCACAAAAAAAAGGTAAACTCCTCAAGCATGAACGAGAAGGCCCCCGGGTAGACCAACAAAAACCTGGAATATAACATATGTAAAAAAAATCCTGCGTGTATTTCAACTGTCCTGACGGAGGCACAAACCCTACAGCTGACAAGAGCTACTCTACAATAAAGACACTGCAGTAACTACACGTTATGAACTCTACTGCTGGAAAAAAAAAAAAGAGCGTAGAAATTCCACTGCCGGGCACGGTAGCCGAGCGGTCTAAGGCATGTACTGTCTTCGCTCGCTTGGAAACCGGGATCGTGGGTTCGAATCCCACTCAGGGCATGCATGTTTAGTTTGTGTGTGTGCGTTTTTCTGTGTTTGTGTACAGGTAGAGGCCTTGCGACGAGCTGATCACCCGCCCAAGGAGTCCTACCGAATGTGTCCGAATGAACGGAGAAGTTCATGGAGGTAGGCCTAGGCCCACTGGGACTGTAGTGCCAAGGAAAAGAAAAAAAAGAAATTCCACTACACAGACATACTGTGCAGAGGCCTACCATACTGAACAGATCTCAAAACTGGGCTGAATTTTTGCCTAATAAAGTGCAGCGGCTTTCAAACATCCGACGTTCGATTTGATCTTCATTTATTTTTTTAATGCTAGTGGAGCGGGACTAAGTCCCTTGTACTGCAGCCACTTCTGGCCTATTGCACCAGCCCAAGATGGTGATGATGATTGTGGCGCAATTGGTGGAATGAAGATTGGCTGGGGAATCCGAAGTACTAGGAGAAAACCTGCACCACGCCACTTTGTCCACCACAAATCCCACTTGACCAGCCGCCGCGGTGGGAAGCCAGCGACTAACCGCTTGAGCTATGGCGCGGCCCTTTATCTTCATATAACGGAGAGGCTATGTTTAACAGATACTGACAAACCATCTCCCCCCTTTCCAAATATCAAATATTATCGTAGTTTTTACTAGTTCTAGTGATGAAACACGAGGTCCGACGCAGGCGCCGGCCATACGGCTGTGTCCTTCGCACAAGAAACACATTACAACTTTTGATTATATTAAAACGAAAAGCCCTAGCAGCTCAGAAGGTAAGTTTACAAGAACGCGCAGTCAGCACGTTACGTCATCGCTCGCCAGTCATGTGTTATGTAATACTGCTTGGAAACCTAAGGACAATTATGACATGGCGAGCGAGCATTTTGTACTTCAATTTTATGGCTTTCCGTCACTCACAAGTTGGTTTGATGTTACGTACATTATTAACATTACAGAATCCACATATTCCTGCCAGTTTTAATATGTATTTTGTAATCAACAAGTGTGTAACCCCGGTCAAAGTTTGACACTTCTCGGGCCATTATCTCCGTAACCGTTCAACTTTGGACATAGGTGTTTTGGGTTATATCGGCATACTTTAACATAAGGAACACCCTCCCGAAGTTTGGCACATTCCTCCTGGGACACCCTGTATATATATAACTGACCAATTGTCGCGTATCGGGCGTATATCGCGACAAATAACTTCTCGATGTATTTTATGTAGCGAATTTTATTTCACATTCGCACTTA
>NW_019721521.1:2783529-2831474 GCF_002891405.2 Cryptotermes secundus | reverse complement strand
AATGTATTTAATTCTGATTGCTAATATATATATTAGCAATCAGAATTAAATACATTCTTTAAGCTAATTTGCTACTTTAAACACCGTCCTCGTGTGCTTACTGTGTCATGATGAGGACTCCTCCAATGAGAGATCCTCTTCAGCCTTCAAGTAGATCTGCTGGCCATAATTTCTTTAGCCTTCTCCGTTGTTGCTGTTCCAGTAGGGGCTGCAGTAATGTATTACTATGGTGTCCTAGTTTATCATGATGTTTTATGCTTTTTTCTTGGATGACTTCTTTGATGAATGGTACATTGAGATCGTCATGTAGGGTCTGATTAGTCACATACCAAGGTGCATTTGTGAGCATCCGCAGTATTTTGGTCTGCCTTCGTTGCATTATGGCTATGTTCGATTTACCTCAAAACTTACACAGGCTTTATGATTGTCTTGTAAAGAAGTACTTTACTGTCTAGCGATGTGCTAGATGAGAAGGTAAGTGAACAACGAATGGACGCATACTGTCGGCGGAGGATATCGAGCTCAGTTCTCTATCAAGCCAATATGCACGCCACCAAGCATCTCTCCAACGATAAAGACGGCCAGTTCTGGTAAAATTGCCACATTAATGTAAATGTATACAAGCGATCAGACCTCAAGGCGATTTTAAGTTCTGCCTTTCCAGAATCATACTAACACCAAGTATGTACGGCTAAGCTGATGTCGAACTATGAATTAGTTTACAAAGGATGGACTTAAAACTTCCTTAAATTAATAAGCTGGTGCTGCTGCAAAGATTTTTCTTTTAGCCCAGGAAACCCCTGATTCAAAACAGCTGACGATGCATATGAATGAACAAACAACCTTCAACATTTACAGAAGACGCAGCTTCGTTTCGCAGGAAGTGCATGATCAACGAAATCCGCCATCCGTCCTTATCCATACGACCGCCCTGCCAGAAAACAGCCTGTTTACATTTCTACAGTAAACGGCTCTAGTGTTGTCCCACGTTCAAATTTCGCACAACCGGCATGTTGTACACACTCCATGCAGTAAAAAGTACAAAAATAAGTAGGCCTGCAATAGGAATGTATTCGTGCCATGTTTCGTACACATCGGTCAATCATTGTCTGTACTACTTGATGGCCGTGCTTGAACCACGGAATGTGCCGGGCTGATAAGATGGAAGACGCGTGCACTTCGTTAAAAGGGTTATGAAGAACTCTGTTGCTTTGAAACTCGTAAAAACAGAACGTGTGGCGATCCGCTACTGATTACTTTCCACTGGCTGAAGTCTATCTGAAGGACGGTAGCAGGAACCATTAAGATATTAAGCAAATTCCTTTTGGAAATGGGATCCTTGTATAGCGGAGCGAGCGAGCGAACAGCTCCCGACAACAACATAACTCTCACAGCATCACAGCGGCCGGCAATGTATCTAAGTAAGTTTTGATACACAAGCAGCTTCTGAGCGGACGCAGCTTCTGAAATATGGGCCAAGTTCAGAAAGAAAATAAAAGCAAAGCGAGCTCGTATAGCAGTTGAAGAGACAAGCAGCTAAGACGGGCGCCATCCGAGCCGCCAACAGTGCTTGTCGTCTCGCTCGCTCTCTCTAGTTCCGATGCTACGTAGTCCCCGGAGTTCACAGTTACCAGCCAACCGGCAGAAACACCTCTGAGCTTATGGTAATTTAAATCTGTTTTACTGTGGTTTGGTTGCGCCTGCTTCATCTTCTTCACATGGGCTATGTCACATATAAAGCATTCAGAAAGTATTCTCGGTATATCCAAACTGTCCAGCCGAACTAAACGCTCTCTTACCTCCGTTTACATGTCTCATCTTTAGCATACTTTCCACAACCGTTTGGCTTCTCGCCTGCTGTCTAAAATTGTAAAAATTAGAACACACAAAAACTATAATTCTGCCTATGGTTTTGTATGGCTGTGAATCCTGATCTCTGCCATTACCGGAGGAACATAGACTGAGTGTGTTTGGGTACAGAGTGCTGAGGAGAATATTTGGTCCGAACAGGGAAGAAGTGATAGGAGTTTGGAGAAAACTGCATAATGAGCTGCTTCATAACTTGTACTCTTCGCCACGCATAATTAGAATGATCAAGTCAAGGATGATGAGATGGGCAGGGCATGTAACACACACGGGGAGGACGAATGCGTATAGGATTTTGGCGGGAAGGAGGGAAGGTGTCAGCAATCAGTGCAAATATGCACTGTTATGTGCAGACAACTAGTGATAACCTGTTCTCGAATCCCGTGCTTTGAAAGGTCACCCAGTCAACACAACATTTTGAGGGTCCAACGGCCTAGAGTGGTAAAGAACAGCTGTGGACAGAAGTAGCTAACTAAATCAGGGGGCAGACCGCTCAGCTATAGTCTGCAGGTAGCTCATGTACGCCGTATCGGAGGTTTCTCCATTCTCCTGCCCACCCAAAGGCGAAGCCGACTTCTTCATTGAAAGCGCTAATGCGCAACACGCAACGCCAACCTCAGCAGCTGATACAGAATCTTAAAACAACTTACTGGCTAAAGAGATGACAATAAACCGAAGACACGGCTATGCCATTCTTTCGTAATAATTTCGAACAGAGGAATTCCCTCGAGTTGTTAAATAACAAGAATTAAATTATGTATCAGGGTTAAGAAATGAACCTTCATTGGTAAAAGGATTCAAGGAAACCGATGTTAATGAAATCCGGAAAAAATTAACATCGCCTAATTAACTGCCTTTGATTTCTGCACTCGGCGCCCCTCAGCGTGGAGGAATAAACAACTAACAGCCACATGATCCCGGAACTGTGGAGTGGGCCAACCTCGTTGTTCTCTCTCACTCACTCTCACTCACACACTCAATGCTGTCGCTGAGGGAAGAGTATTTATAGCGCCCACCAACGAGCAAAAGCAATCAAAACGACCTCCTTTCTATATTTTATTATTCGCTTTAATTCAACTTGTTTCCGTATACTTGTGGTGTGTGTCGGTAAATAAATTGCCACATAAAAGAAACCTATGACGACACCTCATCAAGGGACACAAAGGGAAATCATGAAGTTGTATTGTACGAGTGCCCGAAGATTCCAGATTACGTGTAAATACGTACTTCTACTTCGTTCAATTCCAGTTTCTAAATGAAAGTAAATTGGACATGTGTACTTAGCCACAAGAATGTTTGAAGAACTTGAGGGAGAGATAAGAAACTCTTGATCGTAATCAATGTACAGGACTGACTTTTAAAGCATTCATATTTTCTCTGTGGTTGTTACATAACAACAGAATTCCTGGCGTATAGAGAATAAATCATAAGACTCTGCCGATAGCTGGAAGCTAAAAAAAAATTCAAAAACGATAACTATGAAACGGGATAAGAACAACCACAAGCCATTGGACCATGAAACATTAGTTCAGTACTGTGGCCACGTTCTTTCCTTGCGCCCGCATGCCATGTTTCCATCAAAATTCACAGATACGACTTCGTGTCGTTTAGAAGTCAAGTGAAAATATTTCCAACTTTCACCTATAAATTGAACCTGTAGCATAGCTACGTCTGCGTCCTGACGCTGCTTACTAAGAAGACTCTTGGGGGAATCGTCTGAGATTTCATATTCGTGAATGGGAAGGCATAAATACAATGAAATGCAATTCAGTCACACGTGAACCTGTACCTCCTGTTCACCAGAATACAAGGCACAATCATAACGTGAAGACCGGAAACAGCTGTTTTGAAAATGTGGCATAGTTCAGATATTTGGGAACGGCAATAACAAATCAAAACCTGATTCAGGAGGAAATCAAGAGGAGACTGAACTCGGGCAATGCTTGCTACCATTCAGTCCAGAACCTTTTGTCTTCTCGTCTGCTGGCCAAAAACATAAAAATTAGAATATACAGAACTACAATGTTTGAGAACAGGGTGCTGAGGATATTTGGACTGAACAGTGACGGGAGGTTCGAGAAAACTGCATGAGGAGGAGTTTCATAACTTGTACCCTTCTCCAAGTATAATTAGAATGATCAAGTCAAGGAGGATGAGGTGGGCAGGGCATGTAGCACGAATGGGGGAGACGAGGAATGCGTATAGGATTTTGGTGGGAAAGCCAGATGGAAAGAGACTACTTGGAAGACCAAGACTAAGTGGGTAGAAATTAAAGTATATCTTAGAAAGATGGGATGGTGTGGTGTGGGCTGGATCGGTCTGGCTCAGGATAGGGACTCTTGTGAACACGGTAATGAACCTTCGGGTTCCACAAAATGCTGGTAAGTTCTTGACTAGGTGCACAACTGGCGGCTTCTCAAGGACTCAGCTCCATGAGTGTGTGAGTGAACATTAAATACGGCAGGGCGTTGTACTGAGAGCATCGATAGTTCTCCTGACTCGATAGATAGGTGAAATGAGTGCGCGCGTGAGTGATACAGACTAGGAGAGAGGCGACTCGAGTGGCACAACACAACCTGGTATTTCTGCGGGACGAGGATCTGATAAAGGCCGGCTACTTACTGGAGATGACGAGCACAATGGTGGTAGCGCACCGGATGAAAGATTGTCTCGACGTATGAAGCGAAACAGGAAGGCTTTTGATTTTATCCCGTATCGTTCTAAATTTATGCTCCTGCATATTCTTGTTACGGCGCATTTGGCTCATGACGTGCGGTTTTCTTTTTTCGAGTTTCACATCAAACCTGCACTGCCGGGCCGCCGCCCATACGCCTTCATGGCGAAGTGTTCAATTGGTTAAGCACAGGAACAACTTTACCTTTTTACTATCTTATTACGGGGGCACGCGGTTGCGTAGTCGGTTGAGGCACTATGCTATAAACCGGAAGATCGCGGGATCGAATACCGATGAGGTGGATTTTTTCAATTTAGCTAATCCTTTCAGCCGCACTATGGCCCTAGGGTCGACTCAGCCTCTAACAGATATGAATACCATGAATACTTTTGGGGGTAAAGGGCGGCCGGCGCGTAAGGCTGACAACCTTACTACCATCTGAGCCGATTCTCTAGAAAATGTGGGACCCTCAACATCTCACAACCCTATGGGCCTCCACGGCCTGTTACAGGGACAGCTTTACCTTTATTTTTACTTATATCTTATTACAATTTCAGTGAAGCAGTATTGGTGCCAACAAAAATCTTCTTCACGCATTCTCCGCTTTCTTGCAAAGGCTTGAAATTCGTTTATGTCGTCGTTATCTGCCGTTAAAAAATAAACGAATACAGTAATTTTCCTCCTTGCAAGTTACCTCCTTTGTATCAACAGTAACGGAAAATTTAAATAGCCTATATCTAAAAATTGTTCCGCTAATCTGGCTCTACAGTAAACAACCACTGAATCAACTTCATCATGTAGGTGTATTACGTGTATGGTTCGAGCTCCACCCCAACACGAACAGGGAGGACGGGTTCTCCTTGAGCAATTCGTCGAAACCTCTCATTCAGTCTTTGAAAGAAAGGAATAAGTCCTTCTAGGGCAATATAGTTACTTCCTCCCAAAGCAACATTTCTCTAGCCAGACACTACCACCTCCCAACCACAGCGGCGTTGAAAATGACAGTCTCTTCCAAATTCTCAGGTTAAAATTTATTTACGGGACTGTCTCTTATTTCATTTTCTCACAACTCCAGTTTTCTTCCAAAAAAAAAAGTATATCCCTAGAAAGGGCCGTTCTCTCTTACTATTCCAGTTGCACCCGTGAAGAACTACCGTGCCTCATATTACTCCCTATTCTTCCTGTGGGCCACATCGAGTTCCTTTCTACGGGTCATATGGCTACTTCCTCACAACCTAACTATATAAATGAGCTAATTCCTGAACCTGAAGATGTTGGCAACAACTTCGTCCGAAACCTCGGTCTCGGTCTCCGTCTCGGTCTCTGTCTACAACACCGTGTCACAAGCCACGAGATTACAATTTAAACATGTTATGTGTTGTGGAATAAGAGAAAGAAAAGGAAGAAGCGGTGTAACGATGAAAATGATGTGGGAACTGCCCACATTCAAACAAGTGTGACAACGCAAGCGTCATTGCTTAGCAACGAGTAAACAACGGTTGCTAGGCAAAAGCGAGTAAACAGCGGTTGCTAGGGGACTTGTAAACACGGTATCTGACAACAGCAGTACCTATTACGTAACCGTTTTCTATATATCCGACTCCAGGCTACATAAGAAGATACACTGAGTTACAGTGACAGTCTAGTTCTACCGTTCTACAATACTAGTTCAGTGTTCAAGCAGTTCACTATTGTTGTTATCCGTCTGTGTATACTGTGCAGCTGCAATAAATCCTATAGGACAGTTCGACTAGTGGCTGTCTCTTCATTCATACGACATCCCACATTGGTGACCCCGACGTGATCATGATCACCATTCATTGCCACGGCGAATATATTCTTTGTAGCTTCAACATCGCGGTTCATGTTACTGTTTCCTGAACCAAAAATCACCTCTAAAACCATTTTTCTTAATGCAGTCTGCTCTTGCGCTTGTGTCTCAGACAGATTATCAACTTGCAGTGTATTGCCTTCTACAGATGTTTGTAAACAACGGTTGCTAGGCAAAAGCGAGTAAACAGCGGTTGCTAGGGAACTTGTAAACACGGTATCTGACAACAGCAGTACCTATTACGTAACCGTTTTCTATATGTCCGACTCCAGGCTACATACGAAGATATACTGAGTTACAGTGACAGTCTAGTTCTACCGTTCTACAAATCTAGTTCAGTGTTCAAGCAGTTCACTATTGTTGTTATCCGTCTGTGTATACTGTGCAGCTGCAATAAATCCTATAGGACAGTTCAACTAGTGGTTGTCTCTTCATTCATACGACATCCCACAATGGAGAAGCAAAAGAAAACGGAAGTGGAGGAAGATAAAAAATTTAAACTGAGGAGGAACAGACTTAAAACAAGAACTCGATAACGAGTCTTGCAATTTATCTTGATAATCCTGCCCGATGTTTTGGACACCCAGGGTAAAACCATGCACTACGGCCTCGTGAGGCGGGTTTACAAGGCAGCATCTTGTTAAGCAGCTGGCGCTGTGATTCACGTTTGAAGCTATTACAAAAATGATGATTCAATGCGTGACGTCCCAAGGTCCCCCTAGACAGTGTAGCGACCGACATCGAAACAATCTAGCTACAACTGTTCAACCGGACTGAAAGAATAATTAAGCAGTAATCTGTACTGAAAACACTGTTTGTGGCGTGGTGCTGTATTAGAAGGGGAGGTGCCAGTCTGGAAAATGAATTTCGTGAAAGTGTACAAGAAACAGACCGATATGCAGCGACCAATTACAGTATCAATATGTCGGCCTACTGTGATAATTAACGCTGTGAATACGCTTTTTCTTTTCACGTCTATGAATGTTCTATTAGCCTGCCAATTGCGAGTGCATCTCTCGCGAATATGCAAAGGACAGTGATTGCTGATAGTCTGATTGTTAATCCTTGATAATCTCTGCGTAAGATGGAGCCGTACAGTGAACTTCTAGGTCCACCTCTGGTAGCAAATGGATCGGAGGTTGAATGGGGCCTAGGTCAAAGAGTAGCGGCACGAAGAGAAAAATCCCACCACACCTACCGAGAATCGAATACCCCTTCGTTTTTTCTATAGATTTTAAAGACATACTCGGAATAAGATCAACACTATCAACAGAAAGTAAATTCCTCCTATACAAACCAGTACTCAAACACATACGGACCTATGGAATTCAGCTATTGGAGATATCCTCTAATTCCAAAACAGAAATTCTTCAGCGCTTTCAATCCAAGACTTTCCGATCAATTCTGAACGCACCTTGGTACATAAATAGCCACAGGATTCAAGAAGATCTACAACTGAACATAGTGCTCAGTGAAATAAAAAGTGGAATACCAAATACTTAAGCAAATTAGAAAACCACACTAATGCACTAGCAGTGAACCTATTAGACAACAGCGAAACTACACCCAGCCTAACTCTACCAGACACACCTAAGTGAACAAAAAACTGAGTATATGAGTTACGCCACTGGACATAACTCATTCACGAGCCAGTACTTATTGAACATATACGTTTATTGCAGATTCTGCATATCATGTATAATAAATGTGAAAAAATTAAAGCCAGACCCGTGCCGGTCATTCATTTCCACGTCGTATTTTCCTAAAATGTTACTGCAGTTCATCAGAATGTGTAATCGTTTAATGGCATGCATAATTTTGGAACATCTTCAACAGGACTGTGTAAACCGTCTTCAGGGCAGGCCTTAGAACTGTGAAGCTGTTGTTCTTCAGGGCAGCTCGGCAAGATGCCAACCCTCGAGATCACACTGGAAGACTTCGAACCCCAATCCATGAATACTCTCCGTTAACATTAACACTCAAATCCGCCTGGAGGTTTATGGATGTATTTATCTACCAGAGGCATTTCATTCGTCCTAAGCAATATACACGGTCTATGTAACCATCTATTTTGCAGTATCCAAAGATCTTTCATTCATTCCAAGCAAATATATTGTGAAGGAATAATCCATGGCTAGACAATGGCTTGTTAAAACAAGTTTCCGGGACAACCAGCTGAAACAGTCAATTGCTGAGCAACGCTCGGTAAACACTGCCTAAAAGTGGGATAGTGGAGTCCAACAAGGAATTATTATCTGTTTTGCTAGGCAACCGTTCATGCTCGTTCCCCAGACAACACATTCATGGAAAACAGTACTGGAACTGGCAGTAAGGCTAACCGAGCTTGCAGATTGGCATGCAAGGAAGCAGAAGGTTGGTGGTGAAGGGGTGTGACAATCTAATACAATAATTTTCAGATTCTGGCATTAAGGGATAAGCCTCACGGTCTGGCCATTGTATCCCCTCACCCGCAAGGAAAGACAGGACAAAATGAATCTGTAGCAAGCGCCTTCATTGTGGTTCACTCAGCACAAACTCCAAGGCGTGATTTACAATATCCTATTGTCATACTTTCATGAACACAGAAATCGGTCTTCACACATCATTCGAACAATTCATAACCACTGCTGCCATATCATACTAAGCTCAAAGCAAAATGATATGTCAGAACACGGAGTAAATCACCAAGACTTTTACAAAATGTCCTTAATCTGCTACATTTCCATACCTTGTTTACGCTGTTGGGCAAACTTACTCACCGAAGATTAATCACCAACGTTCACATTTATGGCGATTTATTTTTAAGATGAAATTATTGCTGCTGGTGGCAAATTGCCTTGAACATGGGTGTACAAGTTCATAAACAGGAAACGTAAATGCCAGGAATATAGGAACTGCTCTGCTTTCACGTACAGTCTGTCACTGTGTATTTATACTATGAATCTTTGTGGAAAAAGCTCTGGGGGGTCATATCGAAATGGTTTTGTCTGTGAACAGGCAGCCATATGACGTATTCCTGCCATTTGCGGAGCGTAAGAGTCCTGATCTGCGGAAATAACTCTGTGCGCATGCGCAGAAGCCGCGCCAATCCCGATCCGTTCGAATGTTCCACAAATTTTAATCTCATTTTTTAACGTCCCTTTCCACACATACGAATTTAGAAGGGTTTAGAACTGTGGTGGCTTCCAGAGTGAGATCACTTGTTCTTCCCCTGAAAGGTGCATGATTATAATTTTCCTTTTAATATAATCAACTCTTAGCCCACTTGGAAGATGTTAAGATTTATTTATTAATTACATTACTAATGCACACCATAGCATGGTAAACTGCACGTTTTTTACTGCGGGAATACGTAACTTCCCTGTTGGCAAAAAAAAATACGGGTCAAGGTTTTGGTCAAGGTGAAAGACTTCGGTACAGATCAAGTCTGCAGACCCTGGTCTGTGTTTCTCTTAACAGTGTCGTATCAAAATCATTCTCGATCCAAACTGTATACACGTTAAATCCGTCACATTCTTTGGCCACAGACGCCTGGACATAATTTCAGACCCGCAGATAAAACCGTAGATAAAACCGTGTGTGAACGAGAAGTGGGTACCTCAGCTACAAGAACAGCTATTTTCTTAAATTCCAAAGAAAACTCGTCTTTATCCCGTTACACAGTAACCAAGTCTATACGTGAAGATCACTGGCGTTTGGAATGTGACGCCGTGTAGTCTGGTAGATCGTTATCGACGGTTCGGAGGAACATACCGCATCCACCAATGTGATAAGATTTATTTGTAGTCACTCGCCAACTACGTCAAGTTCAGTTCGGTGCATAGGTCTGTTCATGTCTACACAAACATAACAAAGGAACCGATGAACATATGGAGGGGCAATCTCCGTATAACATTAAACACATATTCAAAAGAGAAAACAGACTGAGCAGGAGAGGGGATACGAAAATATATTAGACAAAAAAAATTAAAACTGAAAAATAAATTACTTACGTGATGCGCATAGCAAACATGACCGAGCACTCGTGACTGGTTTGATGGTTGTTGAGAAAACTTCAGTCTCGACAGAGTGGGGGGGGGGAAGAGCGTTGCAGACGATTATCGCTTGGGTTTATTAGGAGTTCCATTTCCGTAATGCTTTCCTTTGTCATCTGTTCACATTCGAATGCTGATATCGAATGGTTCACTCTCGTGATTTAATAAAATTTCCATGCTCAAGAATTATGTTTGTTCGTTTACACGAAAACTTTAAAAATAAATTATATTTTTAATTACTTCTTATGGTACTGTAAGGAAATGGGATCTCTTTTAACTCAAAAGGGAGGAACGAATATTAATACAAAAACAGTACGCCTATTGCTGGAAAACAACAAAGATAAAATACAATTTTCTTTCTTTCCAATGAGATGCATTCAACTTCCCAAATTGAATGGGAACTATCATGTGCTATTATTGCGCTTGTCCGAACTCCAGGATTGTATGGTATGGTAACGGTAAATAATGAATAGTTCATTCTGGTTGCTGAATATGGACGGCAAAACTTCGGAGAAAAAGCTTTTCCTCCGTTTCCACAACTTGAAAATATGTAATCCCAATATGTGGGTGGTGACCGTTGTATTGGAAACACCATGTCAAGCGGCATTTTGGGTCTTGATCCGAAAGTGGGGGAGAGAGACGACTGACCGAGCAGATGGGGACCAAGCCCTTGGATGTAGATGGAGAGGAGGGGGNGGGGGGGGGGCGGAAGGCCAAAGGCACGTCTTCCGGTGTTGCCATATCTACACAAGTCAAGTTTATATGTAACAATTATGCAGGAAAGCTCATTTAGGATTAAAAGGTAAAACTATCCCTGTAACAGACCGCGGAGGTCCATAGGGTTCTGAGACGTGAAGGCTCCCACATTTTCTAGTCAATCGGCTCACAGATGGCGGTGAGGTTGACAGCCTTACGCGCCGGCCACCCTTTACCACCCAGGAAGACTCCTGGTACTCATTTCTGTTAGAGGCTGAGTCGACCCCAGGGCCATAGTGCGGTTGCAAGGATTAGGTCAATTGCTCATTTAGGAATATCCAAATTATTAACATAAATGTTAAGCATGAAACTGGGATGTAAACCACGTGTTCTAGGCCCTGAAATGTAATGAAAAAGTTTGGTCTCGATCTGTCAGTTACAAAAATTTAGCTGGTCAAGAAACTATGTATTTTTCTTTCTGGAACCCGAATGTTCATCACCGAATTTACAAAAATCCTACCACTGGACCAATACCGCGCCACTTAACCAAGTTCACATCCGTATACCCTGTTCAACCAAGATTCCTGGGATCCTTCTTCGTAAACGCAGTTTCCCACAGTTGGTGAGCGGCAGAATTCTGGAGACCCGAAAAGGTTAGAAGCAGGCTGCATTAAGGACCGTAGTGTGTTAACTGCCGGTCCAATTATGCACGCTGACAACTGTCCCTGTCACGCTGTTAGGAGGATCTTGGTTCCTGAAAGCCTGTATCTGAAATCGATATTACAGTTGTCTTCCCCACGTAAAAAATGGCCGATTCGTGATCTCCATCTAGTGCTCAGTTCTGAAAATGATGAGCCCGCAAATACATATTTCTAACTCGGTGCTTAGATACTGATATGTTGGGATTTTGGACTTTATCCATCGTCCTGGTTTTTAAGATAACAAATAAAAACACGACGTTTCGGAAACTGGATCTGTTTCCGTCCTCAGGTGAAGGAAAACACCTATTCAGTTGGGTCCCTTAGAAAGANAAACGAAGACTACACGGCGCCTAAACCCAGAAGACGACTTTCTTCGTAGTCATCGCCGTGAAAACCTCAAAATTTACATTTATCTATATTTGTTTGTAAATTTAAATAACGCACTGCGGGCCGGAAAAATGCAGAGATTTGAAGCGTATCTCTGACCCACATACCAAAACCACATGTATGAGTCCTACAGCGACTGAGGTTAGAGAGGACAGTGATCAGTCAATTCTCTACAACACTGCGGCCCGGAACTACTAATCATGACCTGCACGGATTTGCTGTGTTCCTTGTATTCAGGCAGGGGGAATTAGAAAAGTTATGAAGAGATCAGAAAAAGACTGTCCCCAGCCTGGGCTCGAAGAGAATACCTTCTTCCAGTTTATGCAGTATCTATCACACCATTATTTTGAACAGGTTAGACTAACCGGTTATTTTCTGAGCTGAGACATGTAGGGGTCGAACGAAATTCAGCAGGATACGAATGAAGAGAAATCGGCAGACTGCGAACGAAGCGATTGTGGCTTGTTTTAACATAATATTCTGACATTAGCCTAGAAGCAGTGAGAATATGAAAAAGACTTCAGAATAATCGGTCCTCGGAAGAGATTCGAACAAGATATCTCTCGAATTACTGCTGTACTAACCAGCTCGGTTCTCACAACAAATCGGTTTCCTTGTTACTTCACTTTTCGACTCCTTGTTACAGGCCTATACCAACGCCCAGAAAAAAAAACTCCGTGGCCTATAGTCCGCAAGCGAACTATACCGACTAAGCGACCGCCGCTTTTGCGGATAGAGAGTGTCACGTGGTGAGCGCAACGGATCCCCACGGCCGTTAATGTCTGTTTTCTAGACCGGAGTTGTTTTTTCTTGAAATAGCTCAATTGTCCTCACGAGGCTGAGTGGACCCCGTTCCAGACCCACTACCTCTCCGAAAATCTGGTGGGGCCAGGAATCTAACCCGGAACCTCTGGATCTGTAGGCAGGAACTCTGACCACTAGACCCCAGAGGCAATCACCAAAGCCAAATAAAATCGGAATGTAGTATTCATGACAAGAGGCTACAAATTTTTTGTACGTCTCTATAAGGACGCCTCAAGTGACAGACATAAATGGACACCCTGTATTGTGAATCTATGGGGTTGAGAGATGGTGTGTTTTTCAAATTGTTATAGAATATATTTTTCCAGCGTATTCGTAAATATTTAAGGCCTTCCGCGTTGAAGAATGAGTGACGAACGATTGTGTCCAGCACAGATATCGTGGCTATATAAATCTTCCCAGCGTTCTCTGTATAGTGTCATCAACACAGTCCTAAATTTATACCAATGCAGTGACGCATACGGCAGTTCTGCTGCGTGATGGGCGGTCTGCTTTACGGAACCCATTCCTATATTAACAGAAGTTTGAAATGGCGAGATTCAAAGCTTCACACAGACTTTCTTGGCACATACGAAAGCATTACCATGTTGATCTCCATTTGTCTGTGACGTAATACATATACAACAGTGTATCGGTTCCTTGAGGAATTATTCTGAATCAAATATGGCATAAAATAAAACAATACAACAGTACCATATTATACAAAATTATTTAAATATGGGGCACTTCCGAATATTCCCCGCTCTAATATGAGGGTACATTCCTTCACAGTGAATGTACCGTGCGTGTCGGTGGTTCACGGTCAATTTACATCATAGGCCAACCATAATAAATTGCACACACCAACGAAATGAAAAAAGATCCATACGAGCATATCCTAAGTATATAAAACAAGTAGCCTTACATGAAAACGGGCACAGAAGTGTCTTTATGCCCGGATAATGGCCAGAACACAGGGCACACAGACGAGACTACGTTCCAACCACTGAGTTCAAATTCAATGTTTCATTTTTATTTATATAGATGTAACACTGCAAGATGCGAGCGAGACGAATAAAACCCATGCCGTTTCGATGCTCGTTCCAATATAACTCCGTCGCCTGTAGTCCGCAAGCGAACTATACCGACCGAGCGACCACCGCTTATCGGAGAAGTTAGTGCCAACTTTAGCGGATAGAGGATGTCGCGTGGTCAGCGCAACGAATCCGCACAGCCGTTAATTTCGGTTTTCTAGACCGGAGCCGCTATTTCCTTGAAATAGCTCCTCAATTATCCTCATGAGGCTGTATGGACCACGTTCCAGACCCACTACTTCTCAGAAAATCTGGTAGCGCTATAAATCGAACCAGGACCTCTGGATCTGTAGGCAGGAACTCGGACCACTAGACCACAGAGGCTCGTTCCAATAGAAAAACACAAAAGGCGTCGATTACACAAAGTCATGGAATAAAGGGCTCAATATTAGTCACTAGCACCACAATACAGTGCACGGGAAAAGTCAGCAAATGCTGTTTCGAAGCGGAGAGTTCGAACCTGATATAAGGGACCATTGAATCGCGGCAGGGCTATAGTCTAGGAGTATGAAACGAAACCATGCTTATATTAAAGAGTGGCCTGATATAAGGGACCATTGAATCGCGCAGGACTATAGTCTAGGAGTATGAAACGTAACAAGGGTAATATCAAAGAGTGACCTGATATAAGGGACCATTGAATCGCGGCAGGACTACAGTCTAGGAGTATGAAACGTAACAATGCTAATATTAAAGAGTGGCCTGATATAAGGGACCATTGAATCGCGGCAGGACTACAGTCTAGGAGTATGAAACGTAACAATGCTAATATTAAAGAGTGGCCTGATATAAGGGACCACTGAATTGCGGTAGGACTATAGTTTAGGAGTATGACACGTAACAACGCTAATATTAAAGAGTGAGTAAGGGACAATATCAGCAATATACATTAACACATGCGTGATAAGGGGTTAGTTAATATGATAATATTAATTGTTGCAGTGAAGCACTTTGCGAACATACTTTGTATATGAAAAGAACTCTTTGAAGTTCTGTATGAATACCGCAAAGGCACGGATATGTCAGTACAGTGTAAACAAACGTGTAGCTAAGATCGGAATTCCTACTGGTGGCTGAGCAACAGAGCATAAGCCGTCAATATTCATCAAAGGCTATTTCAATATCTTGACACTTTACTTCAAATATTATTATCTTCTGGATTGTGATGCCGTGTAGTCTAGTACAATTCCATTGCAGGAGAGTGGTGTCTAGGGCTGACAGCATTTGATCACATTTCAGGACTTTCTCTAAGCGAAACCCCACGACTGGCACAGTCTCAACTGATCTGATATAGGCTCCAAATCATGAAAGATTTGGCTGTCGGCAGGGCGACATGAGGCAACTGTTCCTTTTATTTAAGAACCGCAGGGTTGTGTCGGGTCTGTTCACCGATAAGATCATGAAGGGCGACCAGGGACGGAACTGGGGACAACAGGCTCCTATAGTAAGTTCTGCATAAAGGGAACAAAAACCAACACCCAAATCCTGCCAGGCAGTCGGTCTCTTGCACGAAATTCGAAAAGGGTACAAACATTAATGTGTGTGAGCGTGTGTGTGTGTGTTTTACATAGCCTTGACCTGCAAGTAGCTCTGTGGACGGCGCAGGGCTGGATATTTCTGAACACAAAATACTTGATCTTTCACACTTTCGAGGGTTAAAAATATGAAATTAACGATACGAACTTTCTTTGCGTGTAGTATACCATAAATGCACAGGAACGAAAGTGATTCCACAAAGATTTTCAACTGAAAATTCAACACGTTACGTGAAAAATACTGATAACAAAATACTGTAAAATTACTTTTACTTTCATTTTTAAGAACATACATGACTTAAAAGAGAACTTTATACTAAAATGCCGGGCTATGTTCTCGAAACCAAGACACAACCGCCTTGATCAGCACCGTATCTAGTATTTCGTTTCAGAGGGAGGAACGGTCTTGAAACCTAAATAACCAAACAATATTTTATTGCAGGTTCTTCAGCAGCATCAGTAGTGGCAGCAGCATGGTTTATGTTCTTCTAAAGGCCTCTTCCGGTTTCAAGGTTTAACCATATCAATGGCTATACAGTCCTTTTGTTGGATCTTGGCTACTTTTTTCCAGTTTCGTAATCTTATACACAGTCGGTAGGACTCCCTGGACGGGGGATCTGCTTACACACAGAACACAAACACAGAATAAACGTATAGACAAACATCCATGCCTTGAGTAGGATTCGAACCCACGATACGTACGTTCGAGCGAGGGAAGACAGTACATGGCTTAGACCGCGCAGCCACTGTGATCAGCTCAAGGTTTAAACTTACGACTATTAAATTCAAGACTGTTCCCTCCATCTTTTACATGTCTTCAGTTTTTAGTCTTCGTGTGAACTTCGTCATGGTACCGTCTGATTGACCACGAAGATAACAAGAAGGGAATTACAGATTCTTAGATATACTTCTCAAATTAATATTGGTATCTCCATTATAAAATTTTTCCTTTTGGTCAAACAGTAACAGAGAAAACATCTTTCACGTCATCAGTAACATTCCACGAGGGGCTATGAACTCGTAAACCCGCCTGCCGCCCATGTACGTATATGCACCTTTCCTTGCACACTGAACACCGTTACCGATTACAAATAAATGTTGCAGGCTTGCACACTGCAGTTTCAAAGAATGCATTTTTGTACTCAGACCCTGAAGGCCTATAGCATTTTTATATACTGGTTCATATTTGGGAACACCAGTAATACATCAAAATTACCTCACAAGTGAATCAGGAGCGGTTGAAATTCCGCGAACACTTGCGCTGAAGAAAAATTCTGTAACTTGAGAGGCTGAACGCATCATGCTGAAAACGAAAAGTACATAACGAAGAGCTTCGCACTTTATCTGATTTGAGTATGAGAATGAGCCATAAAACTAGCCCTAGCACTGCGACCTTCAATGGGCTTTTGTGCTTTTTATCTGATTTACTGCATTCAAATAGAGGAGCATGTAGAACGCGTGAGATGAGAAATGCATGTAGAATTTTGTGGGAATCCCTGAAAGAGACGACTGTTAAATGGGAAGGAAATAAACGTTCTTTTCGACAGTATAGTCGTCTATTAAGGGATAATTTCTCAGAAGACTACCTACAGTACAGCTACGCAAAATATGGGTCTGACGTATCAGGAGGTAAGGTAACATCTACGCGTAATCAGCATCGATTAATTCAATTTCTCTTCAGTGAACAATCAGTGTCCTGATTCGTTTATTCTCGACCAATAACGACCCTATTATGTCTAAATTAGGTTCCGGTTAAATAAAGTTTTCTCTATTTGAACTAACACTCTGAAATGCAAGATAAAATATTCTTACTTTTCACATGGTACCTATGATACGAACACTCGTTTCAAAACATCTCATGCACCATTTCGACGCAAGTGTTGACGCTACTGAATAATGTTTACTACGACAGTATGGACTTGGGATTACGGTCGACAGGCTCATAACGCACAAGCTCGCTTTACGACATACGTTTCGAGATTCTTTCGGACGACACTGCAAGGAAATTTTAATGCGTATAGGCTGCTGGTCTGTCGACTGCGCCGTGAGCTCAAACGTGCGCAGTGCGAGATGACGTAAGTAGCCCGTGTCCTTCCCGCTTGACCGGCCGAAGGATATTCATCAGGCCTCAGGCGATTTCCCCGTACATCCACCTCTGAAAAAGTCGTGCACACCAAGCACTGCCAATACTGAACAACGTTCATCACAATCGTCTAGTAATGGGTCAGTATTACTCGGCTGTTGAGGCACTAAAACTTTTTCACCTTCAGGTTTTAAGTTTTCGAACAATAAATCCGAAAACTGGTTCGAACGAGATTCTATGAAATTACATGTAAGCTCAAAATTTCAATACATTATTAATATAAGCATCTGCAGACACAAAATGGGGTATGCAGGAACTATTAACTTCCGGACTTTAGGTACTACAGAATTGTATCAATTTAATATGTCAGTAAAATGACCTGACATGATTCAATATTTGTTATTCTAGACCTCTAAGTGGTCGTTACAGTCAAGATATTTATACTGTAACAAGTTTAGGACTTTCACACCTACACACACAGTACAATTACAGATATTCTCATACAATCCGAGCTTGACTCACAGCATTTCTATAAAATGTAAGCAACAGCAGGTAACACGCGGACCGCCCCACTTCCCTATCTGGGACGGGGCTAATTTCATAAACAAGAATCTAAAAACACAAATATTTACAAAGTGGAAACTAAAAATATAAATATTTACAAACTCAGATGGTACAGACAAAGCGGTTCCAACCTTCTCACTGACATGCTTCGACTCAAAATAAAAATAAAATCGTAAAAACGGAATCACTTCGTTTCATAATACGCTTTTGGTATTCTCAAACGTAACATACAGCTTGAAAGTTCATCACTGGCTTAAACGTTAAGGACGAAATAAAGCGACATGACTGGCACAGATCCGTGAAAGAAAATTATTAAAAAAACTACACCAAACCTAGCAACTAACTGTTCAACTCGAATTAATAACAATTAACTGGCCAACGAAATTACTCTTACATGCTGAAAATATATCCACAAGTTGAGAAGCCGTGTACAGAGACTTCCGATTAATTTTGGTGTAGGGGTCACGAAACAATCTCACATCCTCACATCACAATTATATAATCGCCAGTAAGAACAACACATCTGTCGATAGAAACTTAAGAGATCATTTTACAATAAACGAGAATGATTATATGTTATTTACCTGTGAATTGTCTGTATCCATTAAGAATCTTGGTTTTCCACCACTTGGCTAGGTTCGCCGCCATGTGGTTACCAGTGGACGAAGATTCTTGTAGTGTCCGATGATACAGGAGTACAACACTGAGTAACAATCCCGGAGACAAAGGGGGTGTGTCTCTTAGTTGCGTCATGCACGGAAATTTTCAGTAATACACTTTGCACTTGATGACAACACACGATCACTACTCGTGAATAAAATTTGGAGACACTGTCAAATTTCCACCCCCAAAACACTCACAAAACACGCAACACCAGGAAAATGTATGTGCCCAAACATTATTGGTCAGCTGTAGAGAAGCAATGAAGTCTTGCCAGCGCGCAAGTGCATGTCGTGAAGAACTCTCATGTTCCGTCAGTTGACAGATTAGTACGTGACCACACAGCTCCACTCTTGGCAGGTGTTCGAAATTTCAAGTTAGAAAACCCCGTCCCGAAATAAAAACGTAAGAAACGAGGGATGTCAAGTTGAAGTTTATTCGTCACTGTTCTTCCCAAACGATGCGGGACGGTTTCTTGGAAACTTCCGCTCCCTGGAGAGAAGGAATGGCTTCGAAACTATTGGGGTGTTATAATTTTAAATGGGGGAAGATTGGCGGTGGCAGTCTTAGTGGGTGGTTTACAGCCAAACAAGGATGGTTGACTATGCGGCTATCTGGTGGTGAGGGCTGGGAGTGAGAGAAGAGTACTTCTTTGAATCGGACACGAGAAAGTTATTAAGGTCTGGTATGTGCGCTGTATTGAAACTGGAATGCTACTTGAGTTACCGCCCGAGACAGGCAAATGGTTCCGCGATACGCACACGATCTTTGTGACGGGGCCAAAAAATACAACATATATACAAGCCTAAGCCTACAGAATTCCCTTTGAACTAGCGCATTCACGTGTGAAACACCAAACTGTTGGCTTTGCGTATATGTCGTTAAAAAAGATCGAGCAAGTCTCCTCACAAAATGTTTCAAAAAATCTGGCAACGTTGCAACTCTGAAGCTTCTTTATCTAATTATATTCCTTCACTCACTCCTTTCTTGTATTCTTCCTTTTCTTTCACATTCTTTTTCATGTGAGTATTGCACACATCTTCTTACAACTACACATCTTCTTACAATTCCACTAATTATTTCTCTATCACAGCTGTTTAGAAAGCGATACCTTATTAATTACAGCTTGGTTGATTTTCTTCATTTTATATTACGCTTTCCTGTTGGAATAATTCTTGCTGTCGACACACGTACACCCACGGACAAACAGACCATCACCTCGTAGCTTACATGCAATATAATTACAGTTTTATCAGGACACTGATATTACGATACGATTATGTATGTGTACAGAGGGATAATCGCAACGCATGCAATAACAAGGCCACTTGGAAAACACGAGCGTTTCTTTTCGTTGCTGAGAAGACTCAAAGGCACGAAGCACGTGTACATGAAGCACTGCCACCCTGCCTTTGCAATACTACCAGCCTCCACGATTTCCCCTCTTTGACTGAAGTAGAGGCAGCTCTGTTGAGGGAACCTACCTCTCCCCTTCTGCCACGCTACCAGCAGCTATTATCTGGCGGTCCGTCTGTCATTCCCCCCCCCCTCAAACCTCGCTTGAGACGTGCACAGCGGTCGGTCCCGAGCCAGCACGGCTTTCTTCTCCCCCCTCTGCTTCGTCCCTTCCTTTGGCGGACCTGACAACCAAGCGGCGGTTCGTGTTAAAGGAAGGGAAAAAGAAGAAAAAAATATGTGGCAGGGAAAAAAGAGAAGAAGAAAAGGAAGAAGAAAGACCGCATCGACAATGTTGCCAGGTATACAATAAATGTACCACGTATATTCATGACAAATAACACAAGGGCCAGATTTGGCCGTGCACGATGATGAGAAATGTAATTCGCATAAAATACGTAATTTTCAGGAACGAACTCCTTAATCTGATTTACTGGAAACATGCATTGAGGGGCTAAGAACCTCTGAAGACAACTAATCAGATATATTGCACAAATTAGGCCATAGTAAGGTTTCTATTTACAAGATCAAGGCAGAATATACTAAAACAGAAAACAAACCATCACAACAAACTCAAGCTCAGACCCATCTTCACAAAAGACACAAATGTATTCTGTACGGACCAGGCACACTGACCCGTTTCGACTATTTTTATCATTTGTAGAGATAAGCGGATCGCCTCTGTGGTCTAGTGGTCAGAGTTCCTGCCTACATATCTAGAGGTCCGGGTCCGATTCCCGGCGCTACCAGATTTCTGAAAATTGGTGGGTCTGAAACCACTCAGCCTCGTGAGGATAATTGAGATATTTCAAGGAAATAGCAGCTCCGGTCTAGAAAACCGAAATTAACGGCCGTGGTGATTCGTTGCGCTGACCACCCGACATCCTCTACCCGTTAAAAAAGTTGACACTAACATCGCCGACAAGCGGCGGTCGCTCGGCCGGTATAGTTCGCTTGCGGACTCAAGCCACGGAGCTTGTTTTTTTGTAGAGATACGCGGTCGCATTCTTTGGAAGATCAATCTATACCAAGGTCTCTCGCCATTACAAGACACCCAAGGAGAACATATTAAAAGGCGGACAGACATTCAAGGCTCATGGGGCACTGGAGTCTTGTGCACATCGGCGCGGTCACAGGGATCAGCTGGTAATTTGTTTCCTTCTTACAGACAATAAATCACCAAATACAGGACTTATAATCCTTCTTTTCTGGGAAGGTAGAACTGCCATAACAATACACGCATGGCGTAACAAAGACGTAAGCTTGAGCACGGTCGTTTCAGTTCTGCTATTACTCGTATTGAATTAGGTTCAAACTTGTTCAGCCTGAAACTGATTCAGTCAAACCGGTCCTGGGGCACACTCAGTCTTTTATCCAATGGGTCACACGGGCTCTTTCCCCGGGAGTAAAGCGACCTGGGCTTCAAGCTGACCCATTCACCTCCATCCAGTGCAGAGGAAACGCGTCCACAAATTTCAGTAAAACTTCCCAACATCAAATTTCGTGGAAATTTGTTTAGTGGTTCTCGAATTGTTACATGCTGACAACCGGGAAGAAGGAAGTAAAGACCGACAAGAAATATACAAACATGGTGAAGCTATCAGGTGCATTGTTCTAATTTTCGTTGAGACTGCCCCAACGATTATTCTCTCAGAAGCCTGTAATAACTTAATTATGGACAAATATCTTTAACGCTGAAGAAGCCTTTCGTGGTCTTACGTACACCAATCCTACTTTTAGTTCATTACATAGCCTTCTGCAGACGTACCAGAATTTCTGTGGATTACTATTTTCTCCTCTGAATATCGATGAAGGGAGCAGCGTGCCGCGGTCTATATCCAGAAATAACGGCAATAATTTGTTTCTTTTACTGTGTCACTGCAGAAGTAGTCGAATCCTTAACATTTCGTGCCCAATTTAGGTCATAAAACAAATTCCTTCCTTGCTTGAATGTCGATTTGATAGCTTACAACGTTCGTCGGGATCTTAGCTTAACGTACCAAGAAGAGGTGAGAGTCGTTGTTTACGTTCCCCACAGTATGGACAATACTTTGTGAGATGAGGCACTGACTAATCTTATAATCTACATTACGAGCCTCATACACAATTTATATACGCATAAGTATGAATATTCCAACTTGTCCGGTGGAACGAAACAAAAAACAAATCACAAACCAACGACTGACACGTTGATGTAAAAACACCAACAGAATTTTATTCTTATTTTATATCATAATTCTGTTTTATATAACTTGATTTATTGTATTTTTTACGTCAAGTGTTTTTAAATATTTTAATAATATTGTATCCGATTTTGTTGGTGCTGCGGTTCAGTGGTGTGTATATGTGTGTAAATCATGTGTTTGCCTGATGATGGCTATCAATAGCCGAAACATGTAGCAGGGCCGAAAATGGTCTGATCTTGATATTAGTTGTGTTGTGACTGATATAATAAAGAGATTGTAGAAGAGGCATGGCCGGTCACGGTAGCCGAGCGGTGTAAGGCATGCACTGTCTTCTCTCTCTCGGAATCCGGGATCGTGGGTTCGAATCCCACTCAGGGCATGGATGTTTGTGTGCGTTTTTCTGTGTTTGTCTACAGGTAGAGGCCTTGCGACGAGCTGATCACCCGCCCAAGGAGTCCTACCGAATGTGTAAGATCTAGAAAAACCGAAGTGAACGGAGAAGTTCATGGAGGTAGGCCTAGGCCCACTGGGGCTGTAGTGCCAAGGGGAAAAAAAATAAGAGGCAAGAGAGTTTAGTGTTAGTAACAGGTCTAAGAAAATATCCAAAGCCTACAGAGCAGAAGCAGCCAGTGTTTCCGGCCAAGATTCTACTGCAGTAACATCGCGAGGATTAGGGTCCTTACAGTGCTTGAAGTTTCACTGGATACAAGTAAAGGACACAGAAGGTAAGTACAAGAGCCACTGTTCCTTTGACCAGGCTCAGATTACGGTGTCTTTATTTCCGTCAGTTTATATCCTAGTTTTCTGTCACAAAAAGAACTCGTCTTATTTTACAATTGCTTTGCCGCTTTATCGAGGTCCGAGATAGCGCAGTCGGTACAGCTACTGGCTACGGGCTGAACGACCAAGGGATCGGAGTTCGAGTCCCGGTAGGGTCAAGGATCTTATCTTTTCCACGTCGTCTAGACCGGCTCTTGGTTCCACCTAATCGCCTATCCAATGGGTATAGGGGGCGCTCTTCGCGGGGATAAAGCGACCGGGGCATGAAGCTGACCACTCACCTCCAACTAATGTCAAGGTCAAGAAAATGTGTGTCTATACATCCACTCCCCCATACGTCTTCATGGAGTAGTGCTTAATCAGCTAAGCACAGGGACAACTTTACTTTTCTTTTATGGGCTTTGTAAGGGCTGGAATGCGTCTCTCAAAGTCTCTCTTATCTTAATACCGACTTCGCCTTCAGGTGGCACATCGTGTTTCACGTACGAAGCTCTGGCGGCAACGTCATACTAATATAACTATTACAACTGGCATGAAAGTAGTTAAATATGAAACCAAGCTACTTCCCTTTCGAAACCCTTTAAATGAGGTTCAGGTCGTTGCTAGAAAAGAATAAATTCATGCTAGCTTTCCGGTGACGCTAATTCTGAGAGGCCTAATCAATTTAATCTTTGCCATCAATTACAACTTAGTGTGTTACGTGTGCTTATGGTTTGGAATCTCCCCTGAAATCTCACGAAAATTGTTTTCTGCCGAACCTTAGTTGTAAAAGGATAGATAGCTGAAATAGTTTATCCGTAAATCAGTGAATCAAAGCAGTATTATTATATAGGTTCACACACATACACACACATAAGTATATACCACAATCTCTCTTCTTCAAAGTCATTCCAGTAAGTAATGTCAGCATCTGGTTTGTAAGTTTAAGTAATGCAAAAATAAGTACTTCTAAGACATACCTATAATTTTTCTGCAAATATGCAACTTTCGCACTATTTCGGTGCAACATGGTTCTGTACATTATCTTAAAATTCAAGTCGGTAACTGAATGATTATTTTGGTGCCACTCTGTCAACTTTATTAACTCATATAACATTATTAATTGTATTTCAAACAGAATAGTTCCCCATGCTACGTATAGGTTTCTTCTCCAGTTCACCATCTTCAGTCACTTAGAAGCAGCATCCTCAGACAGTCAGGGCGGTACCATAAAATACGAGTATTTCTCAATGTTAAATAATAATTTATGAGTGTTCAGAAAAAAGACGATGTTTACGGCTTGTCCACGAAGATTTCGGTAGATGTCGTGGAACGGGTCGTAGATGTTCTCCTTTGATGGATAGTCCAAACGTGTTGTTTGCTCACGATTTCTACAAAAACAACATATTTCAGTATCAAAGCCCCCGTGACATGTTTCGCCAATTAATTATACGGAGAGAGGGAAATCCTCCGGAACCGTTCTAAACTAAAATTGGAACGAAATGCGTACAATCTGTAGCAGTTGTGGCTGGCTCACCATTGTATTGTGGTCTAGCAAGGTCACGTGCAGAAGTGTCGTTCACCTCGCAGCATCCAGCGTTCTTGTGATTCGCACATAGAAATGCAGTTCTCTCTTTCAAATTTCTCCTCCGGTATTTGATTCGTAAAGTTCCTCAAGTCCTTTTATAGCATAGCAAGTATTATCAGCGTTGTTGTTATAAGTATTAGTATTATCACTATTTCTATTTTTCAGCTTTAATCTCGTTCTTCATACGTATGAAATCAGAACTTTGTCAAAAATACCGTACAATAATGGGGCACGCGGTAGCGTAGTTGGTTAAGACACTATGCTACAAGTCGGAAGGTCGCGGGATCGAATCCCGATGAGGTCATCGGATTCTTTTCAATTTACCTAATCCTTCCTGCCACACTATGGCCCTGGGGTCGACTCAGCCTGTAACACAAGTGAGTACGAGGAATATTCTTGGAATGTTCTTGAGGGTAAAGGGAGGCCGGCGCGTAGGGCTGACAACCTAGAAACTGTTTAAACCTCAACATCTCACAACCCTATGAGCCTCCACGGCCGTTACAGGGATACCTTTACTTACATCTTACCGAACAATAATGTTTTCCTACATGCAGTTATACGTATATTACAGTTAGGTAATGTGACATATTGTCACGCAGTGAATGTAGTGTGTGAGTCCTGCAACAGACGCATAATGTCATGATGTCGGATGATAATCTTCATGCTTTATACGTAATACGTGCTTTAATAATTTATTACACAGCGATATTTGTATATGTTTTCTTGTTTTCCTTATATATAGATTATGTCTTTTACTACTGCACGTTTCTTTATTGGTGATAGTGATTCTATCCTAAAATAACTAACATCTGTTTATTCTCAAGGCCAATTTCAGGTATTATTTCCTACTTAAAACCAGTGCTTGAAGTGGAGAAAAAAATCAGTGCCATAGACCCATAGACGCGTGTTAAGGGGCTTAACTCCCTAAATGGTTAAACGTTAAAAAAGAGGAGAGAGATAGATAGATAGTAACCTTGGTGCATTCTACATGTCATAGTTTTCGGTTCTGTCACTACAAAAATGATGATTTTGCCTTTAATATAAGGCTCAATTATAATAATGCCGAATATACGAAGCACAGTGTTTGTTTGTGTGTTTGTTTATGGCGAAAACCAGTGGCGGCTCGTAGGTAAAATTAGTGGGGGTGCTGCTCCAGAAGCGCACAGTTCCATACAAAGATTTGGCTACTGACATTAAGCTTAAGGATTATATATTGTATTGTACAAGTATAAAGAAAGAATTAAAGAAAAAAGGACTCATTATATAAATGTTATCGATAATATCAAGTGGAAATTGGGGGTGCTACAGTTCCGCAGTGCCTATACACGGGCCGCCCCTGCCGAAAACATGCAGTTACATACCAAGAGATCAGTATTAACAGTTAAGAGTTTCGGTTGATCGGTTGATTTACACGGAGAAGTAATTTGATTTGGCGTCTTTGGAGATCCATTTGATTAGCTTGCGTTCCCCGTTCTCGAAAAATAAAAGTAGACCTACAAGATCACCTCGCTGTCTGTGTGTCTGTCTGTGTATCTCCCATATTAACTTCCGAAAGTCTGAACCAATCTTCATGAAACTCTGTATGCATATCACGGCACTCGACCACATCTCAACGACATAATTCATAAGTCCCTTCCATCAGTAATACCAACATTACAGCCTCTAAAAAGTGTAAGGGAAGACCTTAATACTGCTTGAACACCTATACCAATCTTCATGAACCTTGGTAGGTATATCATATTGTGGCGTATTTGCTCCATTCAGGAACGTCTGAGCCACAGAAACAGCCATTCCTAAGTAATACACGAAAGCAACAATGGAACAACGGAGTTATGCAGCACGCTTCTAGGCAACGGCTAGGTAAACACACTTACGCGCAGACGAAATGACGCCACATCCAACAGTGCTTAGCTATCACGTGATTAGTGTTTTCTGTGTGGTTTGCGCTACAAGTCCTGACTTGTAAAGTCCCAGTCAGCAAAGCAATACAATTCATTCAAAATGCTGGGTTCTAGATGGGGTAAAAAATTGGGACGCACACTGAATCAGTAAAGGTCACAGTGTAGGTGGCTGAGAAGTCCACCCTTTCTCTTCTAATTCTAATCCTCATCCTAACTTCATGGATAAGAATTCTTCTTGGAATACTGACAGTGGCTCAGCTATCTAAGAAATTTCCCTCCCTTTATGGAACCCGAAGTTCAGTTGCCATGTTCACAAGATCCCGTTACTGAAGTCTATCCTGGGATAACTGAATAAAGTCCACATCTCCACGCCCTATTCGTTAAGATCCCTTTTAATTAATCTACCTCGTATCTGGGCCTTGGACTTCAAAGTGGTCTCTTCCTTTGACATTTTATAACTTCAACACTGTACTTACTCCTAAGCCTCAAATCCTCCACGCGTGCGACATGTCACGCGATCTCTTCCCTTCAGTGCGATCATGCTACGGTAACAATATTTGGTAATTGTTACACATTATAGGCGATCAGAGTGGCCGCGAGGTCTAAGGCATGAAATGTCTTCGCCCCCTGAACATTGGGATCGTGGGTTCGAATCCCGCTCAAGACATGGATGCCTGTGTTTTTCTGTGTTTGTGTATGTTGCGGCTTTGCGACGGGCTGGTCCCCCATCCAAGGAGTCCTACCGACTGTCTAAGATTAAGAAACTGAAGTGAAACGAAGCGTTTCACGGATGCTCTGTGCTTCAAGTGGGAGCAACAGGAAGAGAAGAAGAAGAAGAAGACATTATGACGTTCCTACGAGTATTTACGTAATTTTCCTCATCCCTACACTAATCATAGATATTCTCCTCAGCAATTTGTTCTCAGTTATCCTCACTGTGTACTCTTTACTTAGGGTAAGAAACCACGTTCACAACCATATAAAACAAGATGTTTTTTTTTTCCTCGGCACTATAGCCCCAGTGGGCCTAGGCCTACCTCCATGAACTCTGTTCACTTCGGTTTTTCTAGATCTTACACATACGGTAGGACTCCTTGGGCGAGTGATCAGCTCGTCGCAAGGCCTCTACCTGTAGACAAACACAGAAAAACGCACACAAATATCCATGCCCTGGGTGGGATTCGAACCCAAGATCTCGGCTTCCGAGCGAGCGAATGCAGTGCATGCCAAAACAAGATGTATGTAATAAGAAAAGTAAAGTAAAGCTATCCCTGTAAAAGGCCGTGGAGGCCCATAGGGTTGTGAGAAGTTGAGGTTCCCACATTTTCTAGACAATCGGCTCACAGATGGCGGTGGGGTTGTCAGCCTTACGCTCCAGCCGCCCTTTACCCCCAGGAAGATTCCGGATACCCATTTCTATTAGAGGCTGAGTCAACCCCAGGACCATAGTGCGGCTGGAGGGATTAGGTTAATTGAAAAAAATAAATCAATGACCTCATCGGGACTTGAACCCGCGACCTTCCGGCTTGTAGCATAGTGCCTCAACCAACTACGCTACCGTGTGCCCCAGATGTATGTAATAACATTGGTAAAATACCGCATATTATTTGTCCGCATATAAAACTCATCAAAGTCCTTTGTAACACGTTATGAATGAAAAGAGAAGAAACAGACTATGCAGATCCGGAGTCCACCCGGTTCTGAACATAAAGACTGGCGGTTGATACCCGGGCGCCCGGCATCATAAATGGAGACAGCCGGTAAAAGGTTTTCACCTCCCACTTGAAAATGATGCTTGTTTTATAGCATGCGGACCTCCCACACGTACAGGAATTACAGCTGTCTCGCGTGACGTCATGCTCGGCATATGTAGGACACGTACGGAAGAAACGTAGGGTTGTCCTGATTTTTGACCAAGAAAATTACTCATATCTGTCCTCAAATTGACCATGAAATTAACAAATGTTATGCACAGACCTATCTGCCTGTGACAGCGAAAAGACAGATCTATGTTGTATATAATTTTAGAGTATTACTAGTTCAGCAAAGTGAAGAATTGTTTTACAGGAAAAATCTAGAATAGGCCCAGCTCCGTTGCGGAAAGCAAGTGCAAGTACACGGTCCCACTATTGCCCACTGGCACTAGGTCTTTAGAAATATGCTCTTCCACTTGCCGAAGTAGAGCTAATGAAGGCCGATTTGTATACTGTCTGTATGACCATAATGCGCTTCTTTGGTCAAGGGGATTTTGTCTAAGTGGATTACATGGACTGAAGAAAGACTTTAACAGAATTTCTTATTTAGACACTGGGACTTTCAGAGAGGACTTGTTTAAATCTGAGTAATGTCTTTGCTTATTAATTATAACTTGTTATTACTCCTTGGTACTTTACGACGGGCATGGCAGGTGTGACCACGGTGTCTGTAAATGGGTCTTGTGCCCAGGATGGGTGTAATCTTCTGTAACTTTTTATTACTTTTGTTTAAATTACTGGTTTAATCGTTATTATTCAGTGTATTATTATTCATATTATTCAACAGATTGAAATGTGGATCTATTGGAATATTATTTATGAGGTACACGCCTAAATAACTTTGCTATATATCAAGCTCATTGTTCCAGTTTCCCTTATTTACTTTCATACCATACAAAATCAGTTTGTAAATTATGATGTGTACTGTACGAGTAGTACTGTAATATTCGATTGATTCTGCATTTTTAGTTTTGCATTGTTACTAATAGCGTTCCTCTTTTGTATTGTTTGTTTGACGACGCTGTCAACATATCAAACTCTATAGTGTCGAACGGTAAGATGAGTGGTAAACAAACGAAACTCCGTGGCCTGTAGTCCGCCAGAGGGTGTCACGTGGTCAGCGCAATGGAGCCCCACTGGTAAGTAATAACTTTGAAATAATTTGAAAGGAAGTGAGTGTGGCCCATCTCAGCATTTGCTCAGTTATTAACTTGGCGGGCTACGAAGAGGACAGCCGAGATTCGATTCAGTAGAGGGCACTGTGATATTTTCTTCATTACCAAGTGTAACGCTTCTTGGTTTCAGTGAGCTAATGGCTCTCTCGCCAATGGTAAAGCAGAAATGTCGAAAGTATTCTGATTTGAGATGCGGGACTTATAGGCCGAAAACTATCTTAGGTGGAAGATAGAGGCAGCCATGCTTCTCATATCGCCATGGAAAAGTTGACTGCCTCAACCAAACGCTGAGGTTAAGAATGGGAAGCTCGTCACATCAATGCCCCTTAAACGTAAGCAAATGTGTCCTGACTGTTTGCCTTAAACGCTACAAATGCAATGTCAAACTTACGTGTTAGTCAGATTAATTGGCTCGCCGTTACAGGGAATGGAATGAAGCGTGTAGAATTTCTTAACATTAGAATTATGAAAATACGCAGTAATATCACACATATAATGAAATATTCAAATACTGATATTCGAAAAGACGCTGCTACATTTAAAACACACGTAAGAATTATCTCTGCATAAATTTCAGCAGACAAAATAGGGCCCAAGTAAAGCGACTCAGAAAGCACCCCTTATTAAAGCTGTTTAAATAATATTCAAAATTAGTTTCATACCTCCAAGAAAACACATAGTATCTCTATTAGAAATATCAGTCGGTTAATGATGTTAGTAAAAATGTCTCCTTTTTTCTGAGAACCAAACTAATCATTTAAATAAAACATGTGGGTAAAATGTCGTTAAAGCGAGGGGTACATACGCCAGTGGTTACCGGTGCCCTATAAAGGGTCAATACAGACGTTTCCTTCGTGCGACACATTGGGGTTCCACAGCGCTCTGACAATCAAGTCATGGCAATGTCAAAATTACGTCTCTTGTGGAGAAAATTCCGTTGTTTTTATTTTAGTCCGCAAACGAACTACACCGACCCAGCGACCGCCGATTGTCGGTGAAGTTAGTGCCAACTTTTGCGGGTAGAGGGTGTCGCGTGGTCAGCGCAACGGATTCCCACGGCCGTTAATCTCGGTTTTCTAGACCGGAGCCGCTATTTCCTTGAAACAGCTCCTCAATTATCCTCACGAGGCTGAGTGGACCCCGTTCCAGACCCACTACTTCTCAGAAAAACTGGTAGCGCCGGGAATCGAATCCGGGACCTCTGGATCCGTAGCCAGGAACTCTGAACACTAGATCACAGAGGAGGTCTATGTAGCTACAGTAATGAATAATTAATGCAATCTGCCAGATTAATTGAAAGCTGTAGAATAATTAGCGTTAAGCTAGAATTTGTATTGTACAAGTCACTGTAAGGAACCCCGCTATTACGTACTACGAGTATATACAGACGGATCATTACCGTCTGACAGGGATCCGGGATGTCGCCTACCAGTGGCACATCTCACAAAGGCCACTTCTCATATTTAGGATAAACCCGCGCCGAGGTCTGGCAAAACAACACCGTAATGTCTGTGGCGCCTGTTGTCGTGTTCTTCTTCTTTCTTATCAAGAGCGCCTTGCCCAATTCGTGTGTGGTATACCTGAATACATACTAGAAATATCCATTAAGTTTGAAATGCCACATAAACCTGGTAGGTCGGTGAAATTCTAGCAACAGAGTTGAGCAACATGTGAGAGGTACAGACGTTTTGTGGCACATACAACGTAGTTTCAGTCAGGGTTGTCCAGCATCATAAGCGTAGTCCATTAGTGCAGTAAGTTTTAGTGTCTAGAACGATTATGTGAATGTAATTTCGTGTGTTTTGCTCCACTCATAAAATTACTGATAACAGCATGAAATAAGCTGAGGATATGTAACCAGTTTTCAGTACATATACTTACAGAAAATATGAAGAAAAAGAGAACACGTGTAGTTGTTTGAGGCACTATGCTACAAGCTGGAAGGTCGCGGGTTCGATTTCCGATCAAGTAATTGGATTTTTCGATTGACCTAATCCATCCAGTCGCATTATGGCTCTGTGGCCGACTCAGCCTCTAACAGAAATGAGGACCAGGAATCTTCCTGGGGGTAAAGGGCAGCCGGCGTGTAAGGCTGACAACCCCACCGCCATCTAAGAGCCGATTGTATAGAAAATGTGGGAGCCTCAATGCCTCCACGGGCTGTGACAGAGATAGCTCTTACCCTTATGAAGAAAAAGGAAAAGGACGGAGAGAAGAGGAAAAGGAGGAAGAATGAAAGAGCAGCTGAATGCTGTAACGCAAACACTGATCACGTGTTACGCTGCAATGATTAACCCTCTCCGCTCACCGATCCTACATGGGAAGCAGACAGGTAGGCCTGACGAATTTCTACTCCCTAACAATGGTGGGGTTAACCAAGCATTTGCATGTGTATGGTCGGGCCAGACAAGTAAACATCATAAAAACTCTTCTAGCTTCTGAAGTTCTCTGTCCCATTTCAATGGTACAAAAATAACCCGGGACGGTCAGGGTTTTCCATGCCAGTGAGAGAAATGGAGGGTGGTAAATGTCAATGCTCGGAAATAGGAACACAATATTTAGTTTAGTTATATTCCAAGCAAAGGGGTAAATTTGTCCCTGTGCTTAATTAGCTAAGCACCACGCCATGGAAACAAATGGGGAAGTGGAGGTATATGTTCACTTGTCTTGACCTCGAGATAAGACGGAGGTGAGTGGTCACATTAACGCCCTGGCCGCTTTTCTTCTGGGGTAAGAACGCCGGTACTCATCGGATATGAAGCAGGGCAGGCTTCAAAGCCGGTATGGGTGCTGTGGAGAAGAGAGAACCTCTTTCTTCTGAAGAGAATTGAGCCCTAGCAGCCAAGCACGTAGCCTGTCGCTACGAAGGATCGAACTAAGTAGGTCTTATATAATACGCAATAGGCTCACTGCTTAACGGGTCTGTGCACTTTTAACATACAAGTTTTCTGAGTTAATTTGTTTTTAACTGTCTATCCGAATCTTGAAATAACTTACGCCCTCTCTTATATTCTAGAAGGAAAAGTCTGGTAGCGTAGTTGCGCTGGGCTGACTTCAACAATCCAAAGTAATTATTTTATTTGGCGACCTACATAACTAATTACTGTGGTCTATTCCAACGAAATTTTTCGTATGTGTGTGTTCTGGATTGTGACACCGTGCAAGCCCTGTAGGTGAGTACATACATATCGAAGGAACATCCTGGCGTTTTAGTTTCAGGGTATCATTTTTACCTTAAAGATGATTATTATCCAAAAGTATGAAAATTATATTGACGAGGAAAGCGAGTAACAACATACCGAAAGATAAACCGTCTCGACAAGGGTTAGAGTAGAGTTTCGGTCGGAATTTTCGTAGCACTAAATGTAATACCATATTTTCTCTTAAATATGGGTGCGTCTTACATTTTATGGCATAAATAACAGATGTAAGAAAATTATTTTGTAAGACTGAAGAGTAAAATAACCTACGGTTAAGACAAGACCAGATGTGGAGACACAAGCTCAAGGAAGAAAGACAATGGTTACGCAGAAAGTAGTAAAGAGTCCCGGTAATAACAACAACAAATAATAATAATAATAATAATAATAATAATAAAGCTATCTTTCTGTGGTCTAGTGATTAAAGTACCTGGCTACAGACCCAGAGGGCCGGGTTCGATTCCCGGCGCTACCAGATTTTTTCTGAGAAGTAGTGGGTCTGGAACAGGATCCACTCAGCCTCGTGATGATAATTGAGGAGCTATTTCAAGGAAATAGCGGCTCCGGTCTAGAAAACCGAAATTAACGGCCGTGGGGATTCGTTGCGCTGACCACGTGACACCCTCTATCCGCTAAAGTTGGCACTAACTTCGCCGACAAGCGGGGGTCGCTCGGTCGGTATAGTTCACTTGCGGACTCAAACCACGGAGTTAATTGTTTATCTTTATAACAGTCGGTGGAGGCCCATTGGATTGTGAGGCGTCGAGGTTCCCACATATTCTAGGCAATCGACTCACATATGGCGGTGAGGTCAGCTATATGCCCCGGCTGTCCTTTACCCTTAGGAAGTATCCTAGTACTCATTTGTGTTGGGGACTCGTCATAATTACCAGTTCCAGTGAACCATTAGCTTGTATACAGTTCCTACAGTTCCGCAGTCAGCAGTTCATAATAAAACTTGGCTTAAGGCTCTACCTCCCGTGTTATTTGACAAAACTGGTATCATTTTTCCACTTACCTTTTCACAGTTTACATCACAGACGGAAGTACATACAGGTATTATTCCATTCCATGCAATGACTGGATAGATACGGTTCAATTTCACATTTAATTGTATCCTTATGCTCAGACTGGGAGCTTTCCACTGCGCTTAAATTTTAGTGAACAAATAAATACGTATAATACAATGATCAGATTTTTAGACACCATCCATTGTCCTTATAATGCTGGTGTATGTGACAGGCCACGACAAGCTACCATAGTGTTGCAGATTGCTCACTTCAGATATGCCACACATCATGCCAATCGTTATATTCTGCTCACTCACTCACTCACTCACTCACTCACTCACTCACTTATGGAGCTGAGCCCTTCTTTAGAAGCTGCCAATTGTGCAGCTACTCAAGAACTTCCCATTTTATGGAACCCAAAGATTCATTACCGTGTTCACAAGAGCCCTCCACTGGTCCCTATCCTGAGTAAGACCAATCCAATCCATACCATCCAATCCTGTCTCTCTAAGATCCATTTTGATATTGTCCGCCCACCTACGCCTTGGTCTTCCCAATGGTCTCCTTCCTTCTGGCTTACCCACCAATATCATATATGCATTTCTCCTCTCCCAATTCGTGCTACATGCCATGCCCATCTCATCCTCCGTGACATGATCATTCTAATCTTACTTGGCTAAGAGTACAAATTATGAAGCCCCTCATTATGTAGTTTTCTCCAACCTCCTGTCACTTCGTCTCTCTTCGGTCCAAATATTCTCCTCAACACTGTTCTCAAACACCCTCAGTTTATGTTCCTCCCTTAATGTCAGACACCAAGTTTCACACCCATACAGAACCACAGGAAATATAGTTTTGTATAATCTAATTTTTATGTTTTTGGACAGCAGACGAGAATACAAAAGGTTCTGATCTGAATGGTAGCAAATATTACCCGAGTTCAATCTCCTCTTAATTTCCTCCTGAATCAGGTTTTGATTTGTTATAGTCGTTCCCAAATAACTGAGCTGTGCCACATTTTCAAAACATCTGTTACCTATCTTCATGTCCTGATTTTGTCCTGCATTTTGGTTATATTTTGCCTACAATATCATTTTATTCCGGCACGACGTAAGCTTTAGAGAAGCCCAAGATCTGTAGCCTTCATCCAGTTCCAAGGTCTACAGTTCTTTATTCACCTCCATAAACTGTTACACGACTACGTGAGTAGCCACAGGAACAATTTAAATCCTATGAACATAACATTCCAACAGCGGGTGCTAGTAGCTCGGGCCCTTCACTTTGCAGACTTGGCGCCTGCGAGGCGCCGCCCCCATTTTCACACCTGTTATGTCTGCAATTACACTTCCTGCTTTTATATGTGGAGATCAGGAGCCTTGGGGGAAGGAAAGACCAGTGGCGGCAGTACTCTGTAGCTACATACTAACCCCACTCCCTCGAAATCTGCATGTCACGGTTGCTCTATACGAATTTTTCTTCTCGATTCAATTAATCGTGTTATACTTTCGACTTTACCCCAACCAAAACTCGAAACGATACCTTCCGAATACAAGTCAAACTCGTTAGGGCTGAAGCAACTTGCTTGGGTTTATCTAAGCTGAGCTAACTGTAATGATATTAATGGTAACATAGACTGCGGTAGCGCGAAGTGGTTGCCCACGGGGCTGCAGACTAGAGTTCAATTCCCAGCGTGGGCAGGTTTCTTATATACGCCACGTGCAGACTGCCTATGGAGCACAACCAGTTGTCTATCCAATGCATACAAGAAGCTCGTTCTCCATGGGCAAAGTGGCCGGCGCGTGAAGTTGACCAGTCACCTCCAGAATAGGTACCTACGAGTATTGTTACGAGGGAGAGTCAGTAAACGGATCACAAATTGATATAAAACGTAAAACATACGATATTAATACCTGGGAAAAAACATTATTTCTCGATATATCCTCCACCAGTATTGATAAACTTGTCCCATCGCTTTACTAGTGCGTCGAAACCCGCAGCACAGAAGTCTTTTAACTGCTCTCAGCCACTGCCGCACCTCCGTTTCAACGTCTTCGTCATAAGAAAACTTTTGCCTCTAAGGTGGCTTTTAGTGAACTACCCAAATGGAAGTCACTAGGGGCCAAGTCCGCGCCGTAATGTGGATGTTCAAGAAGTTCCCACTGCAGTTCTTGAATTCTATCCTGGATTACTCGGGCTGTATGGGGTCTGGCATTGTTATGATGTACTGGTACATCAGCCGTTGCACAGTAATGGCTCTGCAAACAAAACAGTTGATAAGAAATGGCTCAGTAGCAATCGCGTGGTCATCCAAACACACACGTACGCAACAATTGCACTACAACAGGGAACGATGTTTTTTATGCGGTCCGTGCCGAGATGTTATAAGCAGGGCCAGTTAGCCATTGAATCATTGGAGTCAGAGGGCGAGTCAGTGGAGAGTGGGGAGTAAGTGAGTGAGAGAGCTTTTGCAGTTAGCGAGAGATAGTGAGAAAAACGAACAGCGGACAGGAGTAAGCTATGCATAGTGAATTCACGGTCTTCTCCTGTTTGGTGTAACAGGGTGAATGAAGTCCGAGGCCTGGTCGCGGGCCAGTGCAGATCAAATTGTTTTGTGTGGTCCTTGCATCTAATAAACTGCTATAGCAATAGAAGTGGTAATTCGTATGATGGCTAATGTACCCACCCCAGAATTTCAGAAGCATTGGTCAACCCTGATTGAATCTCGGAGGTTGGAATATGAAAACATCATACAACATACAACATCCTGACTGCAGTTCTGTTATGCGATGCGTGCACGGAGGACACGCCGCCATTGCCCGTCTAGCGGGATGTACCCCTGTATCAGTCGGCGAAAGTCCGAAATGGACTCTAATCGTCCAAAACATGGCGGACACTAGGAGAAATCTTCACCAGCTTCTGCACGGAAAGCCTGTATAGCGACCTGTATGGAGGGTACACAGAGGTGCAACACGACTTGACGGCAGTCCGCAAAGAGGGCGCTGCCAAGATCGCAATTACTGCATTTCTGTCCCTCGAGAAATTCCGTTCGGCAAAGAAGATGACAGCGGAAACCTACAGATGATGCCGACAAGAGAGCCAATAAGACTACAACATCCACAACGGGAGTCAACGAACCCCAACTGCAGTCGAAGCCTGAAGTTCCCACCTGGAACTTCTACGCACGACTGTGGTCAATTGAAATGGAGGCTGACCATGGAGACGACGAGGACTACATCACCGAGCGTCAGCAACAATAGGCGCCATACAACCAGCCAGGTAGGCCAGCTCCCATTGCACTAACCTTTCAAGAAAACCTGATACAATCGCAAAGGCTACTGAGGGGCTTACTGAAAGGCATAGTTGAGCTCCGTAGCATCAGAAACGGAACCAGAGTTGTCACGAAAGAAATGGCGAGGTTTTCAGCCATCCGTTCTTACTTCAAGAGCCCACACCTTCCACATTTCACCTTCTATCTCAAATTCCAGAGGCCAATAAAGTCTGTGATACGGCATCTTCCACTCACACCTGAAGAGAACATCTCAGATGGGAAGGCGAACTTTGGCTTTGATGTTATTAGTGTCAACTACCGCCCGTCGATCACCTGCAAGGGGAACAACCACAGTAAGCATCCCCATTTTCCTAATAACCTTACCTAGGACGCCGAAGTCCCACGAGATATTGAAACTGACGAGTCTTTGCCATATTGCAATCAGGGCAGAGGTAAAGCACAGAACAGTTTCACGCAGTGTCACAACTGCCAACAATTCGGCCATGTCTGGGCTAACTTCAAGCAACATCTCCCTTTTATGTGGTGTGGGGGGTCTCCTGCACACGGAATGCCCAGAAAAGGGCAACACAGCATCGAACTGACATGCTGCAGCTGGAAGTTGGTGGACGGAGAGGAACCTCATCTTTGCAACTGTGCAGGCTGCAGCCACTCAGGGAAGAGATACGAGAGAGAAAGTCGCAGAGAGCTCCCAAGACTACAACGGGATGGGTGTTCTCTTCCAGCCACACGACCCCAGGACTATCCTTCGCGACGGTGCTACGCAGTACCACACAACCACAGCAGCAGCCTCAACTGCCCTCAGTTGCCCAGGCCTGCCCCATCTCCCTTGATGCACAACTAACAAGTACCAAGTCAGTCAGTTCAGACTCCTAGTGCAAAGGGTTCGTCTAACTACATGTTCAAAGTAGTCGCAACAGTATTTCAGCAGATCATGACAGAGCTCAATGAGACCGAGTCAGAAGAAGACAGAATAATGGCCATAGTAAAACTGTAATTAAAACTCATAAAATAAAATGACCGCTAGAGTTCATAGAAGGTAAATATGACTGCACTGGAGAGGAGCAGCAGCAATTGTAAACGACAGACGCGTCCTCTCGTCAGAGAGGGCGCCCCACATAAAATACCGTAACTGTCTGACCGACTAACCGTCGGTGGTAATCTAACTTTGACTTTGATTTGACTTGTTGAATCAGTCGGCTGGTGAGCAGAGTTAGAGAACTTCTGTGGTTCTGTCATTTTGAGCTGTTGTTAGAAGCCGGTAGCTGTGGCTGGAGGCTGTTCGGGAACCCAGAGGAAGGGGAACGCCAGCCGTTGAAGCCGCTACCAAGCAGTGGCTACTTTAGATGTGACTGTGGACACTTGTGTGTGTGTGTGTTGTAATAGTGAAATGTAAACTGTAGTCACGCGCTCTATCAAAGAGTCCAATAAATCAGGTCATCAATCCTAAACCCGTCCTATACTCACACTCATACTCGTGACAGACAATACGATATTGCTGGCATCGGAAAAATGTGACCAAGTACATCGTGTGGCTGACATACGTGTAGGTCAGGCGGTCAATCGCCAGCTTTTCATCGCTAAGGCCCGGGTTCGATCTAAGGCCATGGGATGGACAAATGTGCAAACCGGAGAGTTTCCTCGAGTACTTCGGTTTGGCCTACCAACCCTTATACCACTGAATGTTCCACCTCATTTACCGTCGAGGTCTGGTCCAACAGGCTCACTTGTTTTTGGTTGGCGTAACGAATGAACTCCACCGCACGAAAAAAAAAACAATACGTAACGGAGCACACTTGCAACGGGAATCACTTTTACAGGCTCCTCTGTAGGCCTAATTTCAGGATCACTTTGAAGCAACGTTTTCAATTTCCATACCTCGTGACTGAGCTGTACATCATTATTATTATTATTATTATTATTATTATTATTATTATTATTGCTAGTGGGGTGGGACTAAGTCACTTGTACTGTGGCCACTTCTGGCCTATTGTACCAGCCCCAGATGATAGGTGATGGTGATTGTCGAGCAATTGGTGGAATGAAGATTGGCAGGGGAAACCGAAGTCCTTGGAGAAAACCTGCCCCAGTGCTACTTTCTCCACCACAAATCCCACATGACTTGACACGGATTCGAACCCGGATTGCCGCGGTGGAAGCCAGCGACTAACCGCCTGAGCTATGGCGCGGCAACTACGTTTATATAAATCAAAATGTATATATTTATAAATAAACACATTTATTGTTAATAAAGCATAGAATTAAATTTATATTAAAAGAATAGAACGGGATCTACACAAATACTGTTTTATCTCTCATATATAGGCATTATATAGCCTATAACGTGCAAGTGCATAAATTTGATCACCTAAAGAATGAGCTTTTGAAATTTGAAACTTATTACTTGTTTTTGCTTAAAACGCTTGAAAAACTTTTATTGGCGTTTTGTGCGTACAGGAACTCTTATAATCTGCTGGGTGCAGGGCACTTTGCGCGGGTGTCGTCTGTCAAAGTCAGGGCGTTCAATTGTGCAGCTATTTTACAGCAGGCCAGAGAATCCTGCTTCATGTCTCGCTAAGTAGGTCACCATCCTCGAATAGAAACAATAATAGTAGCAGCAGTATCAATAACAGTAATATAATAGTGGTTTTTTTTTTTTGGTTTCTTGAGGTGGGGTGAGACTGAGTCCACTTGGTACGTCGGCCACTGTTTGTTTGGCTTATTGCAACAGCCCCGGAAGATAGATGAGTGTGGAGCAGTAGGTGGAAGGAGAACTGGTAGGAGAAACAAAAATACGCCATGAAAACCTGTTACAGTGCCACTTTGTCCACCACAAATCCCACATGGCCTGAGCTGGGCACGAATCCGGGCCGCCGCTGTGGGAAGCCGGCGACTATCCGCCTGAGCCATGGCACGGCCATAATATAACAGTAATTTTTTTATTGCTAGTGGGGTGGGACTAAGTCCCTTGTACTGCGGCCTACTGTACCAGCCCCAGATGATAGGTGAGGGTGATTGTGGAGCAATTGGTGGAATGAAGATTGGCAGGGGAAACCGAAGTACTCGGAGAAAACCTGCCCCAGCGCCACTTTGTCCACCACAAAACCCACTTGACCAGACCCCGGCATCGAACCCGGGCCGCCGCGGTGGGAAGCCAGCGACTAACCGCCTGAGCTATGGAGCGGCCTTTAATATAACAGTAACTCGGTACTTAGATAGATACTCGATATTTACGTGAACAAATTAGGGAACTTCGAATTGATATGCTGGGATTCACTCGGAGGGCTGTGCAAACGTACCTGTCACACAGTGAGAAAGAGTCCTGCTCCAACTCCAATTGGTCAGCTTCAGCCGAGATGGGTATTGAGGTTCATGCAAGTCTGCATACACGTCAATTCACCAGTGCAGCAACCGGCGATGACAATATGTAGGTAAACCACTAAATCAAACCGTTGAGGTGCCTATCCTATACAGTTTTCTCTGTCCCTCTAGACGAATGTAAGGAAAGCTATCTAGAATAGGCCACGACCTGTTAAGGCGGTTATTCACTGAATTCATGCGGGCCTTATGGTTTGTTCTGAATTTCATAATGTACTAAACGACCATTTCAATGACAAGATACAATTGCTTTAGGCCTAATGCATGTTACAAGTCACCGTTTCATTGGGTGACGTATCATTTCAGACTAAATGATACGTCAAAAGGAACCTTCCACTAACAGACAATAATTCATATGGGGCCTCCTGTGAAGGCAAATATTTTGTGGCTTAACTGTGGAAACTAATACGAATTAAAATATAGCTTTAAAAATGTCAAATAAAACTAAAATAATCTGTTGCAGGCCTGCACTTTAACGTTTCTCGATCGATTCCAGACATACGCGTGACTATAAGGAGCTGTTGCCCGGTATCTAAGTGTGAGGTCATGGATATGTACAAGCCTAAATTTGTCTCCTTCCTACATGCACAGAAATAAAAACCCCAAGAAATAATTTTTTTGTATTATTCTTAGTGGGGTGAGACTTAGTCCACTTGGTACTGCGGCCACTTCTGGCCTATTGTACCAGCCCCGGATGATAGATGATGCTGATTGTGCAGCAACTGGTGGAATGAAAATTGACAGGGTAAACCGAAGTACTGGGAGAAAACCTGCCCCAATGCCACTTTGTCCACCACAAATCCCACATGACTTGACCCGGGCTCGAACCCTGGCAGCCGTGGTGTGAAGCAAGCGACTAACCGCCTGAGCTATGGCACGTCCATTATAAAAATTGCTTGCGTTAAAATGTGCTACAGTTTGTAACGCACGAAACAGGAAGTGCGATGTATAACAGCATCCGCTGGTGTCTCGACCTTGGGTTACATTTTGGGGGCAGATCCAGAGATTATCTTCATGTAAGGCACAATAAACGGATCTTAATGAGTGGCAACACGACAACGTAACCAGTTAGTTCGACTTTCTTAGGCTGAAGCAGGTTAAGTTGGCCTTCATAATCAGCGGTACAAGTCAACATATGACTGCCCTCCATGGCCGAAAGGTCTCTCTAAAGGCGAATCCACATTACTCGTGCTCGTGTGACCCGTTATGCTTGCGAGTAATGTGGACGATATGACAAGTCACGAGAAAAGAAAATTTAAATTTTTAATTTAAAAACTATAGACAATAAATTAAAATACGACTACAGCCTATACACAATACGAGTAAATATACGGATCCTCACGCGCCGAAGCCTGGCGAGCAACTGAAGTAGTGTGGACGAAGATTTACAAGCACAAGTAAAAGCGAGACAAGTCTCCCGACGAGCACAAGTCTGGTGAGCACGAGCACGAGTAAAATGGACGCGCCTTTACGAGTGCTACGAGCAGCAGCGAAGTCATTTTCTGACTGCACGGACTTCCTTCATCTCCGCACTTGTTGCTTGCAGTCGCCACCAGAAAAAAACAGCGTCTCACGGGCCACGGTCGAGGCAGTTACGATACCACGTACGAACAAGAAGTTCTGGGAAGAACCGATCGTCTGCTTTCCTGTCACTGTAATTTAAGTATCTGATGCGATAATTATAAAGAAAATGGGCAACGGAGACAAGAAAACAATAAATTTGCTATTACTGAAGGCAGTTGAGGAGTTTCATAGCGTGTACTCTTCTCCAAGTATAATTAGAATGATCAAGTCAAGGAGGATGAAGTGGGCAGGGCATGTAGCACGAATGGGGGAGACGAGAAATGCGTATAGGATATTGTTGGGATTGATGGTATTGATTGGATTGATCTGGCTCAGGATAGGGACCAGTGGAGGGCTCTTGGGAACAGGTTAATGAACCTTCGGGTTCCATAAAATGCTGGGAAATTCTTGAGTAGCTGCAGAATTGTCAGTATTGGTATTATTGATGGATGGATTTGTGATGTATGCCCTTTAAATGACCTCAGATGGCATGATATACATTCCAAGTTTCATCAAGATTGGTACAGGTGTTCAAGCAACATTAAGGTTTGGCCTCAGAAATTTGAGGGGCTGTAATGTTGATATTACTGATGTGAGTGATTTATGAAGTGCGCCGTTGGGATGGGTTCAGTTGCCATGATATACAGATCGAGTTTCATAAAGATTGGTTCAGCCATTCAAAAGTATGGGGGGGGGTGGATATGCGTACAGACACACAGACAGGCAGATGATCTCATAAGCCTACTTTTTAATAAGGAAAGTAGGCCAAAAACTAGAATATTTTTACATACCGACATATCAGCGAATCGATCTTCTCTTAACTTAAAATTTGGCCACATCGTCTTAAATGGGCTAGCTAAATTTTGCCAGAAAAAATCATATTGTTGCAGAAATTCCAGAAGTACTGCTAGAAAACCTTCCTTTTTAATCTATTTTAATCGAACTTCGACCTAATACACCTACGTCCCAAGACTTGTATTTGTTATGCTTTATCCATTTCATATAGATTTTAAATGGGCCAATAAATACAGCATTATTGAATTAAGATAGCCCAGTCATTTACGGGTTCTACTTTAAAGGATCGAGGTTCGATCCCTCTTAATGATATTGTGAGTCTTCTACACAACCATCCTTTTTTTTTCGCTTGGTGGGGGGTGGAGTCCAACTGGGTCAACTCGGCATGGAGGCCGCTGATTAGCCTATTGTAGCCTGCCCCGGGTGATTATGATGATGGAGAATTTGGTGGAATGAAGATTGAGAGGGGAAACCGAAGTACTCTGAGAAAACCCGCCCCAGCACCACTTTGTCCAACACAAATTCCACTTGACCAGATCCGAGATCGAACCCAGGCCGCCGCGGTGGGAAGCCAGCGACTAACCGTTTGAGCTATGGCTCGACCCCACAACAATCTTCATGTAAGCCCTTCCCAACATCCAAACCAACAAGCAGCTGGAACTGTTTCCCTGTGAATAAAGACAGCCGAAGCAAAAACCTGAACATTAATTAGTTACTATAGGATTCTGACGATGGTGTATAACACACTGATATGTTGGGATTTTGGACTTTATCCATCGTCCTGGTTTTTAAGATAACAAATAAAAACACGACGTTTCGGAAACTGGATCTGTTTCCGTCCTCAGGTGAAGGAAAACACCTATTCAGTTGGTCACTGGTCCAGTGATTGAGGCTAGCTCTTTCTAAGGGACCCAACTGAATAGGTGTTTTCCTTCACCTGAGGACGGAAACAGATCCAGTTTCCGAAACGTCGTGTTTTTATTTGTTATCTTAAAAACCAGGACGATGGATAAAGTCCAAAATCCCAACATATCAGTCTGAACATTAATGTGAATGAAGTGCTAGATACTTAAATAACATAGGTTTTAGCTCATTTATTACTGAAACTGAAAACTTGTTAAAGGCGATTTGTGGCCCGTAAAAGTATCACCAAAATTTAAAAACTGCCAGTTGCTATTATGGCACTGCGAACATCAGACGCCAAGCGAGGACACCAGCTGTACCGCCGGGTGCCAGATATAGCGATAAGAGTGCTGCACGCCACTGCAGAGCAGCGTATGTTTGTGCTAATGCTACATCACAAGAGAGCCGACTATTAGTAGGGGGACGCCAACTCTGTGCGGCGGCCTTGCTTTGATCATTGAAGCACACGATAAACGATCAGACACGCTGATACCTAGGGTACACTCCGTGCTCATCACGAACCCAGCCGAAAGCTATAAATACTAAAAACCTACGTTTAATCCTGTTCTATAGGTGACAATGATCAGGGATTTCATTTTATGGTTTGCTAAGTTATATTCTACGCAACTTTACATGGGTCTGCCGTTCTCAAGGTGAAGTTTATGGAAACTTATATTTGCAACATTTGTACAGCTATTATGATGTTTCAATCTTTAGTAACGTTACAACCTCAGCCTTCTGTTCTTATCCGCGAAATCTTTTACTTTAATTTTATTTTAATTAATGAAAGGAAGAATTTTTAGCACTAAATGAGGTACAGTATATCTTAAATTAAGTAGGCTGTATCAGTCAGAAGGGTAACAGGAACACTTTTACTTACAAATGTAAAAAACACATAACTGAGGAACATTATGAGTGAATTTCATTTTACAGAAATTTAGCAAATAAATTGTTCGGAGTAAGTTTCAGAGAATATTGAAAATAGGCATAGAATCTTCGAGATTCTCAACTGTTGGAATGTCAGGATCTTCCTTCAATTAATTTTATTTAAGAGCGATCAGTCTTATTAATAGTGGCAAATCATTTGGGTCGAATAAAACCAGAAAAATAGACTATCCATTAAAGGGGGTTGTACTCAATGTGTTATTCAGAACTAGATTTGTGATAGGCGGTATATAGCTGTGTACCTTCACCCAGCTGAAGCTTTCAAAGTGGCTACGACTAATTCATGCAATAACAGTAATTTTAATGTAAAATATTTGAAGACATGCTTCAGACCATTCTATCTGCCGCGGCCCACTGGTTACACACCAACCGTTTAAATTCCTCATTTTCTTCAGGCAAATTTCGAGTTAGCTGATGACCGCTTCTTCGTCAGTCCCTGCAACGACCCTGGATGTCTACAGTTAATATAGCGCCGTTAATTAACTTTCCAGGAAACTGCTTAGCCACACCTATGCTTAATAGGTCTTGTTTAGTGAAGTCTGAAAATCCATGAAAATTGAAACATGTCTTCGAGTCTCGAATCAAGAATCTCCTACTACATGCTACAAATTATATTATTCGGGCAAGAATATCTCGTGAGACACCACAGAAAAAATGGATTTTCCATACGGTTGCTGGGAGTCTACATCCCCTAAGCTGGAAGGTTTTGTCGTTGGTTCGCACAGCTGTGACAACTATTGCATCTGTCTGCCGCCAGAGAAGGGAAAGATCAACAGGCTAGGGGTCGAGGTCTGCGAGGTGCATAATGTCACCCAGGAATGTCATGAGACTGCTATTATTTTCCTGCCCTAACTGGTTGGCTTACTATTTCTGCGGCCCACGTCTGCCTGCAGGGATGGGAGCCCACTTCTTCCCGCGTCACCCTTTCAGGTTGCCGATCGAAGGTCTCTTCACAGTCCTACATTGTGAGCCATGTTGTATTCGATCAGTCGACCACATTGAGCTAGAGGATATCTTTGACAAGGATGGACGGACAGTCGTATTATGAAAACCTTAATGAATTCCATGGCAAGCAGTCTACCTTGAACAGTCGAAGGTTGATCGAGAAATTTCCTGTTAATGAAATCCGAAGGGTCATTGACGGTATTAGAAAAGCCCATCGTTGAATCCTAAGCTGAAAGAGTTCAATCTAGATCCGGTTTAGGCCGCGCCATAGCTCAAGCGGTTAGTCGCTGGCTTCCCACCGCGGTGGCCCGGGTTCGATCCCGGGCATGGTCAAGTGGGATTTGTGGTGGACAAAGTGGCGCTGGGGCAGGTTTTCTCCGAGTACTTCTGTTTCCCCTGCCAATCTTCATTCCACCAATTGCTCACCAATCACCCTCACCTATCATCTGGGGCTGGTACAATAGGCCAGAAGTGGCCGCAGTACAAGAGACTTAGTCTCACCTCACTAGCAATAAAAAAAATAGATCTGGTTTAAAGTTATCCTTCCATCTATTCGTAATAACGTCTTCCAGTGAGGGTTCCCAACATAATTTTTAATGTGTTTCTTGTGAACAAAAAAATCTGCCTCCCCTGAAATGAGAAAGAAGCCCGTGTTTCATGTACGGCACAGAAAACAATGGCTTCATCGATTTTGTTATTCAAATAACGGAAGGACATGCTTAATTCTGTTGCTGATCACGCTACCGATATACCGTATGTTGTTATAATGGTTAAGTTACGTCTGTCTCTAATTTTGTCTATATATTTCATCCCCAAAAATTATTTAAATCTATTAAATTATCTTCGTTGTGTATGTCACTGCTATGTAAATTTTTCGTCGATCACAACAACTCTGCGTATGAACAGAAAGGAAAACACAGACCAAACCATACAGACCACATAAAAAAAGGAGGGGGGGGGCACCTACATATATCATCACAAGACAATTCAAAAAAGCAAAGTACGAATTATGTAAAATAAAAAAAACACATTTCGTGTACCTTTCATGAAAATGGTATAGACCAACTGAAATGTAACCACTGCCCATCAAAATACGAAGGGAAATAGGCAGAAATTTTCGAATACGCTTTAAGGAACATATTCAAGCAATAAAACTAACAAACCAAACTCAAAATTTGCACAACATATACTTGACACACAACACACACACACACACACGCGCGACACAATAAAGAAGAAATGGATATACTCCACACAAAAAAGGCCCCATATTAAATACATGGGAACGCTTTCGTACAGTCGCACTGCACAAAAATTACAAATTAACGAGACATACATCGATATACACGTACATAACCCCATATTTGATCTAATCATAAAATATATCTCCCACAGTAGTAAATCACTCACCAACTCACTTCCCCCCACCACCTAAGGAAAGGCTACTCCACTCCTCCCCCCACGCTACCGTACTATAACACTCCAGACATTGCCTAAATGGCTTCAGTCCATTCCCTACAACACAATGGAGTACAGCAAGACGTCAATAGAAGAAATAAAATACTACACCGCAACATGTAATTACATACATCAACAATATTTATACGCACTAAGCAAATATTCATAAGGCTAATCTACGGTACATTAACATGACACGAAATCCATTTCCAGGGAACAGCACCATAAAATAAAACTTCAATCGTAAAAGCATACAAATATAGGACAAGAAGTAAGAACACGACTAACGAGTCCATCACAGAACGTCAAAAAGCCTAAGTGCACACACAGTGAAATCATTACAAACATATTTAACGCAACTACCTCTCACAGCATTTTCTTAATTTCTGCAGAGCACCAGAAAAACAGGATAACACGGAGACATGGATACAAACAACGCATACGCGCATAATATCCAACATCAGACGAAAGGATAAAAAGCAAAGTTCGAGAACACACTCTATACATAAGCACCAGTCTCCCTACCCCATCCCACCTATATACAGAAAAACCTATATATATATACAGTACAACTTGGTTATAACGTCATCACAGGGACCTAAAAATAGTGTCGTTATAAACGAATGTCGTTGTAACCGAAATGGGCACTTCCACAGTAGCCTTATGTTAGTCACGTAAAAATCTACCAAAAACCGAGTTAAAATGTTGCATTTTTTAG
>NW_019721521.1:2677883-2783297 GCF_002891405.2 Cryptotermes secundus | reverse complement strand
TCTCATAAACAGATGTTTCTATACATAAATTTTTTTATATATATATATATATATATATATATATATATATATAATTAGATACTTTTTTGGAAAATACTAATTCTAAAATAAGTGTTATTAACTTAGTTAAGTATTTCAACACATTTAAACATTTTCATTATTGTAATCCTAGGTAAAGAACTCAAACATGACAAGACTAATAGCAATGGACCCATTGCAATACACAGTCCAGTAATGAACGCCGATGCATTTTATTGTTTATATAACGCCTGATCATAGCCGTAAATGACCGAAACATGTAGCGTAAATTAATATATTTAATAAACTAACTGATTTTATCGACTTTCGAGCCTATCAGTTATTTTTTGGAAGTGTGGAGTTGTTGTAATCGATGAAATTTTACATAGCAGCCTTGCTATTGAAATCTGTATGTTGGGCCGCGCCATAGCTCAGGTGGTTAGTCGCTGGCTTTCCATCGCGGCGGCCAGGGTTCGATCCCGGGTCTGGTCAAGTGGGATTTGTAGTGGACAAAGTGACGCTGGGGCAGGTTTTCTCCGAGTACTTCGGTTTCCCCTGCCAATCTTCATTCCACCAATTGCTCCACAATCACCCTCACCTATCATCTAGGTATAATAGGCCAGAAGTGGCCGCAGTGCAAGGGACTTAGTCCCACCTCACTAACAGTACAAAAAATTGTATGTATTTTGGTCTGTTATCTGTTAACTACGCCAGTTTTATGTGAATCCCAAATTGAATTTGTACCAAATTAACGAGCAAACAACAAAGCAAACAAAATAATCATACTAAAGTAGGCAGAGAACATAAAACAGTTTATCTACACCTATGACGTGTCTGAAACTATCATCAAAATANGTACTAAAATATTAATATTGAGCCAAATGTTTAATAGACAATCCACAGCAAGTGGAAGAAAAATTACTTGCAGGCCCACTCCTCTAACAATATTTCGGTTCAAATTGGCGTTGTAATCGGACGTGTACAATGTACCACCCACTGCAAATATACGTGTACCACGCGAAGTCAAAGACTAACTGTCATTACGTAAGCTTCCTTAACACGAAGACAAGAATTTTAAAGTTCAAACTCTTTCAATTAATACGAAATATACAGATTAAACAGAATAATAAGACAGGGCAGCTACCAAGAACATGTCATACTTCATGTATTATCAAAATTTTCGTGAAAATTTTACTTTCATTTCTGAACTGTAGGTAAAATTGTCCTTGTGCTTAACTAATTAAGCACTACGACGTGAAGACGTATGGGGGAGTGGATGTATAGATCCACATTTCCTTGACCTCGGCACTAGGAGGAGAATGGTCAGCTTCACGCCCCATCCGCTTTACTCCTGAGAAAGAGCCTCCGGTACCCATTTTATAGGAGGTTGGGTGGACTCCAGAGCCGGTCTGGACGATTAGAGAAGCTAAACTTCTTGACCCTATGAGGACTCGAACTCCGACCTCTCGGTCGTCCAGCCAATAGCCAGTCACTATGTCGACTGCGCTATCCCTTCTGAACTGTAGTAGAAATGAAAACAACAGGAATATGACTGATGGGTGACCTTCATAAGTTTGTCCAAGGTAATATGTATAGGAGGACAGCCTCTGTGGTCTTGTGGTCAGAGTTCCTGGCTCCAGATCCAGAGGTCCCGTGTTCGATTCCCGGCGCTACCAGATTTTCTGTGAAGTAGTGGGTCTGAAACAGGATTCACTCAGCCTCATGAGGTTAATTAAGGAGCTGTTTCAAGGAGATAGCAGCTCCGGGCTAGAAAACCGAGATTAACGGCCGTGGGGATTCGTTGCGCTGACCACGCGACACTCTCTATCCGCTAAAGTTGGCACTAACTTCGCTGACAAGTGGCGATCGCTCGGTCGGTAGAGTTAGCTTGCGGACTAAAGGCCACCGTTTTTATATGTACAGGATAGAAGTGCACGGGACATTTCATACGGAGGCGTTACTGGCCCTTTATTTTGTCATCTGAACTAGACGGCGAAGGGGACTGTGATGATGACATGTCGTAGCAATGCAGTTTATGCAGTATTAGACTTTTCTTGAGAAGAAATGAAAGAAGAGTGTGGCCAGATGTCGTGTCAACTCCGAAGCATAAACTGACGACCGAGATCATGTTGACGTTCTAGTTGGATGGATAACACCCAAAATTAAACCAAGAAGACATCAGATACGCTATCTATTCCCACTGTCCGTCATAATTACATCTTTTCTCACTCTACGATACGTAACTTCTGCTGAGAGCGCTTGCCTACAGTAGTTAAGACAGACGTCGGTTACCCTACTGAAATTGGTCATGGTAACCTTGGATTCATCAGTCGAATTGTATCCAAACCAATTATGATTGTTGCCAAGGAAATTATTCTTTTCTTTATGTACTGAAGAGGGAACTGGAACAGCTATGCCTGAATTTTATAATTAGTTGGTGTAGTTGGTTGAGGCACTATGCTACAAGCCCGAAGGTCGCGGGATCGAATCCCGATGAGGTCATTGAATTTTTTTTTTCCGATTTACCTAATCCTTCCAGTCGCGCTATAGTCCTGGGGTCGACTCAGCCTCTAACAGAAATGAGTACCAGGAATATTCTTGGAATATTCTTGGGGGTGAAGGGCGGCCGGCGCGCAGGGCTGACAACCTTACCGCCATCTATGAACCGACTGTCTAGAAAATATGGGAACATCAACATCTCACAACCCTATGGGCCTCCACGGCCTCTTACAGGGATACTTTTACTTTTTACATATAATTAGTTTGCGTTATGCGAAAGTTATTCATATCGGCACAACTACAAAGTTTATAATTAAAGAATTCGCCACGAAGAAACATATGACAGACATAATGATTATTCTTGCAACACATCCAAAGAATGAAATGCGATCTCATAAGATTTACGACGTGTATCCTTGTAGGTGTTTACCAAGGTTTCGTAAGAACATACTGCCTACACTCTGATACGTTGATACCAACGCTACGAAGGAGTGGTACAACAGACCAGAAGTGGCCGCAGTACAAGGGACTTAGGCCCATCCCACTAGCAATAAAAGAAACGCTACGAAGGAACATTCTCCCCTTCTTAAGGGCAGAAGTGACACTCTTATATCCTGAAGATGGAGAGCCTATATTCCTTCGAAATGTTGGTTCCCACCTATCAGCCTGTAGGGAGTCATATTTCAGAAAAACACCGTATGAATCGTTACTGTAATAAAACTTCAAATCTCACACTGAGAGAAACTTTCCTTCTGCGATGCTTTCAAATCCGCATCAAATTCTGAAAGTCATGAATCATCATTAACATTACCGTCGTCATCTTCTTCAGCTCTCTACCTATGCATGTAGGCCTACAACTGTGCCGCAGTCTGCATAGGTTTATTCGTTTCAAACAATTTCTGAATCGCTTGACCTAAAGTAGGCCCATATCAGTAGCGATTCTTAAGCTTGAAAAGTCCTCATGTCCACCTACTTGTATGTTTTGAATGCGGAAAGGACACACGACCAAGAGGAACTATTTGCAAGCTAAATTTTATCACTGCTGGAGTGTAAAATCTGATATACGATACATTCTTTTAAAATTGCAATTTAAGCAATATCTCTCGCCTGATGTGTAACTCAGCATCTGTACGAACCAGAAAAGCTATTTCAATCACGCTGTCTATACACCGCTCTTACCAAGAGTTCATGGAAGCCGGGATAGCTCACTCGGTACAGTTAGTCGGTTATGGAGCGGCCTCCGTAGTCTAGAGGTAACGTTCCTACCTCATGACTCGTGGTACGCGGGTTCAAATACCCGGCGGAAGTCGTCGAATTTTTAAGGGCGGAAAAATTCAGGGAACAAGTCCTCCGGGAGGGACTTTAAGCTGTGTGTCCCGTGTCGTAACTTTACGGCACGTAAAAGAACCTCATATCTCCTAAGGAGGTCACTCAGCCAAATTCAAGGACATTTCCCGCCCAACAGTAGTCTGTAACGCCTCTGATAGATGGGGGAAGCATTATAGATACTGCCAAGCCAGTAGAGGTCGAACTCGCTGGCTTGGTCGGGACTGATGGTACGCACCAGTATCGGTAGGGTATAGAGACTAGTAGAATATCATAGAGGGAAGCACAATAGATCAAACTGGTCGCGGTGCATGGGGAAACCCACCCTCTCTAAATAACTAACTAACTAGTCGGTTATGGGTTGGTCTACCAAAGAAATTGGGTTATGTTCTCGGTGAAATTAGAGATGTTTCTCTTCTTGATAGCGTCCAGATGGCTATCGGGACAACCACGTCTCTTACACAACAGATACCGAAATTCTTTCCACCGTGGTACAGTGGCTGGGGCGTGAAGCTTACCATCTTATCACCTATCTCCATCTATTGCCACGGTTAAGACAGCCTGGAACTCTACCTCCACTTCCCCATGCATCTTCGTGGTTTATTAAGGAAGGCGACAACTTCAATTTTTACCAAGAGCTCATTTGTCATAGAATTTTAGTTACTGTGTAGCTGCTCGCCTGTCGCATACCGATCAAACGTAGTGATTTATTCAGGACCATAATTTTGCCTGTAGTTTTGTATAGGTGTCAACTTGGTTCCTCACATTTACGGGGAAAACAGACTGAGGGCGTTTTACAGCAGGGTGCAGAAAAGGATATTCGAAAGTAACAGCTGGTTGGAGAAAACTGAGTAATGAGGACTTCCACAAATCGTTCTCCTCGTCAAATACTATTTTTTTCCCTTGGCGCTACAGCCCCAATTTGGGACTCGGCCTACCTCTATGAAACTCTCCGTTTCACTTCGGTTTACTAGATCTTAGACATTCGGTAGGACTGCTTGGCTGGGTGATCAGCTCGTCGCAAGGTCTCTACCTGTATACAGACACAGAAAAACGCACGAGCACACACACACAAATACTGACTATGTATACTATGAGTGGGATTCGAACCCACGATCCCAGCTTCCGAGCGAGCGAAGACAGTGCATGCCTTATACCGCTCGGCTACCGTGACCGGCCCTTCAAACACTATTAGAACGGCCCAATATAGGAGAATGGGATGGACAGGGCACGTCGAGCTCACGGGAGAAGAAATAAATTTCTGGTGGGAAAACAGAAGGAAAGGTAGCCCTAGGAAGACCTGGGTATGGACAGGAGNACCGAAGTACTCGGAGAAAATCTGCCCCAGCGCCACTTTGTCCACCACAAATCCCACTTGACCAGACCTGGGCTCGAACCCGGGCGCCGCGGTAGGAAGCCAGCGACTAACCGCTTGAGCTATGGCGCGGCCTTTTGTAAACGCGTTACTGAACCATTGATGTCCATAAGGGGTGGGAATTCTCTTGATTAACTAAGCGACTGTTAGATTCTCAAGAAAATCTCGGCTCCGTCCAGTTAGTCGACTAAGAGAAAGCTGAAAGGAAGGGTCCGAACAACATTACATGCCTTGCTGCCTTCCATGTACCAGTGACATTAGGCTGATGGATTGCCTGTTACTTTGTCGTAGAATACAACTTGTAGGCTGATATATTATTTATCGTCTATACAACAATATAGACTACGCATGCTAAATTACTGTGTGAATATTGACATGTTTCAACATTAATATGCCACTATACGACACTTGTTTATCGTATGTAACTCAAATGTTATCCTAGACACACACACACACACACACAGAGGTATGCTTAAATACAAAATTTACTTCAGAATTACAGAAATAGTTTCTGAGGTGAAAACTGCTTCACTGTTAAAAAGTTTTAGAAACTTGTAATGTACAGGCTTTATTTAGGAGCCGTGATAGCGCAGTCGGTACAGCGACTGGCTACGGGCTGGACGAGTCGGAGTTCGAGTCTCGCTAGGGTCAAGAATTTCCTCTTCTCCAAGTCGTCCTGACCGGCTCTGGGGCCCACCCATTCTCCTATTCAATTGGTACCGGGGGCTCTTTCCCCTGGGGTAAAGCGACGGGGGGGGGGGAAGCTGACCACTCACCTGCAGCTAGTGCCGAGGCCAAGAAAATGTGGTTCTCTACATCTACTTCCCCATACACCTTCACGACGTAGTGCTTAATTAGTTAAGCACAAGGACAAGTATACCTTGCAGGCTTTATTTCCCAAAATATGATATTCTTGAAATGTATGTCTTACGGCACTGATGATCTTTTCTGACCTCTATTTCTGTCTGCAGTAATTCAGAGAATGTAATGAAAGAACTCTCTGGAAACTGTGCAGAGAATATGGAAAATCAAAACCGCTCAAAGCGATCTGTACGCATGTACCACAGTTCCTTCTCGGAGATCTTGACATGACTGCGTTAACGTTTCCGGACACGGTTCCTGGACTGTTCTTCCGTGCAGTTTCAGACTGTATCTCTATTGTAACTGTGACAGTCCACTGGTTTCACTTATATATTTTAATCTACAAAAGCACAATAGTTAATATAGACAGCACCTGCTTTAACATACAGAAACTCTGTGTTATACCCACGCAGTTTAGTTATGGGCCGATCAGAGTGACCGTGAGGCCTAAGGCATGAACCTTCTTTACCTCCTCGAACACTGGGATCGTGGGTTCGAATCCCACTCGAGGCCTGGATGTCTGTGTGCGTTTATTCTGTGTTTGTGTTGTGCGTGTAGGTAGCGGCCTTGCGAGCTCGTCCCCCGTCCAAAAAGTCCTACCGACTGTGTATAGATTAAGAAACTGAAAAAAAAACGGCTAAGGTCCACAAGGGCTGTAGAGCCATAGATAAATAATTTATTTATGGGTATCATATAGGACTAACAAAATAAACAGCCGTATGTCCTTGATCAGCAGTGATAAGTTTTACTTTGTAATGAAGATTGGGGTTTTCTGTGAGGTACGATGTATGAATATCAATTAGATAAATTTCAGGCTTAAAACTGTTAAATGTAACTTGTTTCACTCTCACTGCAGACTGTACCTGTTACTGGCCGCGGTAAGCAGCCGCTGCACACGTCACCTTGTTCTCGCTTTGTTAACTGTGAGTGTCTACATTCAATAAGAAGGCTTATCTTTATCGTAAGAATCACGAAAAACACTTTTGTCCAGTGCCGACAACGTAAAGCTTTTAAATTCCCTTCACTAATTAGTACCCAGAATGTACGAAGAACCTGGACATTGCGTTGCACAGGAACACTTCAGAACTACATTTTAGTCATATCCTAAGCTTTAGCAGGGTTGTCCAACTCGCACATGAAAAATGTACTTCGAAATCAGTAAATTGCTACGAATCTGTATCATTTTAAGCTGTAAGGTAGAATGATACTAATAAGAATAACAATAAATCTATTAACGTGCAAGCGAGCAGGTTAAAGTAGCTGTAACTGTCTAAACCAGTATTCGGGGGATGCTCGATTCGAATCTCGTACGGGACACGAGCTATCCTCACTGAAGATTTTCATTTGTCCAGGCAATACCGGGAGAGTGCCACGATTAGACCACGACCGCTTCCTCCTAAGTTATTATCAATTCATTAATCATCCTGGCATTAGTCGCTAGAGCGACAGTCTATGTCTTCGCCCGCTGGAGCTCTGGGATCGTGGGTTCGAATCCCACTCAAGGTATGGATGTCTGTTCGTGTTTATTCTGTGTTTGTGTTAGCGGCATTGCGACGGGCTGATCCCCTTCCCAATGGGTCCTACTGACTGTGTTATATTAAGAAACTGAAGCGAAACGAAGCGTTTCACGGATGCCCTATGCTCCAATTGAGAGCAACAGAATAAGAAAAAGAAGAGCTACAGACTAGGTCGGCGATGATCAATACGTGGGGAGCGACCGGATGTTGGTATAGTGGAGTGATAGGCAATATACATAATATATAGAAAAATAACAATGATATAAAAACAAATAAACTAAATATGATTTTGCAAGGGAAATACGTCCTCTAGCTAAGAATGTTTCTTCTGAAAACATCAAGAAATTGACGAATACTACTACTGTATACTAGCGGCGCTGGCACATCTGGTTGAAGGACCTTGTACTTTCACGGGTCACATGACAACTCTGTGTTAGGAGCAAAAACTACATGATATTCAATGGAAATTGAGAAGGAATGTTACAGGCCTCCTTAATATCCGTTAGAATACTGTCCCAATGATCGCCTCTGTGGTCTAGTGATCAGAGTTCCTGATTACAGATCCATAGGTCCGGGTTCAATTCCCGGCGCCACCACATTTTCTGAGAAGTAGTGGGTTTGGAACGGGGTCCACTCGGCATCGTGAGGATAATTGAGAAGCTATTTCAAGTAAATAGCGGCTCCGGTCTAGAAAACCGAAATTAACGGCCGTGGGGATTCGTTGCGCTGAACACGCGACACCCTCTATCCGCTAAAGTTGGCACTAACTTCGCCGAAAAGGGGCGGTCGTTCGGTCGGTATAGTTAGCTTGCGGAATAAAACTACGGAGTTTTTTCTTTGTTTTGTTTTTGCTGACCTAATTTCCACCCGCGTGACTAAGGAAAGTACTGAAGTAGATATACTCAGATGAGTATTGTTTTTATCATCTCCTAAGACGAAGCTTTTGTATTAGGCGTCTTCTTATTGGAACAAATTTTAACAGGGAAGTTCAACTTTGTACTCAGGAAGATCGCGGCTTCGATTCCCGTTGAGGTCATTGGATTTTTCAATTTACCTAATTTTTCCAGCCGCACTATGGCTTTGTGGTCGATCCAGCCTCTAACAGAAATGAGTACCAGGAACAGTTCTTGCGGGTAAAGGGCGGCCGGAGCGTAAGGCTGACAACTTCACCGCCATCTTTGAGCCGGTTATCTAGAAAATATTTGAGCCTTGACGTCTCGCAATCCTGTGGGAAAGTACGGCCTGTTACAGGGATAGTTTTACTTTTTACCTTACTAGTTTGGACAATCTTGACTTAGAAGTAACAAAAACTATCGCGAGTGAATCAGCTGGCATGAAACTGGAAGTAATTAGGGTTTGTTGCGAATTTGAGCATGGCGGCCGGACGACTAGTATCTTACACTGCCTGTCAGTACCTTTGTCTTCAAAAGTGCCGAAACCCATCCACCTGCTCACTTACAATGTACAGAAAAAATTGAAATGCGTCAGCTGGTCTTACGTGAGCAAGGTCTGTTATATATTACAGCGGTGATGTAAGTGATCTCGGTACCATCAATTTTCAGGGTCGCTGACTTCGGAGAAGTGGTGAGGGCAACTGGGGTATTTCTCCGGGGCTTTGAATTATATGGTTGGCCAAAACTGGGAGCACGTTACTTTTAATGGACCTTGATCATTCACTCAGCAGAGTTCCATATTACCTCCGAGTACAGTACGCACCAGTTTCCTCCTGAGCAATGAAAAATACATTAAAAAAACAAGAAGACCGAGAAAAAACAAGAAAAGCAAGAAGTTCTGAGAAGATCTAATCACATACTTTCCTTCACTACATATTACTTGATACGGCATGGACCGCACAGTAAATACCGCGTCCAAGAGTTCTTCTACTGTTGTGCATTTGTTGCTGCGGGAAAGTGTTTACTGAGCCGTTGCCTAGAAAAGGTCGTCTCTTCTGGCCCCAATATTCTGTCTTTCAGGCTTGGGAGGGGGGCACGCAGACACACAGACAGCAATGTGATCACATAAGCCTGCTTTTGTTTTTTTTTTTTCAAAACAAGGAAATAATACTAAAACGAGAGGTAGACTGTTAATGATTGAAGACATCCAGAGATTTAAGAGGAGACTTGTGCTGCACTGATTCAAGGCAAGGGGACTCAGCAACACCAGGAAACAAACAAATCATGGCTTTCAAACACGCCTATCATGTGAAACGTAAGAATATGGCCACTATCTTAAGTCGGCCACCTACCATAATTAGCCACATGTTTAAGGAACTGGTAAAATTATATTAATTTACACGTGACCAACTTGACCGTCTGTCTGTCTTGAATTTTGTCCACTTATATGCATTTCACACGTTGGTTCTAGTGAAAGGTAAAGGTAAACTTATCCCTGCAACAGGCCGTGGAGGCCCATAGGAATGTGAGACGTCGAGGCTCTCATAATTTCTGTAGACAATCGGCTCACAGATGACGGTAAGGTGTTAAGCCTTACGCACCAGCCGTTTTTTACCCTCCATGAAGATTTGGTACTCATTTCTATTAGAGGCTGAGTCGACCCCAGGGCCATAGTGCGGCTGGAAGGATTAGGTAAATTGAAAAAATTTACCTCATCGAGACTCGAATCGCGACCTTCGGGCTTGTAGCATAGTGCCTCAACCAACTACGCTACGCTGTGTGCATATTTTAATATTTCTGTGTTGGCCGCACTGAAAAATGACCGGAAGAAACTAGTCTATACAAATAAAAGTGTCCCCACCCATTTTTCCCTTGTACCAGCTAAGCACCATTTCTGCCGTTTCCTGGTGACCAACACATCGATAAGTCAGTCAACTGAACGGCGTGTTCTGTTGTTTGTTTCATCACAGGCCTGTCAAATTGCACCTGACTGATAATTAAAATTAAGAAATAGAAATATTAGCCCGTCACTGTAGTCGAGCGGTCTAAAGCATGTCCTGTCTTTACTCACTTGGAAACCGGGATTGTGGGTTCAAATCCCACTCAGGGCATGGATGTTTATTTTGTGTGTGTACGTTTTTCTGTGTTTGTGTACAGGTAGAGGCCTTGCGACGAACTGATCACCCGCCCAAGGAGTCCTACCGAATGTGTAAGATCTAGAAAAACCGAGGTGAACGGAGAAGTTCATGGAGGTAGGTCTAGGCCCACTGGGGCTGTAGTGCCAAAGGAAAAAAAAAGTACAAATATTACTTCTCTACTTCGAATTCATTGCTTTGATGTGGAACGTGCAGCTCGTCCACTAGTCATGGGGTAAAAAAGAAAACAAATGGGCCTCGAAAACCTAAACATGGTGGATAAAGTAACAAAAGACCATATGTAAGATTCTAATAACTATAAATTAGAAGTTATAACACTATTTCCTGCAAGTTGATTACCTGCTTAAGTTGGCTGGGCTTGGATGGAGCTACAGATGGCCACCACAGGTTTTGCAGCAATGCAATTCATCCTTCTGCGTCTTGTTACTCTCTTTACCTACATTCAAAATGTAAGAAAGAAAACAAGCAAACACAACGGACGCATAGTGTGCGAATTTTGAAATTTTAGATATTCTGTATCCAATAAGTCCGTTAAGTTCGATCTAATATACAGAAACTTTCTATTCGACCGAATAACATGTTCGGTTATTTTTCGCTGTGGATGAGGAATGAAATAATCGGTTAACTGTTTGCGCTGGTTACACGTTAAAAATACGTTATCTTCATATCTGTAGGCATATTCTGTAAGCCTAAAGTATCTCATTTTAACTCTATTAGAAAACGTTACCAAAAAACAAACAAAGAACAAACTCCGTGACCTGTAGTCCGCAAGAAAACTATACCGACCGATCGACCGCCGCTTGTCGGCGAAGTTAGTGCCAACTTTAGCGCATAGAGGGTGTCGCGTGGTCAGCGCAACGGATCTCCACGGCCGTTTATCTCGGTTTTCTAGACCGGAGCCGCTACTTTTCCATTCGAGTAGCTCTCAATTATCCTCACGAGGCTGAGTAGATCCCGTTCCAGATCCACTACTTCTCAGAAAATCTGGTAGCGCTGAGTATCGAACCCGGAACCTCTGGATCTGTAGCCAATAATTCTGACCACTAGACCACAGAAGCGGTCAAATGTTACCAACACACTGTAAAATGGCATTTATTTGGTGATCTATTGGGGTATGTTATTTAAACATTCGAAATTATATTCATGGTGAAAGCTGATGACAAATAACTCTCTCCGTGAGGTGATGACCTAGCTTTTATTTCTTTGTTTATTAAAACTTCAGGATATTTAACGATGCTGTTTATTGTCTCGTGGTGTTGAATTTGATTATGCATGGTGACTTGGAAAGAAACTGTGAGGAAACGGTCCTGAACTTCAGCGTAATATCATGGTATTCTGGAATGAAACAGGCAAATACGAAAAACAAAATAAGAACTGGCTAACCCCGGAAAAAATCTCGGATGAGTCAGTTATTTCGTGGGTGCGGTGAGACTGAGTCCACTTGGTATGTCGGACACTATTTGGCCTATTGTACCAACCTCGGATGATGAGTAACGAGCATTTGATGGAATGAGAATTGGCAAGGGAAATCGAAGTACTCGGAGGAAACCTACTCCAGCGTCACTTCGTCCACTACAAATCCCACACGACTTCACCCATGATCGAATTCGGGCCACCGCGATAGGAAGCCGGCGACTAACCGCCGGAGCTATGGCACATCCAGATAGGATGATATACTAACCATAGGGTAGCACATTTTAACACGATAATCTTATTACCGTATCTTAAGGGATGCTGATACAGAAACACCTTTCATTCCAACAAGCTAAGCATGGCCTTGGTTATGCATCTGTTTAGCTTACATTATTGCTGCGTGAAATAAAACAGTGTCGATTTCGCAAGAAAGTTTTAGCCTCATGCAAGTGTCAGAAGCGGAAGTAAAATTATTTATTACAAGTGCATCTATCAAAACTACATTGCCCATAAATTTCTGCTGCAATAGTGTAATACGCTTTAAGGTTATGCATGATTCATTGCAGAACTGAAGAACTTATGCAGTAAGCCGTCACTTTACTGACCTATTACCCCTTATCGTTACGAATAATTCATCAGAAAATTAAAATGCATTAATTTCGAGCAACTCATTATAAAAAACAATGAGTAAACTCTAAAAGCACGTCACAGTTTCACATCCATACTGGACGAAAGCAGTTTTCCTTGCAATGTAAGGACACGGGTAGCAAGTACCAGGACGGTCACCCATCAAGGTCCTGTGGGGTGAGCCGCACCGAAGCTGCAGCTACAACATAAAGGTTCCAGCCTGAATAAAAGCTGAAGAGGCCAGGGGAGGGAGTTCGTAACTTGAACAAAAGGAATCCTCACAAAGTCATATGTAAAAGACGAGGAGGAGAAGGAATGATAAAAAGAAAAGTACTATAGAGTAGACTAAAGGCGAGTCGAAAAGACCAGATAGCTGACTGTCCGGTTTCTCATGGTGGCCTGAGGGGATGTGAGTTGAGGGGCGGGAGGGGGGGGGGGGCAGATGCCTGCTGCACTGCATGCGGCTGTCGGCAAACCTCAAAGAAAGCGGTACTGCCTTTAGAAGTCGTCCCGGACTCCGACAATTACCAGTCGGCCTCGAATTACCTGACACCAGCCCTTTCCTCCGTCCTTCCTTCTATCCATATAGTTGGTATGCCTTCAGGGCAAATGCAGAGGATAAGTTCGAACTTTTGTACAAGATCTGTACCAAAGCACACCTCTTTCGATTACTGCTTCTAGCATCCAAGCATGATAAGTGTATGGCCCATTTTATGTTCTTAACACCCCGATGTTGCCACGTTACATCATACAGAAGCACTATAACACTGTTGCAATATTTAGTGCGCAGCAGGGCGTGTAAATATGTTGTATTATTTGAAGCGGTGATATCGAATGCAGGGTTTTTAACCAGAAAACTGCATAATGAGGAGCTTCATAACTTGTACTCTTCTCCAAGTATAATTGGCAGGGCATGTAGCGCGAATGGGGAGAAGAAGAATACATGTGGGATATTGGTGGGAAAGCTAGAAGGAAAGACACCACTAGGAAGACCAAGACGTAGGTGGGTGAACAATATTAAAATTGATCTTAGAGAGACAGGATGGTGTGGTACTGACTGGATCGATTTGACTCAGGACAGGGACTGGCGGAGGGCTCTTGTGAATACGGTAATGAACCTTCGGGTTTTATAAAATGCTGGGAAGTTCTTGAGTAGCTGCACAATTGGCGGCTTCTCAAGAAGGGCTCGGCTCCATGAGTGAGTGAGTGAGAGTGTTTAACCCTGAACGCGTAAAGAGAGTAAAAGTAAAGTCCCTTGTCCCAAAGTAAGTAAGGGTGAATGGGAATTTCCACTATTGTTCAACTCGACACTAGACACCCTCTGGCCGGCTTTCTCCGCGGGAAAGAGTCCCGGTACCCACTGGACAGGAGGCTGGGCAGGCCCCAGAGCCAGTCTGCACGCCGTGGAGAAGAGAAGATTCTCTCACCCCTGCCGGGAATCGAACTGTAAATGTGTAGTTTCGTCGTTACTATTAAAGCTACTTACAACAGAAAGGGATGGCACTTTCCAAAATAGTTTCTGCATAACACAAAAATTTGGCTCTACTTTTCGATAACGAATATTTGCACAGGACACATGGCAACTGGGTCCTTCTTGAGAAGCCACCAGTCGCTCAGCTACTTACGATTATCTCGACATTTTATGAAACCTGGAAGTTCACTTCCGTGTATAGAAGAGGCCTCCTTTGGTCCCTATCCTGAGCCAGATAAATCCAGTCTGTACCACCCCATCCCATGTTCCTTAGATCCATCTTTTAATATTATCTTCCCACCCATGCCAAAGTTTTCCTGGTGGTGTCTTTCCTTCTTTATTTGCCACCAGAACCATACATTCATTCGTCTTCTCCCTTGCGTGCTACATGGCCCTATCATCTGATCTTCCTTGACTTGATCGTCTTAATTATATTTGGCGAAATGTACAAGTTATAAAATTTTTCATCATGCAGTTTTCTTTAGCCACTTATCATTTCACTCCTCGTCGGTCCAAATATTCTCAGCAACCTGTTCTCAAATACCCTCAGTCTATTTTCTTCCTTTGATGTTAGAGGCCAAGTTTTAGACATATACAAAACTAGAAGAAAAGTTATGTAAAAAAACACTTCATCATGAAATGTTACAGGGCCTCGGAGAGAACATACGAGCATTATAAAAATCATAAGTCTGTCCATGTACTGTATATACTGTACTCCACTGCTAATGAATAGTGCCGTAAAAAAATTTAGTTTCTTTTTCCTTCCTTCATCTTCTTTCGTCTTTAACTTCGTTCTGTCCTCTTTCCTCCATTTCTATTTCTCTCCAGTAGTCCATTAAAGATACGACACGCATCAACTGGGGATTCATGGTTTAGAAGACGGAATCCAAAAACCAATCGCATGAACATCTACGAATGGAACATAATAAGATAGCCCAAAATTGTGCCTTATATGGCTGCAGGATATGGAGACTAGGACGGCCCCGAAAAATAATGGTGGATTCGTTACGAGGCGGAACGGACCTGGGGCTCACCTTGCAGCTTGAGTCCATCAAATTATTCTGTAGAAGGAAGGGGTTCATTATTTCCAATTTGTGACAGCAATATTCCCTCTCAGATACATTACAGAAAGCACAGCGAGAAATAAAAAAATACGAAAAGAAAGCAGTAAATATTAACTGATTTTCTTTAAGTTTCTGTTTTAATAAGTTTCCCGTTTAATGACGATAGTTTTACACTAATTTAAAGTCTATATTCTCAGACCCAAAGGATAAATGTATGTTTCCTTTCAATACAGGCTCCTTCTTAGAAATATTTACAGTTTTGATGAAAGACTGGATTGTACTGAAGTTGGAACTACCAGATCATGGCCCACTGTTGTAAGTGGCCGCTGTGTACAATAAGGCAGTGAACATCAACGGACATTTTGATAAAAAGTAAATAAAAAAATAAAGGTATCCCTGTAACAGACGGTGGATGCCCATAGGGTTGTGAGATGTTGAGGTTCCCATATTTTCTAGACAATCGGCTCATAGATGGCGATAAGGTTGTCAGCTTACGCGCCGACAGCCCTTTACCCCCAAGAATATTCCTGGTACTCATTTCTGTTAGAGGCTGAGTCGACCCCAGGGCCATAGTGCGGCTGGAAGGATTAGGTCAATTGAAAAAAATCCAACTCATCTCGAACCCATGACCTTCATTCTGGAAGTAGCCGCTGGAAATTTCGTCCTCATTAAAATGTCCAATAAAGACGTAAACAAATCACTTCACAATAACGTTCCAAGTTCATAATGTCATCGAAAAATGTGGGGCCGATTATCCGATTTTGTGATATGGCGCGCCACACACCAACCTTCTAATAATGTAATGGCGTATCCTTGATTTCATACGGATTAGTCGCTGACGAAACAAGACTGTTATGGCTGTTGAAGGAACTGTATAGACGAAACCACGCCTTCTCGCTAAAAAAAATGTGACGTCCAGACTGTCCTCCCCATTGGCAGTTAATTACGTCTCTGAACTATCGGCAATATTCAACACGCTCGCCCTTGTCTCTCCTTTCAATGCATGCACTGATGTTATCTTGCAGGGATGCAGGTGCAAATGCTTCTTTAGCACTGTAAGTGGGCTGACCCACGAGACGCCCTTTTGCGGGGACAATTTAAGAACATTAAGGCCGAGGGCACACCAAGAAAACTGGCAACTGCAACACCAATTCTCGAGAACTGTTATCAGCCTGAGTTGAACACATGTTACGGAATGGAGCAGCGCAAATTGAGGAAACGACAACGCGACTCGCTGGAAGACTGAGAAACTCGACTTCCAGGCAACGGAGCATGCCGGTCTTCTCACAATTACGTTGCCGCATGGTTTCCTAGTACCTGCTGATCTATAACGTGCTTCAGTGATTCATTGTTTGTTTTGATGGCACGAAAGGTTGACGAAGCTGCTATTTTTTTTTCGTACAGTTAATTGAGTAAGAGCCTTGTATATATGACAAACGCCGCCCAGACTATGCTAGGCAGGACAAAATAGATTTAGCTTGGGATAGAATTTCTCATGAGACGAAGGAGCCTGGATCCAGGTTAAGTTCTTTCGAAATAATATAAGCTCTTCAGGTTAAATTTTCATAGAAGAACGGAGGCACCCAATGTTTTCTTTTCCTAATATCGTATTTAAGCATCCTGTCGCATTAATATTTCACATATATTTCCGTTTTAAATATACCCTTCTTCTCCATTACATTGTTCTGCTCTATAACGCCATCATCAGGTATCTTCTGTCTTGCTAAAATTGTTACACTGTATGACAAAATTTCGTATCGCGTATGAACGCAATATTTCCGGATTAAAATAAATTTACCTTAATTAAAACAAATTAATTAACAACGCAATATTTTCCATATGGCCGTCGTCCTCTCTTCTCACGCCGTCTCAACTGATAAGATTAGTAATATCATCTTCCATTGCAGAAGGTTAGTGCACGAAATAAAAAAATAAAATCATGCATTACGTCGGATGAACATACCCACTTACGATGATGTGAGCAACTAATCAAACATAAGTTTTTTCAGTGTTCGCCTGCTAAGCCGGAAACAAATTGCCTGCATGAAATCGGCGAAATTTCTAGGAAATTGCGGCTGCGTTGCGGTTGCCAGTTTCATTTGTGTGCCCTCACTCTAATAGTAACAATGAAGCGGTTTCATGGTTTGCAGTGAACGTGCGCAGTGACTTTTGGTTAATCCTGTAGTAACCCCGTACTTTGTTACAGTCAAAAAGAGAATTTAAGGTTTACTTCGGAGGAGGAAGTTGAAAATGATTGGCATTGCGCCTTATCCTCTTGCTCTGTACCTTCTGTGCTTGCATAATTGACGAGGGATACCCAAAGCAGTTCTGTGTTGTTCAGACAGCCAAACTTTTGATCGCCAGGAAATAAGTAACTGAGAACCGTTGGGAATTTGGTATGACACATTCTTTTACAAAAAAGTGCAGTGTAGGGACATCTAAATTAGAAATTTGGAGGTTTAGGAGCAGTATGATAAGGTAGCACAGTATAAGAGCATATTGCGCAATGTTGAAGGGAAATGGAGTAGGGGGGGATTATAAATGAAGAAATACGCCTAAACAGAGTTTTGATACAAAAGGAGAACCGTGGATGGCTGGTGAAATGTGGTAGTGAAGAGAGGGTTAAAGGAAAGCGTTGTCGAAAGACTGGAAGCAGCACGGCAAAAGTTTCTGACACCTTTACTGGATATTACAAGAGTAGCTCACCAAATAATATATAGGCATATTGAAACAATAGGCCGAAATAGTTTAACTGATATATTGTCAGCAAAACTGTAGTCTGACACTAGTCTAGCTTATATAAAATCAAAACAAATATAGTTTAGCAGTGGGCACTGGAATAAAAACCGCTGGGGTCATGAAATCCTCAACTCCCGAAGAAAAGAAAAAATACGTAGACGGCTTAGGAACAGTTAATTAGGCCTATCTTGTATATTTCATGACGATAACGATGATGATGATGATGATGATGATAATGATGACGACGACTACCAAACCACGAAAAACGTCTGAGGCAAGTAATTTACTCATATATATTGTCAGATTTCTTCTGCAGATGACATTTGAAAAGATTTGGAAATTAAGCCTACATAAAAATGTGAAATGTCTGAAAATGAAACACTAACGCCAAAGATATCCAAATGGCAACGACTCGGTCAAATAATACGGTTGTGGTTAAGTACATATTTACACAATATATTTTAATTTAAAATAATATGACCATAATTCTGGCGTTAATTTTAAAATTACTAAAACCTTTGGTTTTCTCTTTGAGATCTGAGGTTCTCATGACGGTGGTTATGAAGAGGGTCATCTTCTGGGACGTTGCACTGTGCAGTCTAGTAGAAGTTTACCGCGTTTCGGAGAAACGCATTACCTCCATCTTTGATATCGAAAAGTAAGCTAAGGAAGCCAGCACCAAACAGCAAGTGGAGATCTGTCGAGCTCTGTCGGAGACAGGTTCTGGTACAGGATTCAGTCGATCGCATGTCGAAGAGTAAGCTAAGCGAGCCGGCACTAAACGGAGATCTATTGAGCTCTGTCGGAGACAGGTTCTGGTACAGGATTCAGTCGATCGCATGTCGAAGAGTAAGCTAAGCGAACCAGCACCAAAGAGCAAGTGGAGATCTGTCGAGCTCCGTCGGAGACAGGTCCTGGTACAGGATTCAGTCGATCGCATGTAAATATTAAAAGAGGGAGAAAGAACCCGTTTGTTTTCGACGTTTCACATTCTCCTGAGCTACGTGAAATTTTTCTTCCAACTTGTGAGAAAAATTCCTTCCTTTAGAGCCAACTCAGCAACGTATAAATGTAATCCGGTTAGCCAAAGGTTTTGCGGCAAGCAAGCAGTTTTTACAGCCTCCATAGCTGAAGATCTCTGTATCTGGAATTGTCGTTATTTTACGGTCATTTAACTTGTGGTATTGTAGCAGGAAAGCCAGAAGCATTCAAACCCAATTAGCATTTAATAACATACCAGTATGAAAGAAAGTTTCCATGGGCCTATCAGATATTTTTATCGGCAGAGAAGATAGATAACTCTTATAGTAAAAACAATCTCGGACCATCTGCTTGGTTTATTTATGAACACAATGCTAGGAGAAATGAGAACCTACTAATTATAGTTCAGCATTCGAGTGCCTTGCCACTTCAGGGACACAGTTCCTAAGCTTGTACTTGTTTGATATGATAAAGTGTTTTGCTTAATGCTACAAACATATCAGTCGGAGGAATGTATTATGACGAGCATAGAAAATTAAATGGTGTCTGTTACTTCTAGCCTTAACATACTATAGATCGGTTGTATAATGGTTAATTTTGGTAACGCCAATATTTATTACTGAAGAGAAAATTATACTCAAATATTTCACAAGTTTCATATATTTCTGAAAATATAGGTTATTACACAATTCATCTATGAAAAAACTTGACGCAGTTAGAGTAAATTAGAATCTTCTGGTTTCAGGGTTTTACGGGTTCGAACTTCCTACAGAATATGGGCGTATTCATATTTCACATCGGTTTACCATTCTTGGTTCCGTTCCACGCGGGACTCATGACCACAGTTTTCTGTCTCACCAGGAACTAATCATCTATTTTCCCTTCACTACATCCTGAGTACCTGTTACAACATGGACCGCACTGAAAACATCATGTCCAACAATTCTCCTGTTGTGTGTGTATTCGCTGTCACGGTAACTCAGCGGATTTACTTTTCTCGCAGCCGTCGACCGCCTGAGTCCCATCTTACGCTGAATGGACGAAACATTCCATTTGTAAAAAGTGTAAAATATCCGGTGTAATCTTCTATAAGAAAGTTACATGGAGATTGCATATAGAAATGATCGAAGCCCAGGCTTTCAGAACATTTATTAGAATACATTCCCTATTCAAAAGTGAGCGATTAAGCGCTAACATTAAGCTAAATCTCCGCAAGGCACTAATTAGGAGTATCATGACTTATGCTTGCTCCGTCTGGGAGTTCGCGGCAGACAACCGTCTACTGAAATTGAAGCACGTGCAAAACAAAGCTATCCGCACCACTGAAAATTTTCCAAGGCGCACACCGGTTCGTGATTTGCACATGGCTTTCAGACTTCTGTACATACACGTATGATTATACGTTATAGCAAAATTATGCAGGCAACAAGCAAAATTCATACATAAATCATGAAAATGCAAATGTTCACAACACTGGACAAGGCGAACCCCGACAGAAGAAATATAAAAGGCTTAAACTTGGGGGGCTGTTAAGCATACGACCGTTCAACTGACTAGACTGCCGTTGTCGCAGGAGCTACTAATGATAGGGCATGATCTGCTGTACTGAGGATGGATTGCCAAAGGCCTTGAATATGTTGTACGTGTATATATATACATTTAATAACATGTAAAATGTAATATTGTTCATACTGACAACAAACTTATTACTGCTGATGGTGACCGGCAAATGACAGACACGCCTTCTCATCAGACAGAGCGCCTCAGGTCAACAAGCCTGCAAATGTCGGACAGTAACAAGGATCTGGTCTTAGGCCTCAGATGGCCGCGCCATATCTCAAGCGGTTAGTCGCTGGCTTCCCACCGCGGCGGCCCGGGTTCGATTCCGGGTCTGGTCAAGTGGGATTTGTGGTGGACAAAGTGGCGCTGGGGCAGGTTTTCTCCGAGTACTTCGGTTTCCCTTGCCAATCTTCATTCCATCAAATTCTCCATCATCATAATCACCCGGGACAGGCTATAATAGGCCAGTCAGTGGCCGCCGTGACGAGTGGACCCAGCTGGACTCCAACCCCCATTAAGCGAAGCCTCCTTTTATTTTTCCAAAATAAGGAAAGAAGGCTAAAAACTAGAATAACCCATATCAAAAAGTAGCTACAATTATGTTCAAGGTTTGTGCAGATATTAAGATCAGCACAGAGAGAACAACGTGCAGCAGAAGATATTTTGTGGAATATAACGCTGTGTAGTCCGCTGAAAGTAAACTGACGTTTCGGTGGAACATGTCTTCCGATTCAGGGTTGGAGAGATAGCCAAGCAAGACACCAGCAAGAAGCAGACAGAAAGTCGAGACTCTTGCACGTTTTACTTTACCGAGCCTCATCTCAGCTGATTAAAAGAGGAAAAATGAGCTTCGCTGAACATGCAGCAAGCATCATGAAAACAGAAAATGCCCACAAAATTTTGGCCGGTTTCATTCCGAGCAAGAGACGCATGGAAAATGACGGAGTAGTAGTCCTATATAGAATGTGTACTCGAATAAATAAGGCATGAATATGTGGGCTGGACTGGAGAGGATCTGGATAGGACCTGATCGCGGGGTTTTGTGAAAACGACGATACACCTTCATGTCCCTAAAAGATGAGTCCTTAGTCACCTGTTCAAGACTACTCTATGCCACAGAGATGATTTACTGCTACCTCGATTCGAAATATGGTTTACACATACTATCTACTTCCTCCTCAGAAATGATGCCATTATAAAGACGTAAGTGCTGGGGATCCAAAATGTAGTTGGTAGGATTAATTATGTACGTTTCAGCAGTAGGCACTGAGGAGACAGTGAGGAGTCTCTGAACAGTGTTAAGCAGAGTTATGGAGACTACTGGATATTAGCTATCCTATCATAATGCATTCAACTCAAAGTCTTTATTTATTTACGTGCTTACTCAACACTCGATATTAGCGATGAGTTACGGTATGGACTGGATTCGATTCCCGGCAGAAGCAAGAGGCTTCAACAGGCCGGAGACCAATTACAAAGCACTCATGAGCAAAGGAACAGGTAAAACAATCACATATATACGAGGGTAAGTCAGAAATTATCCGCACTTTCTCCATAACACATCTTTATGTTTGTCACACTGCCTCCTACGCATGCATTGTTAGAGTTGGTACTACTGTGGTCACGTGATCGAAGTTTTACCTTGATCGCATCATTTTCCTTGATGCTGTGACAGTGTAAACATGGCCGCTCTGCTGGCAGTGTGCACCAATGATTAACAAAGAATAGTGATCCGATTTCTCTGATTGGAAGGTGTGTCAGGGGCTGATATTCATATGTGGGCTCAACACTATGAGCCAGAATCCAAAAGCCAGAGTATGGCGTGGAAACACCCGGGATCGCAAACGAAGATGAAATTCAAGACTCAATCTTTCGTGGGAAAGGTGATGCTAACCGTTTTGTGGGGCTCAAAAAGGCCTATACTGGAAGACTACCTGGAAATAGGGTGTTCGATCAACAGTGCAAGATACAGTGATTTGCTGGCCAACAATCTGAAGCCAGCAATTCGCACCAAACGCCGAGGCTTATTGTCGAAGAAAGTGTTGTTGTTGCATGACAATGAACACTCACACAAGGACGGCCAGACCGTTGAAACCATTAACCATGTGTGTTTCGAGGTGCTGGAACACCCTGCCTACAGCCCAGATCTCGCCCTTTCCGACTATCATCTCTTTGGAGGGCTCAAAAATGTTTTACGAGGTTTTTGATTTTCTACGGACAAAGAAGTGGGGGAAGCGGTGCATAAATGGTTGCGCGACCAACCGAAAACCTTCTTCTTGGAGGGAATATGCAAGCTTTTGGACCGCTGGACCTAGTGCATCGAAAAGGGAGGAGACTATGTAGAAAAATGAAATACTTCTTCAACCCCTACTTTTGTATATATGGATTGAAAAAACAAGAGTGCGGATAATTTTTGACTTCCCTACGTACTAACAAAGACAAAACAAATGCAATTTGTATCACTTACACAGTACCCATTCAATTGGTGCAATCATGTCAATCAAAATTAATATTTTAGTAATTAATTAACAATTAAGAAACATAATTTTAAAATTAGATCATGAGAAACAATTTTGGTTCCAAATATGTCAACGTCCCTATAAACATTACAAGTCATATATATATACAGACACATACATATGTATACATACCGTATTACTTCGCATACAAGACTACCTCGAATTTAATACGCTTCCAATATTTGAATGTTGGTTTTAGGGGAAAAATTAGAAATGTGCACATTCCTCGCATTTAAGACGCGCCTCAATTTTCCAAACGGAAAAAGGTGTAAAATATGCGCCTTATATTCGAAGTGTATATACTCTCACACAGAGGAAGGAGGGGGAGGTGGAATTGCGTGCCGATGTTTGCTAAGACTTTTCTAGAAGATGTATGATTGTATACAAAAACAAACTATATTGTATTTCAGTTCTATAAGCCATTTAACTTCTGGGCACGCTAACCTGTGGAACAGCAAGCAAAATAGCCCAGTCATGTAGAGAATTCCCATACACTGCCGTACACTTTAGTGACCGTTCGTTAACGGAACTGAAGGTTCAGTCGTGCGTTATTGGCTTTCTTTGTTTTTAAAGTTATAGTTGTAAATTACATAGCACGTCGATGTGAAAATTCTCACATTTCAGAAAACAACTGCAGGGATCAGACAATTAGAAGCACAAGGACACGTTTTATTGTGGGTGGGTGGATGTAGACATAAAGCGGCGCTGTAAACACCACCCACGGACAGATTCGTTAAAATTACTACCAGTTCTAAAATCAATTGGGAGAACCCTGATCTCAGAGTTCAGGGTCCACTCGTGCCACAACATCCCAACATTCCGAGCTCAAGCTTCACTTACAGCTATGAAACTTGTTGCCTTGATTGTGTCCCTGAAGTTCTGTGACAACGGCCGTTTCATTACTCCAACGTTACGCTGGACATTGTGCATTGCCTGAGGTACGAGTATATGCTGTTTGAAGCCGGTCACGGTAGCCGAGCGGTCTAAGGCATGCACTGTCTTCGCTCGCCCGGAAGCCGGGATCGTGGGTTCGAATTCCACTCAGGGCATGGGTGTTTAGTTTGTGTGTGTGCGTTTTTCTGTGTTTGTGTACAGGTAGAGGCCTTGCGACGAGCTGATCACTCGCCCAAGGAGTCCTACCGTATGTGTAAGATCTAGAAAAACCGAAGTGAACGGAGAAGTTCATGGAGGTAGGCCTAGGCCCGCTGGGGCTGTAGTGCCAAGGGGAAAAAAATGCTATTTGATGGATGCCCTTAGGGTTTTGGTGTTTGGCTCTTCTCCCGTATCGATGTGACTGTTTGCCATTATACTGAGTTATTATTATTATTATTATTATTATTATTATTATTATTATTATTATTGTATGTTGCTCTATTTGAAACTCAAATTCTCACATTGTGGTTTCGTCTGTGTATGTTTGCTTCTGTATCTTTATTCATGCTCACTGTGTAATTAATATAGACTATCATATTTTGTATTTTGTTTTTTTAATTATTTTTGTGTATTTCTCTCTATTCGTGCTAGCTTTGTAATTGGCCTCTGTGCTGTTAAGTTTGCACTTAAATAAACACGAATTGAATTGAATTATTATGTCCATAAAAGGATAAAGTTTCCTTTGTACTTAACTAAATAAACACTACGCCATGAAGGTGTACGGAGTGGGTGTATAGATCCATCTTTTCTTTATCTCGGCACTAGTTGGAGGTGAGTGGTCAGCTTCACGGCCCTGCCGCTTTACCCCCGGGGAATGAACCCCGGTACCCATTGGATAGGAGGTTGAGCGGACCCCAGAGCCGGTCTGAACGACATGGAGAAGTGAAAATTCTTGACACCACCGGGACTTGAACTCGAACCCCTCGGTCGTCCAGATAGTAGCTAGTCGCTATACCGACTGCGCTATCCCGGCTCATATTAGTGTTGATTCTACTCCAGTCTTAGGAGAGTGGTTGTCACTTTTTCCACTTAGCGCAGAATTCTGAAGATCCACGATTTGATCCCAACTGTAGTCAATAATTTTTAACGCGTATGGGTCTAATAATTTTTTCTCTTTATTAGACCCATACGCATTTAAAATTATTGGCTACAGTTGGGATCAAATCGGAGACCTTCTGAAATCTATGCTAACTGGAAAAAGTGACAACCACTCTCCTCATCCTGGAGTAGGGCCAAAACTCAAAATATTGCGTAATACGTATGAACTACGTACATCTCGGCTAGCAAACAATGGGCAACAAAATACTTACATACCTAAATGAGGTTTCAAGAAATGCTGTAGGCTTATTCGCCTACCATAAAACAGACATTCTTATAGTCGTCTACCAGATTTAGACTTCAACGTACATACATTAACGTCTATATCGACTTATAAATGGAAGAGTGTACTCTAATGGAGTGGGTATACTCGTACATACGTTATCAAAACATTTTAGTCTTCATTTCCATTTATTGCAGATATAAATCTATTTGGGTTGCACACGGTAGCTATGCTACAAGTCAGAAGGTCGCGGGTTCGAATTCTGATGAGGTGTTTTTTTTTTTCAATTGACCTAATCCTTCCAGCCGCACTATGGCCATGGGGTCGACTCAGCCACTAACAGAAATGAGTACCCGGAATCTTCCTGGGGGGTTAAGAGTGGTCGTCTCGTAAGGCTGACAAACTTACCGCTATCTGTGAGCTGACTGTCTGGAGAAAATGTGGGAGCCTCGACGTCTCACAACTCTACGGGACTCCACGGCTTGTTACAGGGATAGCTTTACCTTTTTCTTTATAAATCTCTTACAGCAGATACGAATCTATGAGTCCAGAGGCAAAGGGCAATTTAGGATACAGGGAAACGGGGAATGTATTTCTTGTTGAGGCAGCAACTTGCATGTAGTGTAGAAATTAATTTTTCTCTGTACGCGTCTTCCACATTAAGTTCTGAATTTAATTTAAGAATTCATTTCAGAAGTTGAGGTTAATTAGCGTTGTATGTTATCCAGGTTGCGTCTGTAATATGCCTATTTGGAGTGGGTTACTAGTATAGGTATGTGAAGTAGAGGCTGTGGCCTATTTTGAACTATTCTTAAGGACCTGAGGATTGGGATTCCAACTGGTCAGAGCGAAGAGCGAGATAGTCACGTTACCTCCCCTTCAAGCCACTCCGCCGCATACATTTCTCCACGTAAATATGTACACATAATCAATTACATCTGTGAGTACTGCGTTAGCATAAAAATATATATATATATAATTTTTTTATTGCTAGTGGGGTGGGACTAAGTCCCTTGTACTGCGGCCACTTCTGGTATATATAATTTGCTATGGTAAGCAAACAATCTATCTAATCCTCTGACAATTATTCACCTATATAGACGGCTGCACCGAGGGTAGATTTACAATATATAGGTACATATTTCGCCTCAGGCTCAAAATTCATGCTGAGTGTGATTTTCACGCTTCTGTTGAGTGAGCACTTTTTATATCCAGGGATAGTAGAGAAGAACTTGTTCCCTTGAGGGCGTTTTATAATAAACTGCTTCAAACTTTGGGCAAACTTCACTACAGTTTGTACAGTCAGTTACCGCTGATGGTTTCCGATTCTGAAGTCTGTTCCAAAAATAAACCGTATCAAGATGAATTTAACGGATATAAAATTTAATTACTTAAACAATCATCCGGCTATATTATTTTAAACTGCTTAACGTAAGCTGAATCAGACTCTTCAGAAATTCAGTCAGTATGAAAACTGAAACTGAGGAATAGAAAATGCAGTAGGACAGAAGACAACGCAAAATACGCACTTATTCTTGAACGTGGCGATATGAACGTACTACAGAATTTCTAAAAGTAACAGCAGGTCCGTTTATATGATGGAGATACTGAGGATGAAATTGCAAGACTGAAACACGTGAGACATATTGAAAAGAAGAACAACGAAATTGTGGTGATGATGTAAATGTGAAATAAGTCACACAGTCAAAGAAAAGTACGTTTTTGACAAAAGAAAAACTCAAGAAAATGCAATTTTTCAGTGAATTAAAAATCCAAATTTCACAGAACTATTAGAAATTGTATGAAGATAATTTAATGCCGATCTAAACATATTGTGACATGACGCCTGAACGCCGGAAGTGTGCTGTCAGAGAAGCACAACAGAGATGTCCGTTGCTAGACAACAGCTAGCTAAAACACATTTCCGCGGCTTGTATAAATCAAAGTGTTGCCCAGAGATTGACACACTTTTCGTGACACAGGATGAAACAGAGAATAACAGAGGACAATCAACTTTTCGACTTGGTGGTCTATATTCGGTCCGCATGGAAGTTAGTTCAATCCGTGATTCAGGCAGCAGTGAAGGTAGAGAGTTCGAGAGAGTAGAGACCGGTCCGAGGTTCAGACAGCAGTGAGAGATTCGCAAGAGAGACGTCGTTCAGAAGGAGTTCAATGTGTGAACTGTTATAATCAACTGTAATTGTAAAGAAGTACCAATAAACCCAATGATCAAATCTAGAACCCATTATCATTAGTCACGTGACAATATAAAAATTTCCCCATAATTAATATTCAGTATTTAAAATTTTTATTTGGTCAACAGCCGTTTATACTTTAAATATTTATATAATACAGCGAAAATTTCGTTTCCTGAACGCTAAAAATAAGGACTTCAGTCTTAATTTTCTCCCCATTTTAGTCGAAACCGGACCATTCTCTGTTATCACTTGCTATCCCATGAAGTTACGTTAATAGTTAATTATATTTTTATTTATTTCTTCGGTAGACAACTTGAAATAATTCAGAACTGTTGGACCACAGATTTATGCAGGCCAAACAGAGTAATTTACAGAAGTAATTTCAGCCCTGATCCCAGACATCAAGATGTTTTAGAGATCGAACACTTACTTTAATTTCCAGGTTTAGGAATTTAATAAATATACTACCATCTCCAAACTTAGACATTATATAGCACTGTGCCCTCGGGGCCTTCGTGTTTTTGCTCAATTAAATGATAGCAAAAAAAATCATGTTGAGAAGAGAATTTAAAGTTATGGTCAAACTATGTTAAAGTGTCGCTATAGTGTTTGGACATATATGATTACCGCTACTGTTTCTGAACATCGTCGAAGTACCCAGTAGTTTTCAGTTTATTTATATATATTTACTGCACTAAGTGAATAAAGCGGCCTCCGTAGTCTAGAGGTAACGTTCCCACCTCATGACTCGTAGTACGCGGGTTCAAACCCGGCGGAGGTCGTGGAATTTTTAAGGGCGGAAAAATTCAGGGAACAAGTCCTCCGGGAGGGACTTTAAGCCGTGGGTCCCGTGTCGTAGCTTTACGACACGTAAAAGAACCTCATATCTCCTAAGGAGGTCACCGAGCCAAATTCAAGGACATTTCCCGCCCAACAGTAGTCTCTAACGCCTCTGATAGATGGGGGAAGCATTATAGATACCGCTAAGCCAGTAGAGGCCGAACTCGCTGGCTTGGTCGGGACTGATGGTAAGCACCAGTATCGGTAGGGTATAGAGACTGGTAGAATATCATAGAGGGAAGCACAATGGACCAATACTGGTCTAAGTGCATGGGGAAACCCACCCTCTCCAATAACTAACTATCTAAGTGAATAAAGTAGACGCCTAGGGGGATATACAAGTATTAAAATGTCCTTATGGAAGTTGTTCTGCACAATGTTGGGAATGAAGGGCCTGAGACCTGGTCCGTGAAAGCACTAGAAAAGAGAAAACTCAGTTTTACAGTATGCGGAAGGGCATCCATGGCGTCGAAACACTGTAGCCTGTATACTGCTACTGTATGGTTTCCGTTTCGGATATCTTCATCTAATCTTCCCTGAGACACAAAAAGGAAGGAAGATGGTAACAGTGTCTCTTTTCTCCACCGGAGGCTTTTCTATAATAACGGGGCGGCAAAACATCAAAGGAACACGCCGGTAATTTTCACTGCAAAGAATTACGTACTTGAGTCATGAAACAGTGCGCCGACTCCGTGTACGTTCTGACACAAACCAGGACATGCAAGAGCGATCGATCACAGCCATACTGAAACGTTGTACTCTACATGGAATTATGTTGAAATATCAGGGGCGGTGAAGCGTGATAATTGTGAAAGGACATTGTCTTCGAGCATGCACAAGGGCATCAGCTTCATGCTGTGACTCGAAGTGTGTTTCAGCCGCGGTTCTGAGAAACTTAACGGGTACATTAGCGGTCCTCAAGAGCTGCCAGTATTTTCTAGCACCAATAAAGACGACACTAAAATAAAAATAATTATAAATCGATTTCACAGCCTAATAAGTTAGTTAGGGGGCACGCGGTAGCGTAGTTGGTTGAGGCACTATGCTACAAGCCGGAAGGTCGCGGGTTCAAGTCCCGATGAGGTCACTGGTTTTTTTTCAATTTACCTAATCCTTTCAGTCGCACTATGACCCTAGGGTCAGACCACGCCATAGCTCAAGCGGTTAGTCGCTGGCTTCCCACCGCGGCAATCCGGGTTCGATCCCGGGTCTGATCAAGTGGGATCTGTGGTGGACAAAGTGGCGCTGGGGCAGGTTTTCTACGAGTACTTCGGTTTCCCCTGCCAATCTTCATTCCACCAATTGCTCCACAATCACCCTCACCTATCAACTGGGGCTAGTACAATAGGCCAGAAGTGGCCGCAGTACAAGGGACTTAGTCCCGCCCCATTAGCAATAAAAAAAATAAGAGTTCAACCCCTCTAGCAATTAAAAAAATGGCCCTGGGGTCGACTCAGCCTCTAACAGACATGAGTACCAGGAATATTATTGGAATGTTCTTTGGGGTAAAGGGCGGCCGGCGCGTAAGGCTGACAACCTTGACGCCGTCTATGAGCCGATTGTCTAGAAAATGTGGGAACCTCAACATCTTACAACCCTATGGGCTTCCACGGCCTGTTACAGGGATAAAAGCAAGTAAGTGGAAGTAAAGGTATCCCTGTACCCGTGTAAATTATACACAGAAATATAAGTTGCAAAATTATTAATTTATAATTCCCTCGCCAAGATACGGAAATGCGAGTATATGAAGGAAAGATGATGTCTGCACAGTTCTGCACAGTTCTGTCTTGTTATATAGACCTGATATGCATGATTTCGAATATTTAAGCCCAGGAAGTCCTCCTCGAGGACCACCGCCTTATCTTGGTGAGGAGGCTTGCCCATTCCAGTGACCCGGAGAGATATGCTGGAGGTAGCGTAAGCTCCTGTACAGAGCCACCCGTGTCAGAAAGGTCAAAGGGTAGGGGCCAGAGGAAGTGTAGTCCGTGGTGCTTCAGTCTGGGGGAGTTGGGCGAGGGGCTGATAGACCAACTCGAGAAAAATCTGCTGTTACGAAACCTTCAGAGTATATGGGGGAGCCGAAGACCCATACAGGATTGTAGCCTTAATGAAGAAGAAGAAGAGACTAGAAACTAACTAAGCCGAACCGGGGTAGTTACTAAAAGTGTCTTCATGTTTAAAGAATTAGTATAATTGTTTAGTTACGTTGTTTTCGGTGTAATCTGTATCGTATTTTCACGTTTAACTTATATTTTTAACATAATACAGATCCGAAACCTGGCGACAGGCGACAATTTTTAAATTTGTACATAACTTACTGAATAGGAAATGACGTCATACAAATACCAGCCATCTGTCGGGACACAGGTTGCAAACACATGTGAATTCAACATAACACTACCACGTGGCACTCTGCCCTGCATTCAGGGTCAAAACAAAAGGAATGGGCTCGAGAAAATAATTGCACAACCACTTGTTCCTTTCTCTCAAACCACCCCCTACATCATCTACTTTGGGCGCGAAGAATACCGTAATGCAAGCCCCGCAATAAAGGTGAACACAAGTGGCAGTATTTTAATCAGTTTAGAATTTACAGTCGGTACGGAATGGGAGTTGCAGGGAGGCGACACTGATTCACTTATTAAGCCCTTCAAGTCGCAACCATATTCTTTGTATCGACACACACGCTCATTTTACTTGGGTTGTAGGTGTCCAGTGAAGTTAAGACCACTGCACAAGTTATGAAGAATCGAAATATACTAAAAGCTGAGTATATATGACAAACTGTAAAGGACAACCAAGGAAGTCGCACTGGCATGTTTCAAAACTTCCGGCGAGAATGAGGAAGCCACCACTGCAAATGGGTTTTTAACAGATGGCAGTGGTAATACAACAAGCCACAACACACAAAATAACCTGTCACGCTCGAACAAAGCACAGCATACAACTACATAGCAATAAACAAAAGTGCACAACAGTAAGGGTCACATACTACACACAATGAATAGCATTAAAATTACAATTACACTTACAGTTACAATACAAACACAATTCCAATACAATACCATTAATTAACCTAAGATAGTTGAGATGATGATAATAATAAAGAAATTGTGATAATAATAAACAATTACCCATGATAATCTGCAATATAAATGTGTAAAACGTAACGTTTCGTCCATATTTAAGAGACCAAACCTACAGAATAATTGGAGGTGTATTCCGCGTGGCCACATCTGCACTACAACATAAAGAAAGATAATTAAGGTGTACCACGTTTAACAAAACTATTATGCATTCAAAGTTTTGCATGAATAACATTTCGGGAAGAGATGATATGGAAGGGGGGGGGTAGATGTGAGGAGCCAGGAATGTAGGTAGGACGGACGAAATAAAAAACATATACAAAATTTTGAAGATTCCTAACTGCCGCTATATAACGCCGTGTAGTCCGGTGAAAGTCAATCAAGTTTAGGAGAAACACATTACTCCTCCTTCATGGCCAAGCACGAGACCAGCATGAAGCAGGAATTTGTCTACACGTTATACCTCAGAAGACAGAATTCTTCACAACTGCGGCGGTGAGAACCGCAAATCCAATACGCCAAATTGTGTTTACGAAACCTATTCAAGGTCGTGAAGGCCGAAAATGAAACTGGAGGAAAATATGTAAATAAATTTTAAGGATATAATTAGATTGAAATGGCGCAGAATATTATTTATTGGCATGATTTGCTGTCAGCGGTGGGATCATTCACTCTTCGGCATATTGTGAGAGAATATTAATCTGTTTAGTAATGATAACATAGAAATAGGTTATAGGAATTATATGCATTGATATAGATGAGATTATGGACTAATATCAGGCTTTTATGAGGACGGCATTGACTTTCGGATTCTATAAGAGCAGCAGTTTCTTAAATAGTGATTTACTCATCGACTGTGCGGTAAATATCATATGCAAAAAGTCAGCAATTTTCTTTAGCAGATGTTCTTTCAGCTAATTAGCCTCACAAAGCACAAAGATAAGTAAGTAAATCAACAAAAAGATTTGTTACGGCATGAACACCAAAGCAAGTTTACAACATAAAGGAAGAATTCAAAAGGATTAACATTTCTGACATCACTTTATGTCTTGACAGAGATGTTTAATAGTATGTCGCACGCTCTTGGAGGTAATTAATTTCCGCAAGTAGATCAAAAGAATTGTCGTTGCGTCTCTGTGGTGACAGTAGGGAGCTCGAACAGCTGTCATGAGTAGGCTGTGTGATTTATAGAGCGATTCTTGTTGTTGTTGTTGTTATTGTAATGAACTGTTTGTGCGCAATATACTTTTTCACCCAGGCTGGAATACATGATTGTCAACAGCACTATGTTCTGTAAGGTTACCACGTGCAAGAAGGAAATACATATAACGTACTTACTCATGGAGCTGAGCCCTCCTGGAGGAACCGCTAATTCTGCAGATACTCAAGAATTTACCAGCATTTTATGGAACCCGAAGGTTCATTACCGTGTTCACAAGAGCCCTCCACTGGTCCATATCCTGAGCCAGATCAATCCAATCCATACCATTCCACCCTATCCCTCTAAAAATTTCCTTAGTGGGGGGTGGAGTCCAACTGGGTCTACTCGGCACGGCAGCTACTGATTGGCCTATTGTAGCCTGCCCCGGGTGATTATGATGATGGAGAATTTGGTGGAATGAAGATTGGCAGGGGAAACCTAAGTACTCGGATAAAACCCGCCACAGCGTCACTTTGTCCACCACAAATCCCACTTGACCAGACCCGGGATCGAACCCGGGCCGTCGCGGTGGGAAGCCAACGACTAATCGCTTGAGCTATGGCGCGGCCACCCTATCCCTCTAAGATCCATTTTAATAATGTCCACCCAACTACTACGTAAACTTTGGTCATCCCAGTGGTGTCCTTCCTTATGGCTTTCCCACCAATATCCTATATGCTTTCCTCGTCTCTCCCATTCATTCTACATGCCCTGCCCACCTCATCCTCCTTGACTTGATCATTCTAATTATACTTGGCGAAGAGTACAAGTTATGAAGCTCCTCATTATGCAGTTGGAAAGACGTATAACAGGAAATAATAACAAAATATGTATGTAGAAAACTGATGATTAAGTAGACGTGCGTATTACTTCATTATTCATTCAAGAAATTAATCTAAACTGTGGAATAAATTCACTACGGAGCAATAGCCATCTGCTACAGAAATCTGCCACAAACCTCGTAGCCTTAACTTCTTATTGCGAAACTCTTTTAGTCACTTAAGGACCTCCCCATAAATACTACAAGCCACATAACACAGAGTCGATTTTTTTCTTCCTCTTCGCTCCCACTTTGGAGCACAGGGCTGATTTCTCAGTTTCATTGATCACTTTCACAGACGGTAGGACTCCTTGGACGAGTGATCAACTCGTCGCAAGGCCGCTACCTAAACACAAGACAACACAAACACAGAATAAACGCATACACACACCAAACATCCATGCCTTGTGTGGTATTCGAACCCACGATCCCGGCTTCCGGGCGAGTGAAGACAGTTCATGCCTGAGACCCTTCAGCTACCGTGACTGGCAGAGTAGATTTAGAGGTACTTAAATTATTCAGCAAACTTCCTGCGTGTCACCAGATCTTTAAGGGAACAATCCTATAGTTACATCACACATCCACATATTCAAATCTTCCTTTGATAAAATTGTGTTGTCGTTCGGAATGAATGTGCATATGGTCACGCAAGGTTGTTTAGGGTTAAATTGATGGGGGAAGGGGGATAATGGACGCCTAGTAATACAACCTGTTTTCTCTTGCACTTCTATGTCGTAAAGAAAAGCGCCATTCTGGCAAGACACTAAATTTCCATAACTGAAGTTAAGTTTAGTGTAGCCAGACTACACGAAAGCATGTTGACCCAGATCTTAGCTAAGGCTTGTATAAGAGGTTCAGTAGATTACGTAAATATTACATTGGACTCTGTCCATCGGCTTAAGTATATTTAAAATACGCGAGGCTTTGGAAGTCTGATCCACTTCAGTCATTAGATGAAAGTGTGAGAAAGGATGCTAAGTAGCTAATTTCTTTTATTACATTCAATAACACCCGTACAGGTACGTACCAACTGAGAATCCTGCGGTGTGTAGGTTGTGCTCCTTTAGTCATTTTCAGGCACTTATGTACGATAAGTGACCATTACTTGAAGACAGAAGGAGTTTTCGGGTTTATAATTCTAAGAGAGTTGCTCTACTCAGGGACGCCTCTTGAAAATGCGATGGGCGATGCTGACTACCGAGAGCAAATGTGAATAAACGTAACCAAAAAAATTGTCGTTATTAAAGACAAGAAAATATAAAAATGGATTTATTAAAATATTTAGGAAGGATGAGACATTTGTGGATCCAAAAAAAGTTTTCATTAATGTGTACCGAAAGAAACTAGAGTGACAGGAAATTCGTAAATATGAAGGGAAGATAAGTTCTTAAACACATTATATTTATTTTTTTCTTCAAAATTTAAAATCGGACGAATTCCATAATCTTTAATATTTACACTTTAAGCAGTTACTATGGGATTCTGACGGTGGTGTATAACACACAGAGATATTGGGTTTTCGGACATTATCCATCGTCCTGGTTTTTAAAGATAACTAAGAAAAACACGACGTTTCGGAAACTGGATCTGTTTCCGTCCTCAGGTGAGGGAAAAACACCTATTCTGCTGGGTCCCTTAGAAAGGAGTGATTGAGGCTAGCTCTTTCTAAGGGACCCAACAGAATAGGTGTTTTTTCCTCACCTGAGGACGGAAACAGATCCAGTTTCCGAAACGTCGTGTTTTTCTTAGTTATCTTTAAAAAATCATGACGATGGATAAAGTCCGAAAACTCAGTATCTCTGTGATTTACACTTTAAATATCCCAAAACATTAAATCTTAAAAATTATCTCTGAAGTCGGAACAGACCAAAGAGGTTAATCCGTGATGACGACAGTGACAGGTATCTTAATGAATTCTACGGAATCCCAGATTTCCCTAGAACACAGCCGATCAAGTCATAGGACAGAGTCACGCGCTGTAGGCCTAATATTAATGATATGGAATGCGATGAAATTTAAGTCAGGAACTGAAGCATACAACAAAGGTGAGACTTTTTGTCCCTAATCTATTTTCTTTCACCCATAAAAGGATTACCCACAGCCCTTCTCTCACACATTATATGCAGCCACATTCACCCCCCCCAACCCACCTTTTCGGTGCATATCAAAGGCAGTAGAATATTACTGCAGGGGAGTGAACTTCTTTTGACACGAGCCGCCCGACGACGGAGTCAGTTCTCGCTTTGTTACAGAGAAAATTGAGCATTGTTGCTATTGTTGTCGCTATTCGACACAGCGCGACTACGGATAATGACGTTGATGATGACTCAATTTCAAATAATTCCCTAGATTTTTATTTTGTTTAATATTCTGAGGGGCCAAGCTAATTATTCTGAACGGATAACATAGGCCTACCTGAAATGAAAGAGTATTTTAATTAGACACAATTAATTTTTGGTGTAATTTCTGTTCAAAAATCGTAATAAGAAGACTAAATATTCTCCCTGTGAGAGGGGGAAATCTTACAGACTAGGAAGTTGAAATGAGTTAGAACAAGCGCCGGCACTTAATTATAGGCCTGTAGTAAGGAACAAAATATGTGTACTTTCTGCTTTCTTGCTATCATTTAAACCTCGCTCTGTACACTACGTTAATATTCAACGTGACTGGGAAACACTCAGCCACTTGGTACACAACACCCGTTTAGAACTTCTGCCAGAGGTCGCTTTAGAATTATTTTCTCTCAGGAACATTCAGATATGATAGACGGTTACTTGTGTAGCACGAATGGGGGAGAAGAGGAATGCGTATACGATATTTATGGGAAAGTCAGAAGGATTAATATTGTCCACCCAATATTATATTTAAGCATCCTGTTACACTCTACACAATATATGACACAACCTCCGTCCTAAGTGCAACAGTTTATTGTAGTTCTTTTGTCTTCTTTTCTTCTTTCTCACGCAGCTGTTATACTGCGTGTAGTTTAAAATAAAAAATATATATATATTTAAAAACGTGAGAGAAATACACCTGATGATGGCCATTTACGGCCGAAACATGTAGTGTAGAAGAAAAGAAGTCAAAAGAACTACAATAAACTGTTGCACTTAGGACGGAGGTTGTGTCATATATTGTGTAGAGTGTAACAGGATGCTTAAATATAATATTGGGTGGACAATATTAAAATGGATCTTAGAGAGATGGGATGGGATGGTAGGGATTGGATTGATCTGGCTCAGAATAGTGACTAGTGGAGGGCTCTTGTGAACACGGTAATGAACCTTCGGGTTCCATAAAATTTTGGAAAATTCTTGAGTAGCTGCACAATTGGCGGCTTCTCAAGGAGGACTCAGCTCCATGAGTAAGTAACCAGTATCAGGAGACGACGCATTCATCATTTTTCATCAAAGTGACCAGCGTTCTTGCCCAGAAAGGTGTAAGCGATAGAATGGGGAATGTGGGATTCCCGTTTTTAAAGGTATCGTCTTCATGTGATGAAGTGGGACACAATGCTGTGAAGTGTTTACCAAGTCAGTTCAAAACACAGAAGCATAGACATCACGAAACTACAGGTTTCTCTTTCTTTGCAAAGTAAGAAATACATACTGAATAAGATTAGCGAATGGAAGGCGTTTAATTGATTTAATCTTTCAGACCACAGAAATGCTCTAGAAAGTGCTTGGGAATTGAATGACCTTACGTTCTCACAAATTAACCACAATAATAATGACAGAAATGGTTAATTCGTTCAGAATTAATCTCGAATCTGCTCTGGCCAGAGGGTCTAATGAGTGGAAGTTTAAAAGGAATGATGGCTACTTATTTACGTCTTTCATACTGAACTTAGCAATTACAAGTATTTCCCAGGGGAATTCCAGATAAAAACCCCATGGAAACACTCATTTATCAAGGTCTGATAATTACTACATTAGAGGAACCTGTTTGATGTAGCATAAGCAAAATCCTGCTTAGTCCATTATAATTATTTACTATTATTATACAACAAATATTATAATTATTCTTATTATTCCAGTAGTTGTAATAATTATTATTAATTAGCCTCCAAATTTGGCCGGTCACGGTAGCCGAGCGGTGTAAGGCATGCACTGTCTTCGCTCGCTCGGAAGCCGGGATCGTGGGTTCGAATCCCACTCAGGGCATGGATGTATGTGTGCGTTTTTCTGTGTTTGTCTACAGGTAGAGGCCTTGCGACGAGCTGATCACTCGCCCAAGGAGTCCTACCGAATGTGTAAGATCTAGTAAACCGAAGTGAAACGGAGAGTTTCATGGAGGTAGGCCTAGGCCCAAATTGGGGCTGTAGCGCCACAGAAAAAAAAAACCCTCCAAATTTAATTTGCTTAAAGGCGGTTATTCTCATTATTTTGTAGCAGGAAATTTTGTTTGTTTCATTTTCATGCTGAGTTGCATCAAACTTTTTACGTGGCTCAAATGGTTCAGCAGACACTTCAGAGGCTCAGGCGAAGATGGAAAAATAATATTAAAATAGATTTTTGAGAATCAGGATGTAAAGCTGTGGAATAAATACCACTGTAAAAAAGATATGGTCAAATTTCGGGTATTTCCGAACTCGGTGATGAATTCTTCACGTTCCGCAGCCTCACAAAATTTCTTCACCAGTTCATCAACGAATACAAATATTACGTTTCTGTATATTATCTATCGTCCTGTTTTTGTCTGGGGCACACGGTAGCGTAGTTGGTTGAGGCACTATGCTACAAGCCGGAAGGTCGGGGGGTCAAGTACCGATGAGTTGGATTTTTTCAATTTACCTAATCCTCCAAGCCGCACTATAACCCTGGGGCCGACTCAGCCTCTAAGAGAAATGAGTACAAGGAATCTTCCTGGGGAGTAAAGCGCGGCCGGCGCGTAAGGCTGACAACCTTACCGCCATCTGTGAGCCGACTGTCTAGATAATGTGGGAACCTCAACATCTCACAACCCAATGGGCCTTCACGGTCTGTTACAGGGATACGTTTACATTTTACCTTTATCTGTTTTTATCCAAAACACCGTCCTGTTTATATTTCAAAACTCATGTTTCGGACACTGGATTCTGTCTCCGTCTTCTGGTAAAACCTGCTCAATAGTACCCGATCGATAGAGCTAGTTCCTATTTCAGGACGGATTTCCTTTGTCGCCACGACTGTTTCTGATGTTAAAAATTCCAGTGTTATGGACGAGACATATCTTTATCAAAATTAAACCACTTCTACTCTTAAAATTTTCGATATTTTAGAGGTCTAATATAAATTGAAGAAAACTCTCTTGCTATTTCTTGATTCGAATTATCAGTTTTTTGCCTTTCGCCGATAAAAATTAGAAGCTCCTTTAGAAATACAGAAATAAATAATCCATTTCTTTTAAAAATTAATCCAAGCATTCGGATGCTTTCCATTTTCGAGAATGTATATGGAGTGCGAATTTAGCTGCATTATTACTAATAAATGTTATTGTGTAGGGCCTATTTATGCAAAAAATTAAACGAGAGAAGTGACAATATAAAGGGTGTATTGGCGCCACACTATTTATTCCTGCATACTCTCTTCCATAAGGGAAGTATTGTACAATATTATCATAATTGTGGGGTGCCCATTAAACTAGTTAGGCTTCTTATAATGCGATTGAAGGAAACCTATGGTAAAATCCATGTAGGTAACAAACATTAGTCTGATACGTTTCCTATTCAAAATAGTCTAAAACAAGGAGATGCTTTAACGTCATTGCTTTTCACACATCCTAAAAGCTACAAAAAGAGCGAAGAAGACATGATCGGCTGTAATGTTCTGGAAGCTCCATAGTCAAAAATAGCTATGGGTCCCACCCAGACTGCAGTCCAATGGGAAATGCTAGTGCACATTCTCCGTAACGTGTACACAATTTGCGTCGTCTGAAGGGTTAAAAAAAAGATATGAATTAGTCAAAAATAATTCACGAACGTGAAGCAATCACATGTAACATGACCTGGCTGTGTACAATTTTACAGGTTAAGGAACACAGCAACTCACTCACTCGCGGAGCTGAGCCCTTCTTGAGAAGCTGCCAATTGTGCAGCTACTCAAGTGCTTCCCAGCCTTTTATGGAACCGTAAGGTTCATTACCGTGTTCACAAGTGCCATCCATTGGTCTCTATCATGAGCCAGATCACTCCAATCAATACCATCCCATCTTGCCTCTCTAAGATCCATTTTAATATTGTCCACCCACCTAGGTCTTGGTCTTCCAAGTGGTAGCAACATTTCTTTTTTTTAACCTTGACATTCCGGTGGCAGTATTGTTTGGTGAGGCGGGACAGGAAGTGGAGTTTTTATATTACAGAATTTTATTGCTGTTCATAGATTATGCAGCTCACAACTTTATTACAAAATCCTTTTATTGGACATAGCGCATTTCCTTAGTTGTATTTAAAATCAAATGCCCTATCGGAAGCCGGAGCTGTTTCCTTCAACAGACGCAGAGAAGGAGGAAGAATCCTACTCAGTTGGATCCATTAGACAGAGCTAGTCTCGACCACTAGCTCTGTCTAATGGATCCAACTGAGTACTCCTGATGACGAGAGCGAATCTAACTTCAGAAACATCGTATGATTTTAAATACATCTAAGGAAATGTACACTGTCCAATAAAATAATTTGATAATTAAAAACAAACCACTGTCACAGAAGTTTAGAGGATCATCGCAATTTTATGGTCGGTCACGTGAGAAAGGCAATATTTTCCTGAAATATATAGACGGTAGACGTTTCGCCGGCTTATAGCCCATTACCGCACAGTGCTAAGAGAAAGAGACCAAAGGACCCGAAGAGAAAAACGAAAAAAAAAGGCTTAAGAATCTTGTCACGCCAGATTCTCATCGCATACCGTCCAAAAAATTATTATTTTCATTTGATTTTTATTTTACTTTAGACTTGATTTTCGGGAAGCTGTTATGGTATGAATATAAGGGCTTGAGGAATGTACGAACAGAAGGCGGTAAGATTCCACAGGCGATGTTTAGAATAGGACACGGCTTCTTCAAACGAACTGTAACATCTGTGAAGTAGCGGAGTGACATTTTGACTTGGAAACAACTTGAAATAATAACACATACGTTACCCTCGTCACGTCGGGCGGAAATCTATCGGCGAAGAGAAAGGAGAAACCACAGACAACAAAATGGCGCTGACAGATTCAAGCCAACACACGGCAGAGACGGAAATAGAAAGTAAATTTGTCCACTAACTGGAATTGGAAGAATGTAATAGGTGCATATTTTTAATTGAATGCTTTTATGTTATTTGTTTTCTTGCTAGAAAGTGAAGGATGACTATTTGATCAATAACAGGACGGTAATGGTACAAATGCAAAGTGGTCATTTTACTTTCCTTCGCCACTCATCATCATCATCATCATCATCAGTAATCTGTCAAGACGACAGGTCCACAGTCTCTTCCAAAACAATTCCTCCACTTAATGCGATCTAGAGCATTCTCCTTCAAATGAAATTATCCTCTTCTGTACCCAAGGTCATCCAGCATCTTCTTACGTCTTCTTCCTCGTCTTCTTGTCACTTCTATCCGCCCATCTATCTTTCCTTCGATAGCTTCTTTTAGAAGGCAGTTTCTGCGTAAAACATGACCAATCCAATTAGCCTTCAGTTTTCTTATTTCTTGTAGGATATTCCTCTGCTCACTGACTCTAATTAACATTTGGTCTTAAAATACAGAAACTTGGTCATTCATTTACAAGAGTAAGTAATTTTAGTTTTGTTAATTTTCTTAGCATTTGCTTTGAATATTTACAATTACAAACTCACTTTATGCACTTTTATATAAAAGAGAATGGCGCATTTCATTAATATTCCAGCTATGAAACTATTTGCTCTTGATTTCCGAGTCATTATAATCTTGAACTCAGGTGGACAAACATGAACTCTGCAGTAAAACTATGTCAAGGTATTCCGACGGGAGAACGGCGCTAGTTTGATTCGTTTATTGCACGTTGACATGGGTTTCAATTAGGAATAAAATAAAACGAAAAGATACATTTAAGAACCCTCATTAAAAATTATGACGTTATCTTGAGAGTGATGATATATATGTCTAACCTAAAATCCTTTACTTCTAGTTTGACATTCCACCGGAGAAATAAAACAGGTTCTAATATTTTAGAGTGTTACGAGTAGACTATATTCATCATGATAAAAGCACAAGAATTATTCACCTTCAGATCACATAAAAGAAACTCCGTGATTTTAGTCCGCAAGCGAACTATACCGACCGAGCGACCGCCGCTTGTCGGCGAAGTTAGTGCCAACTTTAATAAAGTAAAGCTTATCTTGTTTGTGTATTCTAAGTTTCTTGCTCTTTCTGGTGGAAGATTCATACATAGTGCATTAGAAATTTTTTTCTTTCCTTGGCACTACAGCCCCAGTGGGCCTAGGCCTACCTCCATGAACTTCTCCGTTCACTTCGGTTTTTCTAGATCTTACACATTCGGGAGGATTCCTTGGCCGAGCGATCAGCTCGTCGCAAGGCCTCTACCTGTAGACTAACACAGAAAAACGCACACAAACATCCATGCCCTGAGTGGGATTCGAACCCACAATCCCGGCTTCCGAGCGAGCGAAGACAGTGCATGCCTTAGACCGCTCAGATACCGTGACCGGCGCATTAGAAATTAAGGATACTTTTTACAGTTAAATACATGAGAAAATTAAATTAAAACTTGCACAGTAACTTTTCGTTTATGGCAGTGATAACTGAAGGACCATGTAGAGCCAAGCACAACAAAATCGAGGTGCATTTCTTCTACAGTAAGGTATTGCAAGAAAGGATCTAAGAAAAGAAGTATCTGAAACTCAAAGACCATATCTGTCATACATGCTACATGCTGCACCCATCTCGTTTTCTTTAATTTAATTTAATTGGTGAGCAATCCAAAGTAAGGAACTGAGAGAGAGTGAAGAAAGTCATAAAATCTCAATAAGGCCTTCTTCTGGGATATGACGTCTTGTAGATATTGTGTAACCCGATGTTTCGGAGGAATGTATCGCCTCCATCTTCAGGGTAGAAGAAAAAATCCGCGAGCGAGGAACCAGCATGAGCAGGTGGCTGCAGTTTGAAGTTCACCGAAACGTCGGTTTACACAATATCTAAAAGGCGCCAAGTCCCAGAAGACGCCATTCTTCATAGTCGCCGCAGTGAAAACCTCAAAACTCCTAAAATCTCAGTCAGGATGACCGTATCTCGGCTGAGACTCGAGCTGGATCTATCCTAAATGAGAACCAAAAGTGCTGGCTACTAACTCGCAAACTCTGTACTCTGTTCTGGCGAAGGGACACTCTGCTATGAACTAATCGACCAAACAAGTTGCAAACCACGTCCATTCTCTTAGGACGGACAAACGACTGTTACCCTATAATTAGGGCACTTTAAAACATAGGCTCGGTGACAATCAATCTCTGCCATCCGCTGGGGACGGCGCTCCGACAAGGTCGCTCAAAACCGGGCGAGGTAGCTGCAGATAGAGTGGAACATGGGAAAAAGGAGAAAGAGGTATGAGGGACAAAACATCAGAGTATGTACTGTCCTAGCTTTGTTGGAACGACAAAGATTCGAAGACAAAATCGAAATAAGATACGATACTTAAAACATGAAAAATACGTTGAGAAAACATTTTTATTTCCCGCTTTACTGGGAAGGGAATTAATTCTTGTGCGCTGTATACGCAGGGATGGGACATCTGGCGTAAGAATTATAATATTACTGCGGATTAATATCAATACAATTATGGAAATATAACGAAAACCGATAAAGCCGTTTACAGGCAGTTTGCTGTGCTGTTCGTTTTCACGTGAAGAACTACTACTAATCTGTAGGCATGTGTAATTATGTTGAAACTACAACTGGAGACATAAATGTAACCATGAAAACTGAAGAACATTTGCTGAACCCTTCAGTTCCTAGAGCACTGCACAGACAGAAGGACAGAACACACTACGACATAACAGTACTTCTCTATTAACAATATCATTCAACGTTGAAAACTGTATTAAGTATGTAAGAGTGTAAATTTTTAAGACAACATTTCGCTTTTTTCGCTGCAATTAAGTAATCTCTTCATCGTTATTATTAGCAAAACGGCGTTTTCTTTATCCACAGCTTTCATTAGAACATTTTGCAGATTTGTCGTGAATTAGACCATCCTGTTTTCACAATAATATACGCAATGATCTGCACTTTCTCCAGAATGAAAAAATTAGTTCAATGCAGAATTCGGCATTTACTAGGCAACTGCTTAATAACACTGCTGCTATAACTATGTAAGAAGTAACTCCATGTTATTCCCCAGCACAAAATACTTAGGTATTCATCTAGACAACCATCTAACCTGGAAGGAACACATTACTAAAAACCGCAAACAGATTGATTTAAAAATCAAGGATATGCATTGGTTAATTGGAAGAAATTCCCAGCTCTCATTAGACAACAAAATCTTACTTTAAAAAACAATAATAAAACCAATTTGGGTATATGGAGTGGAAATATGGGGATGTGCTAGCAGAACCAATATTTCCATAATCCAAAGATGTCAGTCAAAGATACTACGTATGATTACTAACGCCCCATGGTATGTTTCCAATATAACACTCCATGAAGACCTGAAAGTGCCGTTAGTGAAGGAAGTCATGAAAGGGAAAAGCACAAGATACCCCAACAAAACAGAAGGACATGAGAACGTACTAATGCAACCGCTACTGGAACCGCACAGTGGACGAAGACTGAAAAGGAATTGTCAGCCGACCTGAGAGAGGGCTAACGAGGACTTATCTATGGACAAGCCCTCTCCACGTCACGAAGAATACTACAGCAAATTAGTTTATAGAATCAAACGTAATTCTGATTGCTAATATTATGTAAATAAAAAAAAAATGTTATTCTGAATGAGATGAGAAACCGAACTCATAACAGTTAGTTTGTTAGATCAGTTTCCCTTATCTTTTACGAGATGTTACAAACATCTTTGACTACACTGAAAGTGAGCTGGCGAGAAGATGGGGGTGTACATGGGGGTTCGATAATATTTCTAATATTATTATGCCACAAATGGGTAGACAAATAAATACATAAACATACAAACGAATAAAAATAACTAGGTAAATATGTAGTGCTAATCAAATAAATAAAAAAATTGTCTGGATAAGAAAAAGTAATCACACAAATAAATGCGTATGAACAAAGAAATAATTAAATAATTAAAAAGCGACTGCACCAATGAATAAATGAATAAGAAATATAATTATGGGGACCCGGTATAACACGTACGCCATAGCGATGGACTGAATATATCGCAGATTCACTATGGAAACAAAACATGTCTGCTACTGGCGTTGTGCTCTGGAAGCGGTCTCACTCTTAGGCGTCGAGATACCGTGGAAGTTATTGTCTTGGTGTCCAACATATTCTGCATAAGGAAGAAATTATTCTTACACAAATCTAAAATTATATTCGTAAATACGTTTGTAAAATTTACAAATATATCGGAAATATATTTTAATTTATATTTCTAGATTAGACTAATCAATTGTATATTGTATAACATACGACAGAAAGATTTCGAAGTTTTATAGGAAAATGGATACGAAAAATCGTCCTCTCTTTCACTGTCCCTTGCAATTCACAATAGACAATCAATTTTCCCTGTCGTAAAAACACCCTCCGATGTTTGTTCTGTATACAACCAGGCTTCGGAGCATTTTCAGATCTACAAAGACTTCTCAGGACTACCACAATCTGATTGAAGTCATGTATTTTAGAATACAGTGGCCTAAGTCTGAACGGTAGTTTCTAGGTATACTCATTAATACCACTTTGACGAATTCACAGGATTTGTTTCGACATTTACGAACATCTCAAATTTTCCTTGCCGAACCGAGTCATTGAGTTGAAAGTGGAAGACATTGCGATAACATAAAATGTTTTCATTGTGTTAAATTCAGATGAAAAATTTTCGATCACGTCTTTCCGTCGTCTGTAGTTAGGAATAACGAGATATTTAGAATTAAATCTAATTTATTATTTCAAATATAATTGGTTCCTATCAAGGATATCCTGCAGCTCAAAATGTATGAACTTGAAGGTAAGTTGATATTTTCTCCGATTTGATTGAACAAGCGTAGAGTATGATGAGACGGTGTGCATTGGTTTAATCTGGCTCGAGATAGGAAAGTGCTGTCATCACGCTAATGTGCATTCATGTAGCATAAAATGGCGGAAATTTCTTCGCAAACTGTTCAATTATTAAAGAAAGTTGTCTTCTGGGTTTAGACACCGTGTATTCTTCGTTTTGGCCGACGTTTCGGAGGAACGTAGCGCCTCCATCTTCAGAGCAGTTGAATAGCTGCGGAGAGCAGTAGCTGTCATCGCCGTGAAAACCTCAAAACTTGCATGTTCAATTATTAGTTTACTAAGATAATTCTTCTCCATGGACGAAGGTAAGTCAATAAGTAAGTTACAAATGGATATAGAAGTTAAACAAATAAGAGTACTGATTTGAAAGATGCTTTTATTTCTCAACATAATCTCCCTGTACATTGAGGCACTTGTCCCATCGTTTCACAAGCCCCTGAAAACCAGCAGCATAAAATTCTTTGGGCTGCTGTCGGAACCAGGCGGAGACTTCCCTTTCTACAGCTTCATCGTCAGGAACATATTCAGCCGAAAGATGGTGTTTAAGAGAGCCGAAAAAATGGAAGTCGCTTGGAACAAGACTCATCACCTGTGACAATTCGGGCTAGCATATCGTGTCCTTCATCGCGGTAGCGATTGAGACGCTGTAATGCCAGACCCATTCTTTGCATTTTGTGTTGTGGGGTCAGCATGCGCGGCACCCATCGTGCACAGACTTTGTGAAAACCTAACCTGTCATGCGACTTCCATTTGTTCGGCCTTCTTAAACATCATCTTTCGGCTGAACATTTTCCCGACGACGAAAATGTAGAAAGGGAAGTCACCGCCTGGTTCCGACAGCAGCCCAAAGAATTTTATGCTGCTGGTTTTCAGGGGCTTGTGAAACGATGGGACAAGTACCTCAATGTACAGGGTGAGAAATGAAAGTTTTTTTTTTCAAATCAGTACCCTTATTTGTTTAAGTTCTATATCCATTTCTAACTTACTTATTGACTTAGCGGCCTCCGTAGTCTAGGGGTAACGTTCCCACCTCATGACGCGGGTACGCGGGTACAAACCCGACGGAAGTCGTGGAATTTTTAAGGGCGGAAAAATTCAGGGAACAAGTCCTCCGGGAGGACTTTAAGCCGTGGGTCCCGTGTTTTAGATTTACGGCACGTAAAAGATCCTCATGTCTCTAGTAGACCTCTGAGCAAAATTACGCAACAATTTCCCGCCCAAGTAGTTTCCAATGCCTCTGGTAGATGGGGGAAATATCAGGTACCGACGGCCGACCTCGTTGATAGTACGCACCAGTACCGGTAGGGTATGGCGACAGTAAAAATTAACCAATAACTGGTCTAAGTGCATGGGGAAACCCACCCCCTCTAATAATAATAAAATAATAAATCCTTATTGACTTACCAACGTAGTTAGTTTGTTTGTTGGTTAGTTAGTTGGTTACTACACCTATTGAAGTTTTATGAGCCTATTATATGATCTTTTATTTCAATAAGAATTGATACAATTATGTATATAGAAAAATCAGATATAAAAGTATGAATAAGTTTAATTAAACTCTAGCCTCAAACACAATGTAAAGTACAGAGCATTCTCAAACTTCATATGGAAAATGAAAGGTACATTTTCACTTTTTTTACCCTTACCACAGCGGGGCATGAAGAATAATCGAGAAGGCAACAACTGTGTGTACTGAGATATAAACAAGTTCCCAGCTCTATGATATCAAATGCCCAGTCACTCGGAACTTACTTTTGAAAAGTGCATTCGCACTTCTTTATATCTCATCAGTGTTGAGCTGCAACTCCTTTGCTAATACTCAGAACTCGAAGAGTATTCGACTGATTTCAATTAGTGAAGAATACAGGAAGAGTAAATATCTTTTTTTTCCTGCAGCCGTCCTTAAGAATGAAGCAAGAACAGAAATTACTTGGGCCACTCTGCAACTCACACAGGTTTCGTCATACCTGAGGGCACTCTGCATCTTCCTCCTGAACCACCGGCCAAACAATACTCCTCCTCTCCCCTCACCGTAATATAAGCCCATTATCTCGCTTGCAGCCAGCTAGCGTCCGACGGACGGTTCATCAGAGAGGGCCCAACTAATGACGCCAAATTACTAGCCGGGTCAACAATTAATTACCAGGTTGCATGCAGCAGGAGAAAGAGTAGTGGTCTGACGGCTGCCTCTAATAATCTGCCACCCCCAGTCTGTCCGTCCGTCTCCTTGAGCATCAGAAGGAACCTGCGACTACTGGTTGGAGCTAAAGCAGTAAAACAGTAACTTCAAGGCTTCAAGGCGCTGGAGTAGCTTTTCTCCGAGTACTTCGGTTTCCCCTGCCAATCTTCATTCCACCAAATTCTCCATCATCATAATCACCCGGGGAAGATACAATAGGCCAATCAGTGGCCGCCGTGCCGAGTGGACCCAACAGGACTTCACCCCCCACTCTGTGAATTCCATGGCTTAAGTCCTTCTCGAGAAGCCACCAGTCGCTCAGCAAACTCAAGAATTTCCCATCAACCCATAGTGAAGAAAACACAAAGAGAAAAAAAAAAGAAAATCTGTGAGACTGTGTGTCACTTCAGTCCTAAATATATAGGCAGAGCGTTCCTCCAAAATGTCCATAAACATCTACCAGACTACATGGCGTCATATCCTAGAAAATAGTAATCTTCTAAAAATACTTCAATCGATTAATGGCTGGTTCTCAAGCTATTAACGATGTCGTTTCAATTGTGTATGTGATGTAACTTTGAATAACGAAGGGATAAGGATTTGGAAGGATGTGGTAGTGGTCTATTCGAAGATATCATTCTGTTATTTGACAGGAGAAATTGAGGAAATCTTCATATAACATAGACGGGAGCCCGGCCAAGAACTAAAGGGGTTCCTCCCGGAAGCAAATTTCGAGCGTGACCGTCGTGCTCAATAACATTTGGTTACATCTTGCACAAATTGTTTGATAAAGTACTACTGTTGTTATCTATGAACACTCGACAGTTAGGCCTTCAGACAGTATCATGCAAAAATACGTGTATAATGTGGGCCAAAGTAGTCTGTTTCGTTGTGACTGTACCCGAAAACATACGCAAGAGAAGCAGTCACGTGTGTATGGTTCGTGTTATACTGCTTTCCTTCCCCTTAGCAATGCTCGCCGTCATCACAAACGCGAAATATTTCTGGAGCATTTCTCAGCACGTGTGCCCTTTTATTGTATTATTCTGCCGTATCTCTCCCAGTTTCATTTCTTCCTGAGCTGGCTCGGCCCGAAGCAACGTCATCCTCCTGACCGTTCTTCTGATCCGAACACAATACGCCCAACATAATGGACTCTTAATAGCAAGAAAAGATGAGAGAGATTTTTAGAGCCAATAACAATCATTCATGATATTATTTTCCTTCCAGTCGATTCAAGTCTCAAAAGAAAATCCTCTTCCAGTTTCTCTTGTGCAAACTTTCTTCTAATTTCATCCATATCTCTGAAAAATGAACTGCGTTCCCTAGTACCATTCCTACCTTTATCATTGTTCCACTGTACAGTCTTTGTCAAATGAAGTCTCGAGTTTCGTGACTTGTGTACACAGTAACTTCAAAATCTGAATTATATATTTTTGTGGAAGAGAAAACATTAAATACAATTTAGAATCACACGAACACTACATCATACTTAAATATGATTACGATGGATATTGTAAAAACTTACAGAAAGAGAAACCAGTCCTACAGGGGCTGCGTCTGTTTTCAGTTTCAACTGAAAATTTTTGAATCAATAGCTCCATTTTCATGGATGTAATACGAGTGTGTTACCCATTCGATTATAGTTTATTTGTCTTTCTTAAATCTCTCCTTTAAAAAATACTGACAAGATCCCAGTGCGAATTTTGGAACACTTTCGGTACTAGCACGTATCAAAGCGACATCCTGAAATCTGTATGATAATGGACCTTGAAAAATATTCAGTTTTGTTGAGGCAATTTCTGTGGAATATTGTATGCAATGACATAACAGCAAGAACCGTAAAGTAAAATGGTAAAGCTATCCCTGTTACACGCTGTCGAGGCCCATAGGGTTGTGAGGCTTCTGCATTTTCAAGACAATAGGCTCACAGATGGCGGCGAGGTTCCCAGCCTTACACGCCGGCAGCCCTTTACCCCCAAGGAAGATTCCTGGTACTAATTTCTATTAGAGGCTGAGTGGACCTGAGGACCAAAACCCGGCTGGAAGGATTAGGATGAGCTCATCGGGAATGGAACCCACGACCTTCCGGCTTGTAGCATAGTGCCTCAACCAACTACGCTACCTCGTGCCCCATTAAAAACTCATTTACGCGTCGAAACACTTGATTGCTTATTTAAAAATATCCACCTAGTTGCCTTGTGTGCCTTCAAGTTAGGTTTCCAAAATAAAACAGAAGCTGGGCATGTCAGTACCCAACCGATCGATTTATTATTAACCATACGACGTAGATCGAACTTACTAACAAAGCGTTTACATTACCACAATCATTTTGGGTTATGTCCAAAAATCTTTTCAGATAAACCATCGATATTTCTAGGAATGGGAGTTTGGCTTCTCTTTTTTCCTTGGCACTACAGCCCCAGTGGGCCTAGGCCTACCTCCATGAACTTCTCCGTTCACTTCGGTTTTTCTAGATCTTACACATTCGGTAGGACTCCTTGGGCGGGTGATCAGCTCGTCGCAAGGCCTCTACCTGTACACAAACACAGAAAAACGCAAACACACAAACTAAACATCCATGCCCTGAGTAGGATTCGAACCCAGGATCCAGGTTTCCAAGCGAGCGAAGACAGTACATGTCTTAGACCACTCGGGGGAGTTTGGCTTGAATGTTCAAAGTTAAACGCCTTACTGTCAAGTTGTTATTTAATTGACATGGATAGGGTCTGTGATTAGTCACGTGAATGCTCTGAAACTGTTGTGCAATATCACATAGGAACCGAGCAGATAAAAACAAACAAGAAAAATATATAGGTAAAAAAAAAAAGGTAAAGCGATCCCTGTAACAGGCCATGAAGGCCCGTAGGGATGTGAGACGTCGAGGCTCCCACATTTTATCTAGACCATCGGCTCATAGATGGCGCTAAGGTTGTCAGCCATAGGCGCCGACCGCCCTTTACCCCCCCAGTAAGATTCCTGGTACTCATTTCTGTTAGAGGCTGAGTCGACCACAGGGCCATAGTGCGGCTGGAAAGATTTGGTTAATTGGAAAAAAAATCACCTCATCGGGACTCGAACTCGCGACCTTCCAGCTTGTAGCATAGTGCCTCAACCAACTACGCTACCGCATGCCCACAAAAATTATACAAACATTTAATTCAGGAAAATTTTCTATCATATTCGGCAAATTTTAGCACTGATTTTCATAACGTTTAAATTATATATATTTCTATCTTTTATCTTAGGATTTAACTGATGTAAAAGTTATTATATGTGCAGATCCATCCCGCAAGTGAGGCGCTGTAAGAGAACACAGAACTGTGCGTGCATCTGTAATAGCGATATTGAGTAGAAAATTGCTCCACGCTGGCTGATACAGTAAGTTCCAGTCAGTTGCGGTGACATTTAAATATCTATCTGACAATAAATGTTGATATTTAACTAATTAAGCACTATGTCATGAAGACGTATGGGGGAATGGATGTATAGATAAACGTTTTCTTGACCTCGGCACTAGTAAGAAGTGATTGGTCAGCTTCACTCCCAGGCCGCTTTACACCCGGGGAAAAAGCCCCCGATACCCATTAGATAGGAGGCTGAGTGGGCCCCACAGCTGGTCTGCAAGAAGTGGAGAAGAGAAAATTCCTCACTTTACCAGGACTCGAATTCCGACCCCTCCGTCGTCCAGCCCATAGGCATTTGTTATACTGACTGCGTTACCCCGGTTCCAGATGTCTAACGACAATTTGGATAAGAGGAGAATACAACAAAAACGACTAGAACTATGCTGCAAATATAATGAATATATAAGCGATGGTAATGATAATAATAAGGCAATGCATGTCGTTTGATTTTAAGCGCACTCTTCCGCCAAGCCAAGAAAAAACTGGCGAATGAGTGAATGAAAAGGGTTACATAACGAGACACTGTTTATTGCTTACTGAATAGCAACCTAAGATGCTATTTTCTCGTAAAAAGTTATGTAACTATCACTGTTCATATATTTTTTTCACTGGCTCTACAGCCCCCTTGGGCCTTGGCCTGTGATTTTCTGTTTTATGATCATTCTACAGATGGGAGGACTTCTTGGACGACTGATCAGATCGTCGCAAGGCCTCTAGGTAAACACAAGAAAACACAAACACAGAATAAACACATACACATGCCAAATATACATGCCTTTTGTGGGATTCGAACCCACGATCCGGGCTTCCGAGGGAGCGAAGACAGTACATGCCTTAGATTTCTCGACTACCGTGACGGCACTGTCGATATTTTCCGAGTACTAAATGCTGGCAGATGCTCAGTTAATTAAAATTTTCATCTGCGATTAGCCTCGATATTAAAGAATTTTATTATACGAACCGGCTTGATAATTCTGAAGATTATTTTTCTAAAATTTGAAATTTCCATAACCAATGCTCTAAAGTGGAATACGAGACGAATTTTTTACGTCATGAAATTTTCACCGTTTTTAATTTTCAACGGTCATTCTACACATTTATTGCTCCCCCCAGACCCCCACCGACATCATAAAAATATTTTAAGTTGGTCTACAATTTCCTACATGCAGTGTAAAATATCTTCTTAGTGCAATGATTTGGCAATTCCAGTGCGAATCCTATCGTGCAACTGGAACATCTGTAGACGGTATAAAATGAAATGTCCACACTAATCGAGCTATCATATCGGAGATTAAAGTATTGGTGATGTACACTGTAAGAACACACACACACACAAGTATGAAAGCAGTTAGTTAGTTAGTTAGTTATTTAGAGAGGGTGGGTTTCCCCATGCACCGCGACCAGTTTGATCTATTGTGCTTCCCTCTATGATATTCTACCAGTCTCTTTACCCTACCGATAAATGGTGCGTACCATCAGTCCCGCCGAGCAAGCGAGTTCGGCCACTTGCTTAGCGGTGTCTATAATGCTTCCCCCATCTATCAGAGGCCTTAGAGGCTATTGTTGGGCAGGAAACGTCCTGGAATTTGGCTCAGTGATCCCCTTTGGGGATATGAGGTTCTTTTACGTGCCGTAAAGTTACGACACGGGACACACAGCTTAAAGTCCCTCCCGGAGGACTTGTTCCCTGAATTTTTCCGCCCTTAAAAATTCGACGACCTCCGCCGGGTATTTGAACCCGCGTACCACGAGTCATGAGGTGGGAACGTTACCTCTGGACTACGGAGGCCGCTTAAGTGTGAAAGTAAATGTGACTTTGAAATTTATGGGATGAAACTTTCCAGTGGTAAATAAAATTACTTCACGGATGCTCAACGTGAAGAAGTTCTGGCTACTCGTGTGCAACATCTCAGCTTTGACGTGAATTACTTTCCTGACGGTGTGATGGATTGAGTGTTTCGAAATCTCACGTGTCCGGGGCTTGATGTATTTATAACAGGACAAAGAAATAAACGGCATGGCGTAATATTTCTTTTGATCTTTATTTAATGACACCTAAGTTATAATTCTGGTGATAACTGCACTGCAGATTAAGTTAGTTACGCCACTATTTCTGCCATCACAACCAATTCGGTGACCGGAAACTCCATTCCATAACTGATGCTTATTTGAAATTAAATAAAAACACAATAAGTATCTAACTTAACGGAGATGAGGCGTTCTTTAGAAGTCGCATATTGTGCAGCTATTAAAGAATTTCTCAACATTTTATGGGACACGAAAATCATTACCGAGTTCACAAGAGCCCTCCACTGGTCCCTGTAGTGAGCCAAAACCATACCACTCCATTCTATCCCTCTAAGATCCACTTCAATATTATTCACTCACCTACGTCTTGGTCTTCCTAGTGGTCTGTTTCTTTCTGGCTTTCCGAACAAAATCTAGTATGTATTCCTCTCACCTCCATTCGTGCTGCATGCCCTGCCCTTCTCATCTTCCTTAAATTGATAATTCTAATTATGCTTGGGGGAAAAAAGTGAACAAGTTCCTCATTATGCAGTTTTCTCCAACCTTCTGTCACTTCAGCTCTCTTCGGTCCAAACATTTTCGTCAGCATTTGTTTCTCAAACATCCTCAATCTATGTTCCTCCCTTAATTTCTGAGTTTCACACCCATATGGAACCACAGACAAAATTATATTTTTGTACGAGTATATTCTAATTTTTATGTTTTTGACAACAGGCGAGAAGACAAAAGGTTCTGGGCTGAATGGTAGCAAGCATTACCCGAGTTCAATCTCCTCTTAATTTCCTCCTGAATCAAGTTTTGATTTGTTATAGTCGTTCCCAAATATATGAACTGTGCCACATTTTCAAAACTTCTGTTAGCTATCTTTATGTCAAGATTTTGTCCTGCATTCTGGTGACGAGACAGCAACATATACTTAGTTTTCTCTGTGTTTACTTATAGACCAACCTCTTTACTTGCGTCAATTAAAGTTTGTGTGTTTCTCCTAATGGTATCTATATTATCACCCAGTAGATTCACATCATTGGTATAGACCAACAGCTGATGTGTCCCGTTTAATTTCAGTCCCACCTGGTTTTCCTGGACCTTCCTAATGGCATATTCTAAAGCAAAGATGAAAAGCGGTGGAGATAAAGCATCTTCTTTTTTCAGACCATTCTGGGTAGGAAATATATCAGACATGTTTACCTACACGGACTTTACTATACGTTTCGTTTAAACACATTTTAATCAACCTAACTAGTTTCATGGGTATCCCAAACTCTATCAGAATATTGTACAATACTTCCCTCCTAACTGAATCGTAGGCTTTCTTGAAGTCTATGAATAGCTGATGTACTGTCTCATCGTACTCCCATTTTTTTCTCCAGCATCTGACGAATGCAAAAGATCTGATCTGTAGTTGATCTGTTACGTCGAAACCCACACTGATGATCCCCAATAATTTCATCTATATATGGACTTAACCTTGAGAGAAGGATATTGGATACAATTTTGTATGAAGTTGATAGCAGTGATATCCCCCGATAATTACTACAGTCAGTTTTATCACCCTTTTTGTGAGCCGGTACACTAATGGACTCCTTCCACTGATCAGGGAAATATTCCTTGCTCCAATTATAATTAATGAGTTTATGGATCTCAGAGCGTAATGTTTCACCTTCTGCTTGAATCAGTTCTGCCGGAATTTGATCACTACCTGGCGATTTATACTTTTTCAACTTCGCAATATCAATTTAAATCTCAAAAAGATTAGGATCAGGTACTAATGGCCAAGCTGTATGTATTTATATCTGCCTAACAACATCGATCCTATGTAGATTCAATAACTGAGAGAAATAGTTGTATAATAGGCTGTAGCGCCAAAGGGAAAAAACAAGTTTTACTTCATTGGACAACTTCGTATAAGGCAATGTAAAAGTGCAAGGATACGTATCCATTTTCAAGCGGAAACGAGTCGCCCAGCCTTCGTAGTTTCGCGGATGGCATCGTTCTGTTTGTTTCTTCTCCTCTCGTCTTATAACATATATTTTTCCACTCTTGGGAAGCTACGTATCTAAAGTAATAATCCCTCCCGCAATCTCCTGAAAGGAAAAGTTTTTTTTTTCCTTTTCTCAGTTCACGACTACTCCATTACAACTATGGAAACAGATATAATACACTGCTAGAAATTGCCCAGCAATATATGTTGGGGTAATAAGGTTTGCCAAGTGGGCTCATCTTTGTGGAAATAAGATGTAATATTATGGGAACATGCTGCCTGTCAGTCAGTCAGTCAGCTGGACAGAAATCCAGTTATATCTCTGCTGAAAGAGGCATGCAATTATTATTTTGAGGTAAAGGAACTGGGGGGAGGGGGCTTAACCATGCAGTCTTTGACCTGGTACTTGACTCTAGAAATTATTCAGAATCATCCCGTCAAAACAGGAATGCACGCAGCCTCAGTAGGTTTATATGTTTATTTGTTATAATTGGTTTCTTGCTGGCGTATTGTAACTTGCCTCTGCTTCTCTGCATGGTACATTACGCGTACTCGTACATGCTAATGCATTAATCTCATTCACAAAGTCAAATCAACTACTGGCTAAAGTGCAAGGGGAGGGAGGGTTTTTCAGTCCTTAAGCGAATAACAGGGCAGTATATTAAATCGGTGTTAGTCAGACTGTGCTCTATGCCTATTACTACACAAAATATCATAACAATATAGTGAATGGGGAAAGTGTCACTCCATTTTTTGAAATCCGCATGGGGTACAAATAAAGGGGCATGATGATATTAGAAGTTAATCTTGACTTACGAAATGAAAAAGAAAGTAGGATAATAATGAAAAAAATATGCCACAGATACTGCAGGACCAATTAATTAAGACATTTATTCTATGATATCAGAACTCCTTCCAAAAACATGATATCGGATATTATCCTGAGCCAGTTCTATCCACCTTCAACGCTCGCAATATATTTTCCTATTGATGTTACCTTTAACTTATATGTGCATTTATTGTCTACCACTTGCGAACTGCATATTCAGTTCATTTCCTTATCCTAGCAACATAATGTGGCTTGAATAAATCACGAAGTTCCTCGTTGTATATTATCCAAACGTCACCTTCTTAAATCGAAAATCTCATGAACTGTACGAAGGCACGAGCATTTCATGAATGGTGAGGTTTTTACGACAATTCAGATGACAGTGCTCTGTACATTTCTTTGAATTTATTAACTAAGTCACATCCTCATACGACTCATCGGTCATAAGTAGTTTTAACCCTCGCAAGGTCTGTAGTTTAAGCAAGGTAGTTTAAAACACTACCCGCACTCCTACGTCATCCTTCTTAACGTTCAATACATGCTTCAATTCCATGAAACTCACAGGAGAGTTGCGGGCTGTAAAACTGAATATAAAACTGGCAGACATGATGAAAAAAGAAGTATAAATCTTAACTTGGACTTTTGTCTGTCATCTTGAATACTTCTCAAAACCATAACGGTTCGGAAACTGGCTCTACTTCCGTCATCACATGCAAGGAGAAACAAAGTTCGTACTCCATTAGTCCCGTTAGGGAGAGCTGGTCTGACACGCAGAAACTCTATACGACGGACAAAGTCCAAACAATATCCCCAGTTCCACATCAAATCAGAAACTTTTAGCCGAAAAGTAATTCTTTAAGATGAGAGGAAAGATAGACGTAGCTTGCGTAGGATATTGACAAAGGCTCCGTAACCGCGCAAGCGCCTCATCGACCGTTCGCAAAAGACCGGTGAAGCAAGTTTAGATGAGTTTGAGTGCGGAATTTAGCATCGAAGAAAATTATGGATCTAGAACTTAATTTTGTTTTCCTTATTATACCTACTGAAGAGTTTTCATTCCATTTCCATAGCAAGGCCGATTGTAGCGAAATATCTCATTTCTACCCTAATGGTCTCTGCCTCAAAATTTGTGACTGGCAAATTTGGGGTACTAACAGCATCCAATCTTACAGATGACGGATTATGAAAAATGTTAAAATTTGAACTTTTCGATAGACCAAATAGTCTCATGTAGTGTAGCAGTAACAGCCTGAACTTTAAAATCTGGAGGCAACTGATTCCAATCCCGGAAGGACATCAGAACATCCTGTCGATATATTCTGTGAACTTCCTCATGCGAATTCAGAGCCAGTACCTTCAAAACGGCTATGACCGTCTTCTTAGAAATTTTCAGACACACTGGCTTGAGTCAGTTTTCTCTTCCCGTCTTAGTTGGCCTTACTCTACAGGCCTAAGGGCGTCACGAAATAACCCAAGACATAGTCAATTAATCTACGGTTCGATTATCTACAAATGCGATATATTGTAGTTCTTAAATAACTTACTGATCGTACTTAGCAATAATCCGCTCCCCCATACGCCTTCATGGCGTAATGCTTAATTTGTTAAGCACAGGGGACAACGTTACTTTTACCTTACCTAACAATAATACTTCTAACCGCAATTTAATTAAATAATCTTCTTTTTAAGATTTTAAATGTGACACGGCAAAGGAAAGTTTGATAATCAGTTCACTGCAACTGTAATTCTCAGCAGGAAGTAAGTACTATATGGAGGATGTACCTTATAAATTCATAATTTCTTTGCCAAGAAATACTTCGGAGTATAGGGGGGGGGAGAGGATGTGTATAACCAAAATTAATTAGGATAATACATTTGGTATTAAGTAGTGACGTTTGAGTAAACAGCATGATTGGTTTTTGAATTGAATTCAAAACGCCACCTAAGTGCGAAAATAGAGTTATCTTATGCGATTTCTATTTTAACACATCATTGCCTCAAGTACAGATTTTTTTATTTATTTATTTGATTGCTAATTTACGATCTACTCTAGTGACAACAGAGCAATAAGTAAATGTCCGGGCGCCGTAGTAGCTTGTGATTAGCATCCACTGATGGTCTTCACGCGTCGCCTAGATTAGGTCTTCCGGCCAATGACGTTGGAGTCTTCTGTTCACCAGGGGTTGGGCGGCGAGTTCATTTATTAGACGGTTGTCGTGGTCAACAATGCGGTCTCTATATTTGATGGCTTTTTGTTGATGACTTCCTTTATTAAGGGTATTCCGAGATCTGCATGAAGGGTTTGATTGCATACGAACCATGGAGCGTTGTTATTGAGCGTAACATTTTTGACTGGAACATTTGTAAAACTTTCGTATTGGAGGGTTTACTGCATCCCCACAGTTCAATCCCACATGTCCAGATTTGAAAATCATTTCTGTACCCTCTCCGTCTATTCTGCAACCCTCATAGCAAAAAGTGTAATCAAATCAAACGGAGGACACCAGAGCTCAGACTACACAGTGCAGGGACAGTCATATCTGCGCTAATGTAGGCGCTGTGACTGTACTTCAACCCACTGTAGGTTCACATTAGTTTCAGAAGAAAAAAAGTTTCGACGTATGACTCCCCCCAACAAGAAGCGATAATTATTTTCGAATTACCAACAAGGAATTATATCGATTCGCCCGTCCAATAACAAGAAAAGCTCTTGGTTCACTCCAGTTAGTTGAACTTCTAATTGTAGCATGTACCTAACTGCAATCAGCTAACGCTGGGGACTGCCAAGTTCGTGCACAGTGACAATTAACTCAAACATATAGGCAAATTATTCCTCATGTTAGTTTCATAAGCATACATTTAAAAGAACATAACGGATAAACTCGATGTAAGGTATGAAGTACTTGTATACTCGTAGTAGTCTCTGTGTGTACCATGCCAGGAAGACACGTGAGCTCTACGCACAGACGTCGAATACCTTCTAGACTTGATAAAAGGTATTTAAAAGAAATACTAACCAGTTAACTTGCTCATAGTCTGACACGCCTTATATGTTGAAAAAGACTGACTGGGCAGGCTCTGTGTGTGTCCATCAACCAAAAAGGCATTCTCACTTGTACAATAGAGGACAGTACTATGCTTGCTCAGACCTGGGAGGCATCGCGTGAAGAACCGATTCCCAGAACGTGCTTTCCCATTTCCACATAACAGGAATAAGGACGGCATTCTTTTGAAGCGAAATATGAAAATAAAAACATCCAGGTCAGAAAGAATACGATTGGCAGTTCCCACATGCAGAACAAGATTTATTGTTACTTCTTCAGTTATACAACCTCCGTGTGCACTGGTGAAAGACTACAGCAGTTATTGACGGTTTCATTTCAAGCTGGGCTGCAATGAATAGGCCCACAGACATAAGTGGTGGGGAGGGGGCGCTGGACAGTGACAACAGCTCTTGCAGACAGAAAGCGGTGCGACAGATGTTCCAGATACTTATTGTCGGAGGTTGAACGAGGGGACCATCCAAGAATTCGTTTTGCTTCTTTCCTCGTAAAGAACCGACACTAGTTAATAGCATGGGGATGGGTGAGACGAAGTTCAAGAAATTAAGCACTCAAACAATACGGCGGAAACATTTTCTTGGTTTCTGTGAGAGTTGCACAAGGGGAAGCTAAATGTTGCTGAGATGTAATTGGTCTCTATCCCTCCTTGTTTAGATACGGCTGTGGCATTCAAACGCACTTCCCCGGTCTTCTAAACATTACGTATATACATCTGCTGCGTTCGCAACATTCACGTTTCAAAGAATAAAATAAGCAAGTCGAGAATGATAATTTTAGCTTACTGACATTTTACAATTATTATTATTATTATTAGAGGGGGGTGGGTTTCCCCATGCATCGCGACTAATAGTCTATTGTACGTCCCCTTTTGACATTCTACCAGTCGCCATACCCTACCGGTGCTGGTGCGTGCTATCAGCCCCGTTCAGCCAACGAGGTCGGCCCTCGGTACCTGATATTTCCCCCATCTACCAGAGGCATTGAAAACTACTTGGGCGGGAAACTTGTCTACTAATTTTGCTCAGAGGTCTCCTAGAGACATGAGGATCTTTTATGTGCCGTAAATCTATGACACGGGACCCAAGGCTTAAAGTCCCTCCCGGAGGATTTGTTCCCTGAATTTTTCCGCCCTTAAAAATTCCACGACCCGCGCACCTTGAGTCATGAGGCGGGAACGTTACCCCTAGACTACAGAGGCCGCTTGACTTTTACAATACTCTTCGGCAAATATTATTTCTATCAAGGAGATTGAGATGGACGGGACATAACTGTATATAGATGATAAATACATATATACGTAGTTTTAGTCGGAAAACACTAATGGAAGAGACTGCTTGGGAGATCTAGAAAAACTTTGTGGCTTTTAGTCCGCAAGCGAACTATACCAACCGTGCGACCGCCATTTGTAGGCGAAGTTAATGCCAACTTTAGAGGACAGAGGGTGCCGCGTGGTCAGCGCAGCGAATTCCCACGGCTGTTAATTTCGGCTTTGTAGACCTGAGCCGCTATTTCCTTAAAATACCTCCTCAGTTATCCTCACGAGGCTGAGTGGACCCCGTTCCAGACCACTACTTCTCAGAAAATCTGGTAGCGCCGGGCGATAACATAAAATACACATCTAAATAAGCCCCCGCGACTTGATTTGAAACATTTATCAATATGGAAAACATGTAAAAGGAGAGCAATTTCTGCCTGGTCAGTGCGAACAACGCTGACCGCGCAATGTAACATGGTCCAGTGCAGGATTACGCTTCAGACCTCTGTAACAACAAATAAGCATACTGATAAAACAGGCTGCTTCTTGAAGAGTACGGTGTTTTTCTAACGGTTTCTTGCTTCAACCCTGGAGATGAGGCGAACCCTTCATATTCACCACTGCGAGAACCTCAAATGCAACATAAAACATTTGTCTTGAACATGAAAGCTGAAAAGTTTCGTGCAGATGACAGACGGGTGTGTGAGTGTGTGGGAGGGGACTTTACGCTGTAAATGTTTATGGTCCTCTTGACTTTTCTAGAAATTTTACGACATTAGAAATGTGTGGTGAAGCCTCTTTAAGTTTTATATTCACTATAATTCCTGTTTAAGAAATACAGAAATTGTTTCCACTCTACAGTCGTAACAATTTAATGCTTATGTATAAACCTAGACATCGCGATATATCATTCGTTTTCTACGTACCTAGAGAGATACTTCTAGACACGGTACCTACTGCAATAAGCTGAGATACGGAAGCTATGAACTGCTTTTACTCCCATCCACTCCCTACGCCCGTTCACATCTTCACATTCCAAGAAGTGTTGAAACCAGAATTTCAGTACAAGGCCATATAAATAATGCTATTATGTTACAGGGGCACGCGGTAGCGTAGTTGGTTGAGGCATGATGGTACAAGCTGGAAGACTGCGGGATCGAATCCCGCCGATGAGGTCATTGCATTTCTTCAATTACCTAACTTTCCAGCCGCACTATGGCCCTGGGGTCGACTCAGCCAGGAATATTCTTGGGGATAAAGGGCGGCAGGCGCGTAGGGCTGACAATCTTACCGCCATCTATGAGTTGATTGTCTAGAAAATGTGTGAACCTCAACATCTCACGACTCTATGGGCCTCCACGGCCTGTTACAAGGGTGCCCTTACTTTTACTTACTTTTTACGTGTAATATTTTTGATGGCGATCACAGTGGATGCACGGACTAAGGCATTAACCGTCTTCGCTAGTCGAAAGCTGGGATCATGGGTTCGAATCCCACCCAAGTCATGGATGTCTGTATTGTGCGTGTTTATTCTGTGTTTCTGTTCTGTGTGGAGTTATGAGCCTTGTATGAGGGGTAGGCCTCCTCGGTCCTTTCACCGCGACCTACAGTGGTCTATTGTGCTTGAGTAGTTAAGGGCCTTGCGACGGGTCGATCCCCGTCCAAGGAGTCCTGCCGACTGTGTACGAGGATCAAGAAACCGAAAAAGCGGCCAAGACCCAACAAAGGATAGTAGAGCCATAATAATAATAACAATAATAATATTGTCGCTGAGAAATAAACAATTATTTCTAAATATGTGATGTGATGATTATTCGAGAATTATATTTTATTTCTATGGAAGAGATCTTGTGATGGGCTGAATCTTCATCTAAGGAAGCATACCTGAGTGTCGAAAATATTCAATAGATACGATTGTTATGCGAAATAGAATAATTGTCTAATCCGTAGAAGAAGAACAACTTAGAAGCCTTTGATGAGAATTTCATTTGGTCAATGTATTAAGCAGTTGAACCATGTGAACAGACCGGAAACGCAGTGCAATATGAAAGAGGTTGGTTGGTTGGTTAGAAAATGAGCAGCACGCCACTGTCACGCCCGTGAACCAGGCCGTATGAACTCTTTCATATGCTTTACTGGCTTGTCCCGCCAGTACAATCCCACATAGTTGAGAGACCGCACACAGAGACACTCGGTTTGACTGACCAATTGTTCGATAAGTTTCGAAGGAATTACACCCACCATTGTCCTCTGTTTCCAGCCACCGACAAAAGTGTGCTTGACAAGAGGCCGAGACTCAAAACTGTGTCTGATGTTTGTTCCGCCTAAAGGGGTTAGAACAAACAGTTTTTTTAACTATCTCTTTCTCTAATCCAGAGTATCAAGTTTCCTGTTGTAGTGTTTGATTTTGGGGAAAAGCTTTTTCTGTTGCTTAGGTTAATGGCCTGACTGTAAGAATGACAAGACTTCGCTGTGTTTCGAGTTGTTCCATAGTTGAATGGCCTACAGTTTTACCTAACATGAATAGAGGAGACGTTAAGAATTGTAAATTGTTAAAGACATAGAGCAGAATGTTCTATTCGTGAGAAATTGTGTTAAACCTTTGCCTGAACATGTTATTAACATATTCGATTTGAAAGAAACGGGGGAGACTACAGGAGAAGAAAATTGTGTAAAAAAAAAAAGACGAGATTTCTCGTTTAATTCTCATTTGCTATTACATTAGTTCCGTATAATTTACATTTACATTTGAAACTATCACTTCGGATTTCTAAGTGACAAATATTTCGAGACAAAATCTTCTCTGAATTTTTAAGTTACGAGGGTGTTATTCAAAACATTGGTGAAATTTGTGCCGAACTAGTTGGACCCATCTCACTTCAACACGCATTCACATTTCTACGACCCGCAGGAATGTACGAGTATTTCCACATAAATATTTGTTACAAGTAGAGAACTTTAAGTACCTGAACAATACTTAACTAAGATTTATTGGTTAGGTCCATATTTAATTGCAGCCACTTAGAACTGTTATCTTTTACCCAATTTGTTGTAACCAAATGGATAATGTTAAACAAGAGGNCGTTCCTCCAAAATGTCGGTTAACACCACATATACACGGTGCCAAATCCCAGAAGACTGCTTTCTTCATAGTCACCGCCGTGAAAGCCTCAAATCTTACAAAGAGGGACAAATATCTGCCACATTACATTACCAGTAATACGTGTATGTTTCGATATGAAAATGAAGGCTTGTGTGAGCTGTCCTGTCAGAAAAGCCTCATTAAACACGCAAGATTGAAGAATAAAGTTTACAGTTGAACCGTAGAGACAAGCCCGCACAATTACAAGCAACTGTCGGCAGGGAAAAGGTTCTACCCTTCCCGCCTACCACATGCGCCTCCCTAAGAGTGTGACGTCATTGCCCACTGTTGGAACAGAATGAACAGATCCCAACCATCACATAATTAATCGAATAAAAGGAAATAGATTGCGAAGTTTTGTTAATCTGGGAGAAAGTAAAGATTATGAAACTTCTGACCAGAAGAAGTTTCGAAATGAAAGCATTATTATGCCAGTTAAAAGTTCGAACTTCATCTCTAAATGCAAATGTAATCTAAGGAAGTATTTCGTTCTGTGCTTAAAGCAACTACCCATTGCAGCAACAGAAAATTACATTACTCACATGATAAAAGGTAAATTTGTCCCTGTACTTAACTAATTAAACACTACACCATGAAGACATATAGGGCAGTGAATGTACAGATCCACGTTTTCTTGAACTTGATGGAGGTGAGTGGTCAGCTCCACGCCCCGGCCACACAATAAGTTTCTGAACATATTTTTCAAGGAAAAGGGGTGTAAACCCACGAAACTACGCAGTATATGTGGTCAGTTTTAAGGGTTCTAACTGTGGTATGCTACACATGTGATAACCGAGTTCCTGGGCTTGTCGAGTATCCAGAAAGAACAATTGTCCTCAGCTTTACATCTCCTGAGGAACGTGATATGACCAAGGGTCTTGACTAAATGAACTCTCAACTGTTTCTTTCCCACCCCCTCAAGAGGAAGGGTATATTTGCAAGAGGGGAGTGAGACCAAACACTGAAGGGATGGAGGGACCAGTCTGATTGACCGTGTGAGTGGAACGGTCCAAGATGAGGAGGAATGATATGCAGCCTGCCGGGACCATACAGGTTGTGTACGTCAGCTCGAAATGGTTCTCGAGATGGCATGTTACACTTCGGATAGCTGAGAAATGGAAAAAAAGAAAAGAAAAAAAAACAGGCTAACAATAAATAAAACACAGTCTTAAGAAATTGAAAAATGAATTCTGTAGACAGGTTAAGGTCTGTTAGCGACATTAGAACCCACGAAAAACTTGTCACAATTAGACTATCAGAACAAAATATTTTAAATGCTATAAACACATCATTCTTTGCAGTAAGTTAGCTACTCCAAACTTTCCGGACACTCTGAAGTTACGAAATAGCGCTAGCCGAGACACTCCATGTTACGATGGCGTTTAAGATCTGCTGTTAGTCACTAATTCTGAGACAATGCTACATTGTTGAAAGTTATACTTAACTGAGAAGGTGGGCTTTTTAGGATTGTGTTCAAAATTCCGACATTTCCTCGTTCTACATGATTAAATGAGGGAGCACGCGGTAACATAGTTGGTTGAGACACTATGCTACAAGCCGGAAGGTTGCATGATCAAGTCCCAAAGAGGTGGATTTTTCAATTTATCTAATTCTTCCAGCCGCATTATGGCCCTGGGGTCGACTCAACCTCTAACAGATGAGTGCCAGGAATCTTCCTTGGGGGTAAAGGACGACCGGTGCGTAAGGCTGACAACCTTACAGCCATCTGTGAGCCGATTGTCTAGAGAAAATGTGGAAACCTCGACGTCTCACAACCCTATGGGCCTCCATGGCTTGTTACAGGAATAGTTTTACCTTTTTACATGAATAGAAGCATTTTGCTCTTTATTTTTCAAAGTACGGTAGTTATTGTGGGATTAAAAGAACACTAAAAAGACGTATTGCTTCTCTCTTTAAGTTTTCTTCATTCTAAGTCCCTGCGTGTTATAGCACTGACTGGACAGGAATTTACTGCAGTGAGAGCGATGATTAACATTCTTGCGGCCTCTAGAGAGACTGTATAAACGAGTCCGGTATGAAGTAGCATCGACATACTTTAAGGATGAATTAAAACAGGAAAGCCTCACGGATTTAACTTTAGAACCAATGGGACACAGAGACAGAAGATTTTTCCTGTGAGACGGACTGAACCTTTGACCTATCTTGAAACTCACGATGCTTATGAAGGCAATGAATAAGGACCGTGATTTTGGCGGAGTGACAGGAGAAAAATTGAAGAAAATTTATGTTGCTTAAGAAGCACGCAATTATTAATGCATAAATCATTAATGAAGAATATAAATAAACAGTAAAATCTGTTACAATGAATGAAGTATTAAAAGATAAAATAATTCCTTATGGATGTTGGTAAGGAAAAGGTAAAGTTATCCCTGTAACAGGCCTTGGAGACCCATAGGGTTCTGGGACGTCGAGGCTCCCACATTTTGTAGACAATCATCTGCGTTTTCTGTGCGCTTAAATACGTAGTTTTATTTCTTCCTCAACTGAGTAACGTACTGCTGGAAGTTCAGCAGCTTCCCCTGAAAGACAACTGGAATCTTCCGACGGTCGGATGTTCGATGCCTGAGTGACGGTGCTTCGCTGCGCGTGAATCTGTCGCACCAACTTCGCCCATCTTTCAAATTTGTTATTCTGAGTGATTTGGCAGTTCCTGTTGCCTCTACTTGCATAACCTGCCGTGTGAGACACCGCATGCAGGGATGCAACATCCCTATCAGGGCTTCTATATTTCTTTGGCCCTTCAAAGTTCTTGACGCTTGCCTTACACGAAAATATGAGAGCACTCAGGAACGCTAGCTGTATTTACTGTAAATTTACATCCTGCAGCTCTGCTTACGTGCTCTGCTGAGTATACATGTGTATAATGACTTTTCGTTTTAATTCTGCCTCACAATTAAACGCTTTCAAATATATTGTCTGAGTTTGCTGTTGGATAATCTTAGTGCTACAGGTGGGAGTATTTTTACTCGAAATTTCAAATCCAAGTTACTTACGGTATTTAGGGTAATTTAGGTAATTTGGGTATCTTCCTCCGAAACGCTGGTAACCGTCTATCAGACTGCACGGTGTCATAGCACTGAAGACTACGACATATCTAAATTATCAGTGTTAGTTAAGTGCCAGGACTGTATATAATGAAGCACTTGTCGGTATTCTCTTGAAGGTGTTTGCAACCAAACAAAACAATCCTTCAACGCCGGAATCATTATACTCGTTGTTTGTCTGTAAATTAAAAGTTTCATTAAACTGATGCTTATGTTTTATGGACTGACTGTGTAGTACAGTGGTGTATCTGACCTTGCAATTTGAAGTAAATGCTGAAATGTGTGTGTGTGTGGGGGGAAATAGATGACCTACCGAAAGAATGATCTCCTCCTCCTCCTCGTCATTATCATCATCATCAGTGGCAGAACAGCCCTTTATGAGGCTCAGATTTTCTTCGACAATTCTGCCAGATTTATCCATTCCTGTCTAGGTTTTTCCAGCTTATTTTCCCCAGAACTTTGACATCCTTGTCCATTCCCTCTTCCCATCTCAGTTTAGGCCTTTCTCTTTTTCGTCTCCCTTCTGGTTTGGTACTAAGAATTATCTTCATATGTCGTAAAAATAATTTCAGTCAGTTCGAAAATTCCGTGTAAATTGTTAACTGCCTCACTTACTTGGAACTAAGCCCTTCTGCAGGAGCTGCCAATTCTGCAGCTACTCAAGAATTTCCCAGCATTTTATGGAACCCGAAGATTCATCATCGTGTTCACGAGAGCCCTCCACTGGTCCCTATCCTGAGCCAGATCTATCCAATCCATACCATCCCGTCCTATCTCTCTAAGATCCATTCTAATATTGCCCACCCACCTACGCCTTGGTCTTCCCTGTGGTCTCTTTCCTTCTGGCTTTCCCACCAATATCCTATACACATTCCTCGTCTCCCCCATTCGTGCTACATAGACTGCCTACCTCATCCTCCTTGACTTGATAATTCTAATTATACTTGGAGAAGAGTACAAGTTATGAAGCGCCTCATTATTGTTAACTGCCAGTTTTAAAAATGTCCAGAACTGCAATACTGCAGTTTTCTTTGATCAGCAGAGATGAGGTCCCGTAAATGAATACAGTTTAGGGATTCTCAATATCAAAAAGTTTGTGAAGCCTTGTATTTTTAAGTCCGAAAGCAGCAGCTCCCAAACTAGCTAAACGGTTTTTATGAAAGTCGATGTAGTACACCGACAAATTCTATCTAGCGCTTTTATATTGAATTGAAGTGTACTGTCTTCTGGCATGTAACGTCGTTTAGTTTGGTAGATGTCCACCGACGTTTTGGAGTATGTCTTCCATCATCAGGGCTCTACGAGTAAGCGAAGCAGGAAACCAGAAAGTAGCAGGCGGTAAGCAGGGTCTAAAATCCTCTAAAACGTGTGGATTTCTATCGGACTACACGGCATTACATCCCATATGATAATGAAATTCATATTTACAGCTGTGAGAGTGAAGCACAATAGACCACTGTAGGTCGCGGTGCAAGGGTCGAGAAGGCCTACCCCTCATACATTCATACAAAATCCAACATTTTTAACATGTTCATTTGTTTCATTTTAAAGGCCGCTCTGTGTAGAGGCCTCAATGTACCTTGAACCTTTGGATTTCGGTTACATTTGACACATGGCATTTATGCTGTACGAGTATTAACGCGTGGAACTTTCGTTACTTTAATTCATTTTATCGAACACTTTATTCAAGAGCCTAAACGAACCTTAAGTCGGTTCCATAGAAATGTATAGCTATCCCTGTAACATGCCATGCAGGGCCATAGGGTTCTGAGACGTCGAGGTTCCAACATTTTCTAGACAATCAGCTACAAATTGCGGTGAGATGGGTAGCTTTACGCGCAGGCCGCCCTTTACCCCCCAGGAAGATTCCCGATAGTCATTTCTGTTAGAGGCTAAGGGGACCCTATTTTTCACAGATTCTGATGCAACTTGATGTACGACACCGACATGCAGGGTAAGTCTCTAAGTTTTATTCACTTTAATGCGTTTTGAAGCCCGTATTGTTTGCGAGTTTCAATATAGCCTCAGGTGTACCTAGAAAAATTGGCTTACTCACTTAAGATACAATTTTTTTTTAATTACAAAAAGTGCAGGATGTTATAAAATACGAATGCCGTGTCCCACAAAAAAGAATTTAAAGTTCACTCATTTGAAAAGGAAAGCAGTAACAAACCTATATTCACTAGGTTTGCACCATCGAAAGTGATGGTGTTAGGCGACCACTGTGTTATACAGCTGATAACCACTCAATTTGGAACGCAATTCATAGTGACCCTATCTGGACAACACACATGTGTTTAGGTTACAATCAAAGGAGCATTTGCTTATCCTTGTTTACTTGTGGTTCGCAGAGAAACAGAAAGGTAATCGTAGGGCCTATATATCTCGCATGTATAAATATGCCTTCATGTACTTACAAATGTAAGGGGTGATCAAATTAGTTCGTTTCAGGTTTAAATTTAACTCGTGTTAATTCTGAATTTTTCGCTTCAGATATACTTGCGCATAACACAATTTTAGCGCCATATTCCACGCCTTCTGTGTACTTTCAAGTTATGGTGATCAAAGGCAATTTACCGCTTTCAGCGCCCACCATCGAATGATGCTGCCATATCACAGAAGAATTCGTCTTTCCTCTTAATATATGAGTAATGCAGGGAATCATACAAGCCTATCAAAATCCTACAAGAACATTCTTTTTATGCTCTTTTATACCGAAATAATTGTTTTCGTGAATATTGCCGTGCCATATTACGAGGGGCGTTCAAGTTCTAAGGTCTCCGATTTTTTTTCTCAGGACTGGGAGCAGATAGACTCATGCGGTTTTGTTTAAAATACGTGTGCACTCTTTGTGAATGCGCGACAGAGATGGCAGAACTCTATGGCACACAGAACTCTAGTGGTAGCGGCGAGTGTGAGGAGTGTTTTTGATGCTTAAAATGGCGACGTTTTCGTTACAAGAACAGCGAGTAATCATTCGTTCTCTCCACTTGCGTGGTGCGACACCCATTGAAATTCATCGCCAGTTGAGTGAGACATGTGGTGATGGTGTCATGAATGTGAAAAATGTGCGTTCGTGGGCGCGACAGTTCAAAGAAGGCCGAACGTCGTGTGACAACGAACCAAAACAATCTCGGCCTCGCACCAGCCGGTCTGACAGCATGGTCGAGCGAGTTGAGAAAGTTGTTTTGGAGGATCGCCGATTGAGTGTGGAAACCATCGCCTCCAAAGTTGGCATTTCCGTGGGATCTGTGCACAAAATCCTGCCAGAAGACCTGCGAATGCGGAAAGTGTCCTCCAGGTGGGTTCCACGAATTTTGGCGGATGACCACAAGGCTGCACGCATGGCAATGATGAAGGCATGAATGGGACTTTCTTTTCATCAACTGTGACAATGGATGAGACATGGATGCCGTTTTTCAATCCGCTATTGCATCAGCAATTTTCCAGTGGTCAAAACAGACTCCTACAGAAGCGTTCGCAGCGGCCATGGAATCATGGCGTCGACGTTGTGAAAAATGCGTACGGCTGCAGGGAGATTACGTTGAAAAGTGACAGAAGTTTCAAATTTTTTGTATGATTATTGTGTGAGAAAAAAAATCGGAGACCTTAGAACTTGAACGCACAACGTACTACACTCAACGTTAGGCTCAAGAAACTAATATTTCTATGTCGATGTAGTGAAGTTTAGTCTCTCAGTCCTCAAAAGTTTAAGCAGATAATACAAATGAAATTACAGACTGATGTACGTCAGGCGTATAACATGAAGCAGAGGGGTGAAAGAGACCAACTCAAAATGTACAACACAGGATTAGATACCATATAATCAAAGACAAAATATGTACATAACGAGTGAAAAATATACGGATGTACAGAAGACCCTTATAATTATCCTCTCCGTTCATTAGCAAAATTTACGAGTTTTCATGTTCCAGTATACTTTAATTTTTTTCCAACAGAAGAGTGATTAATAGTAGACTATGTATCTTCTTGGTAAAAAGAACTAAATAATACTATAGTTAAATAATAAACGTGGGATAAATGAATGGTCACTTACAGATGGTGCACGAAGTCTCGTTCTCAGACGCCTCCTCCACGCGTAAATGAATTCCCTGCAATAAAGAAAATAACATTTAATTATACACGTTTAATCGCAAGGGCTTCTATAAGCCTAAAAATATATCTTAGCTGACATAAAATCGATATGGAAAAGTTTTGTAATTTTTGTTTCCCTATTTATTAAAAGTTTGTCTTTCCTCGTACTCTGATTGGAATAGACAAAACCATGTATTAATTTCTTATTTCCATATTTCTGTGATCACGTTATCGGTCAATCCTTTAATTATTTTGAGAAAGCCCCTTATTTCTGTAATCAAGGTGCAAAGTTAAACCATTTTGCATAACAAACATATGACTAAACTTAAGAACATGATTAAGATTTCAGTTTCTGTGTGAATGAATGCATGTTTACATACAAAATTCTGTACATTATGCAAATTTTGTATAAAAATATATATATTTCATAAAAACAAAAGGTACACTTCTTTCAACAGTTTTGGCTGTTTAGAACAACAGTCGTGTCTTCCTTACACAAGCAGGTACATGACATTTCTACATTTTCCAGGGTTTCTAAGAAACTCAAAATTACCGGGTGGCGTAATAATAAGAAAGTTCAAAGAAATGCAGGACTGAACGACTTTACGTGCACGAATGAAGCTGAGTGTGTATATAAATGGATTTATTCGGTTGTGTTAATTCGTTATGCAGAAAAACATATTTTCCCATTTGAATGTAAAAACGTGTATTCTTACATTCATTTTAGCCGCGCTTTGAAAGTATAGGACGAAGCTTGTAACGGAATTTGTCAAATCCACAGAACACAAAAAAAATTCTCCAGATCTGAATCCTCTGGATTACGATGTCTGGAATGAATTTAAACAATTACTGTACAAAAACCAGAGATAACCGGTTCAGTCCCTGGAGTTACTGCAATAAAAATCGATAATATTTGGCCTCTCTCACATTGCAAAATAACTCATCCATCGATCAATGGAAAACACGGCTTAAAGTAGTAATCCAAGAAAATGTGGGCGGTATTCAACATTATTCCGATAAAAAATAACAAAATTATAAACATAATTAATATTTCAGCCTATTTTTCTTATTTTGAAAAATATTAGGAGGCTTATGAGATCGCCATGCTGTCGGTGTGTCTGTGAATTCCCCTCTCCCATAAAATTTTGAATGCTTGAACCAGTATTCATGATACTTGGTGTGTATAACACGGCACTTGAGCCCATCTCAACGGCGTACTTCATACATCAGTCCCATCAGTCTGCGTGTCTGTACATGAATCCCCCTATCGCTGCTAGGCAACGACTCGGTAAAAACGTTACCGTGGCAACGAATACACACGAAAGAATAGAAGAATTATTCGGCTCGTCGTTTTCTATGTGATCCGTGTCGTATCAAAGGAAAATAGGTGACAAGTTGTCCCAGATTTTCTTGATAACGTTGAAAATGGAAAATATTTTCTTTCTGTGACGAAGTAACAGGGGTAAATAAAATCCTTTTGTACAAATAGACAATTTAGGTATGCTCAACATTACTTACTCGAGTTTCATTCAGATCTATCAAGTCATTCATTTTACCATTCTTTAAAGAAATTCGTTATTTTTGCCACCCTGTAGCGTACATCGATCTGGATGTTGGAGTCTCTGGTCTGGGTACATGCGAAAACTTTGTACTGAACTACACGTAACTAACTTACACAGGATACTTAGTAATGTAATGTAATGTTTGTTATCGGAGCTTAATTTGCTATAGACAAAGCTTAGTTACCAAGTTCGCAAACAGTGAGTATGATACAGAGAGAAGTGATCGTATCAATGGAACAGCTGGACCTCTCTTTAAGCATGAAACGCGGCCGGCATTGTCTTCATTGAAAGGAAACTTCAGAACATCCACATTTTCCTGTTGTCTTTCCTTGAATTCAACAGACGTATATCCGTTTCGCTTAAGCAGTGGGGTCCCAGTACGTACCGAGACTTGTCCAGAGACATAATAAAAGCTAATCTTATGCAGCGCAATTATCATATAGTGGCCAATATATCCGTTCTTGTAAGATTTGAGGTTTTCACGGCGGTGACTATGAAGAAAGCAGTCTTCTAGGATGTGGCGCCGTGTAAATATTGTGTTATCCGAGGTTTCGGAGGAACGTATCACCTTCATCTTCAGGGTGGAAGAGAAGAAGAAATCCGCGAGCGAACCAGAATGAGCAGGTGCAACATACTGAGTCCAGTCGAGTAATCCCAGCTGGGTTTACGCTGGTTCGCTCGCGGATTTCTTCTTCTCTTCTACCCTGAAGATGGAGGCGATAGGTTCCTCCGAAACGTCGATTAACACAATAGCTACACGGCGCAACATCCCAGAAGATTGTTTTCTTCGCATCCGTTCTTGTCTGAGTTTTCCGTAAATTAAGCTCTACGGAAATAATTATATTGCTTATCTCTTGTACAACACACCGTCAATAAACCCGAACACACAATGTTACTATTCATAGGTCTACAGGAGATGAATCTTATAATACATATTTAGGCCGCGCCATAGCTCAAGCGGTTAGTCGCTGGCTTCCCACCGTGGCGGCCCGGGTTCGAGCCCGGGTCTTGTCAAGTGGGATTTGTAGTGGACAAAGTGGCGCTGGGGCAGGTTTTCTCCCAGTACTTCGATTTCCCCTGCCAATCTTCATTCCACCAAATTCTCCATCATCATAATCACCCGGGGCAGGTACAATGGGTCAATCAGTGGCCGCCGTGCCGAGTGGACCCAGCTGGACTCCCCCCCCCTAAGCGAATTTTAAAAAAAAAATACGTATTTAACAAATATAATAAAGGATGTAGAATCTCGTAACTGTCACATGAAAGTTTGTGCGTTGCGAGAACAAAATGGTGAATATTTTTACTAATCAAAAAATTCGGGTTCTAGATATTAAGGGACGTGACATCACATATATTTTCTATAATTGCAGACGTGGCTTCGCATAGTGATAAGTCTTGTAAACACCGAGCAGACTGCTATATCTCCTGCACATGTTGCACTTTCCAGTTCGTTCCCACAGATTACAGACCATTTCCTGAGCCGCTGCCTTGTGTTTCGAAGACCGAAAGATGGCTCAAGAAATACCGAACGAATTTCCATAATGTTTGACACTCGCTAGTCTCAATAGGATTTGCTGACCTTAATATTGGTTAAAATTGGGCAAAAAATAACATGTCAAATGAAAGACCGTGTCGGCATGCACCTCGCTAAATATTTATCACAGCTAAGAATGATCAAGTCAAGGAGGATGAGGTGGGCAGGGCATGTAGCACGAATGGGGGAGAAGAGGAATACATATAAGATATTGGTGGGAAAGCCAGGTGGAAAGAGACCACTGGAAAGACCCAGATGTAGGTGGGTGGAAAATAAGAAATGGATCTTGGAGAGATAGGATGGGATTGTATGGATTGGATTGATCTGGCTCAGGAAAGGGACCAGTGGGTGGCTGTTGTGAACACGATAATTAACCTTCGGGTTCCATAAATGCTGGGAAGTTCTTGAGTAGCTGCAGAATTCGAGGCTTCTCAAGAAGGGCTCAGCTTCATGAGTGAGTGAAGAATGTTTCGAACACTTCATTGTAGAGAAAAAAGAAACAAGCACTTAATATCTTATCCATTTTTCCCGCAAGTCTTATGGCTTTCGAAATAACTGAAAAAGAATCGTTAGGATATGGCCACGTTCTCAGACACTCCAAGACTGCTGAAGTTTCCTATTCTCGATAACAGTTATTCGATGCTTGCTACCAAATGACTTCATAGGCCTACATGCAGGTACATATTCAGTTAAAATATTGTGGCGTATCTACTCCATGCAAGAACTGTTGAGTCACAGAAACAACCGTTGTTAAGTAACACATGCACACAACAATAGAACAACGGGAATATGAAATCCGTTTCTAGGCAACGGCTCGGTAAACACATTTACACGAGTATCGGACAGTGCTATGCAACGCAGTGACGTCATCAACAATACAGACTCTATTTTCCGTGGGGTCTGTGCAGAGTGCTTATAAGAGAAGTGATTTCAGAAGCTGAGAGCAGTTGAGACTAAAAAGGTAAAGGCAAAATTATCCCTGGGCATGTACTGTCTTCGCTCGCTTGGAAACCGGGATCGTGGGTTCGAATCCCACTCAGGGCATGGATGTTTATTTTGTGTGTATGTGCGTTTTTCTGTGTTTGTGTACAGGTAGAGGCCTTGCGACGAGCTGATCACCCGCCCAAGGAGTCCTACCGAATGTGTGAGATCTAGAAAAACCGAAGTGAACGGAGAAGTTCATGGAGGTAGGCCTAGGCCCACTGGGGCTGTAGTGCCAAGGGGGAAAAAAATTGTCCCTATACTTAATTGATTAAACACCACTCTATAAAGACGTATAGGAGTGGATGTATAGATCCATATTTTCTTGACCTCGGGACTAGTTGGACGGGAGTTGGCAGCTTCATGCCCCTGACGCTTTACCCCCGGGGAAACAACCCTCGGTACCCATTTTATAGGAGGCTCGGTAGGCCCCAGAGACGTGGAGAAAATTCTTGACCCTAGCGAGACTTGAACTCCGACCCCTCGGGCGTCCAGCCCGTAGTTTCTCGCTATACCGACTATGCTGTCCCATCCTTGGTGAACTGTGAAGATTACTTGAGTATAGATTAAGACAGAGGAGTACAAAGTGATTGCAGACAAGAAGGCTTCATAGTGATTTTAAGTGACAGTTTCTGTGTTGAGATCCGTTGCTAGGAGACGACTAGTGGAAACTCAGAATCCCAGTGCGTGTGCAACGGTGAACTGTAAATTACGTAAATCAGCGACAGCGCTGTATTAATTGTAATTAAGAGAGATTGTAAACAAAGTGCCAGTAAATCCAATCATCCGACCTAGAACCAGTTATTTTCGTCACGTGTCCCCCCTACAAGTGACAATATATTTGATCGTGCTGCTGAAGTCGCTTCTTCTCCAATAAAAGTTCTACATAAAAAGACAAATTCTTCAATTTTCATAAAAATGCCAGCTTTAATAAAAAATCCCGTTTGTTTATAGTTCCAATGATTTCGGCCCTGTGTTCTTGTTATGCAAAGAAAGAAACGCCAATTTAGAATATTTGCACTGACCGATGTTCTTGCTTCAGTTCATTAATTCTACACGATTTTTAGAGGTCATTAAAAGATAAAAGTGTAAAAAAAGTAAAGCTGTAACAGGCCGTGAAGGCCTATAGGGTTGTGAGACGTTGAGGGTCCCACATTATCTAGACAATCGGCTCAAAGATGGCGGTAAGGTTGTCAGCCTTACGCGCCGGCCGCGCTTTACTCTCCAGGAAAATTATTTAATTAATGGCTGGTACTCATTTCTGTTAAGAGGCTGAGTCGACCCCAGGGCCATAGTGCGGCTGGAAGGATTAGGTCAATTTAAAAAAATCAATGACCTCGTCGGGACTTGAACCCGCGACCTTACGGCTTGTAGCATAGCCCCTCAACCAACTACGCTACCGCGTACCCCCATTAAGAAATAACACTCACGAATTTAAAAGTTAGAACGAAATACGGGAAGAGTGCTCCAGAAATATTAAGCTGTGTATATACACGTAGGCCGGTCACGGTAGCCGAGCGGTCTAAGGCATGCACTGTCTTGGCTCGCTCGGAAGCCAGGATCGTGGGTTCAAATCCCACTCAGGGCATGGATGTTTATGTGCGTTTTTCTGTGTTTGTCTACAAGTAGAGGCTTTGCGACGAGCTAATCACTCGCCCAAGGAGTCCTACCGTATGTGTAAGATCTAGTAAACCGAAGTGAAACGGAGAGTTTCATGGAGGTAGGACTAGGTCCAAATTGGGACTGTAGCGCCAGAGTAAAAAATATACGCGTAGTATTTATCAACTCTTTCAGTTTTGGAAGCGGGAAAGCATAAGAAATATGAACAGAGGCCAGCTTTCTTCTTCCTCTTTTTGTCCTTCTTACCTTCCTCTTGTTCCTCCACTCCTTCCCGGCTTTCTTCCTTATGGATGCATTTAATGACATCATACTTCCCACCTATTTCTTGGCCATTCTGTATTTCATAATTTCAATCATCCCCGTATCCCGGTAAAACAAAACTGATAAAACTGGGGGAAGAAGAATTAAAAACTTAATTAGATTCTGAAGGGTTCTGACGATGGTGTGTGACACTTGGGATTACTGGGTTTTGAACTTTGTCCATCATCCGGTATTCTGAGGCAGCGTCTACACGAGCACACAAAACGCGCCCGTTGTAAAGAACGTACTTTGCTGAGGACACCACACAGTTGCAGAATGCGGTGCGTAGTTTTTTGTCTGCAATGGAGCCAGAAGAAAGCTTAGCATTCGCCTCTCTTCTTTATTTCTACAACGGACGTCACGACGTTCGTTCAAACGGACGCATTTTGTGCGCTCGTGCAGAAGCTGACTAAAGAAAACCAAAATAATAGAACATTTCAGTAACTGGATCTGTTTCAGTCTCTTAATAAAGCGGTTGGAGATACCTACTCTTCTGGGTCCGTCAGAAAGAGTTAACCTCAAACGCTGCTCCAGCTTTTTAATATTGCCACAATAAAAGGTAAAGCTATCCCTGTAACAGGCCGTTGAGGCCCATTGGGTGTGAGAGGTCGAGGCTCCCACATACAGATGCCGGTAAGGTCGTCAGCCTTACGCGCTGGCCGCCCTTTATCCCTCCAGGAAGATTCCTGGTACTCATTTCTGTTAGAGGCTGAGTCTACGTCAGGGCCATAGTGCGGCTGGAAAGATTAGGTCAATTGAAAAATCCAATGATCTCATCGGGATTCGATCCCGCGACCTTCCGGCTTGTAGCATAGTGCCTCAACCAACTGCGCTACCGCGTCCCCCCACATTGCCACCATACTCAGTAAATATAGAACCTGGATACTGACATATTTGGGAAGTGTGCTTTGCAGGTTTCTTGAGGCTCTTACAAAATTCATCCTACTGTCATTATTCCAGTAAGCTGGCGAATTATATTAATGTTAAGTACATAGAATGAATGTACTCATTCACGAGTTAACTTCTACGTATGGTTCTTATCTTACCATCTCAGTACGTGTAACAATTGCATTATAACTAATGAAATTGGAGGTTAAGGAACATGTGAGCACAGCTACGAAACCTGAAAGATATAATTTTAAAAACAGAAATGAATCATTACAGTTTTTTGGGAAACGGATGTCATGGTTTAGTAAAATTCATAATTAGAAGGCCACAGTCATTCTGACCTTGATATCATACAAAATATTTAGCTAAAATATCTTGTTTAGATAACCACAGAAACAATCTCTGTCCCCTAAACAGACACCAAATTTTAATACTGTAATAAGAAGAACAAACAAATGATATGCCTCACCAACAGGCAAGATAAGAGAGGGAGACGAGAGTAAAGCTTCTGACAGTAATCCGCTCTGCATGTGAGAGAAGCGACGAGACGGGGTGCTGTGATTTTCAGAGTTTCGGAGATTGCATGTCAACAAACATTATGCAAATCCTCCTGCAGTAATTGGCAGTTCTCCACCTTCTTACCCATTGTGTGCTGGCTGGGAGACGTTCCCAACAAGGGGTGAGTGTGACTGAGCTCCGATCTGTCCACGAGACCAGAGTATGTGACGCGGTGGAATGAAGAACTAATTTCGCGACTTCCACATAAAACAGCGTGCAACAATAGCTGCAACTAACTTTACAATATGTTCTAATTACTGAACTGTGTGCGCGAAGCGCCAGAAAATGTATATATGAAGAGCTGAAGACGCTATAACACGTATGTTCAGGGTTATGAAGAAGTTGTATAACTAACTTCATGGAGCTGAGCCCTGCTTGAGTAGCCACCAGTTGTGCACCTACTAAACAACTTCCCAAAATTTCATGGAACCCGAAGGTTCATTGTCGTGTTCACAAGACCCCTCCATTGTTCCCTATGCTGATCCCGATCAATCCAGTCCATACCAACCCATCTTATCTTTCTACGATCCATATTAATACTATCCACCCACCTACGTCTGTGTCTTCCTAGTGGTCTTTTTCCTTCTGACTTTCTAATATCTTATGCATTCCTCTCCTCCCATTCGTGCTAAATGCCCTGCCCATCTCATCTTCCTAGAGGAGAAAATGAGACAATTTAAAATGCAGGAAGTGGTTTATACATGCCATGAAGTGATGCATGTTGGACAGCTAGTAAAGAGATCTGATGTACTGAAGGTAGGCAAAAAACTGAAATACCCGGAGAAAACCATGTCTTTATGTTGTGGCGCACAGAGTGGCTTTCTATCCGTAAACACGATTGAAACCAGTTTCGATTCATAGTTCATCAGCACACAAAGTATCATTTCATAAAGGGTAACTTCATCAGAGATTCCATCAGGAAAATAAAACAACGAAACTCTTTCCGTTCATTGGAGGGAGTGCATCAGTTCAATCTACAATTATGTACATAGGTGGTCACATAATATTCTGCTGAAAAGGTAAAGGTAAATTCGTGTGCTCAATAATGTTGTCTTTTAGACTGTGACACCATAAATTCTGGTAGATGTGTAACAAAGTTTCACAGAAACATTCTTCTTCCGTCTTCAGGGTATAAACGAATCTCAGATCTTATATACTGAGCGATGAGCTTCTCCGGTTAGTTGGCCTTGTGGGAAGAGTCCCCTCTATTCGAGCTGCTTAATTCGCTCGGAACTTGGTCGGGGTGAAGGGCGGGACCGCGAGAATCTCATTTTCCTTCTGTTCTCTCTTTCTCTTTTGTCTCTCTTGGGACTGTGAGAAAGAACACCGCAGACAGACATAGGCCTGCATATGAAAGAATAAAGACGCGCTTGATGCAGCTATGAAACTATAAATACAGTCGAATGTCGTCTTCTTGGATGTGGCGCCGTGTAGATATTTTGTCAACCGACGTTTCGGAGGAACTTATCGCCTCCATCTTCAGGGTATAAAAAATCCGCAAGCGATGAGCCAGCGTAAGCAGGTGTCTGTGGACTGAATGCTGGTTCATCGCTCGCGGATTTCTTATATCCTGAAGATGGAGGCGATACGTTCCTCCGAAAAGTCAGTTAACAAAATATCTATACAGCGGCACATCCCAGAAGACGGCATTCTTCACAGTCACCGCCGTGAATACCTCAAATATTACAATAAATACAGTTTTTAAACAAAATATATTTGAATTTCAGGTTTAATGAATGATATTATTTACAATTTTGAGATGTATAACTGAATTACTATTAATAATTTACAGAAATTATTAAGCAATATATTATTATTCGTAGTTGCTTTTGTGAACTGTGGAAGTCAGCAAGTTCCTCTTTCATTGTGATTGAGGTATACCTCACCTGAAGGTTGAAACATCATGAATGTCATGCTTACACTTCAGCTTCTAGTGTCCAAGTCTGTATACGTATGGAAATTTACCTCCACGCCACCTATACGTCTTGTTGGCACGGTGTCTTGCACAAGGAGTAAATTTAAATTAAATTATTATTAATATTATACTACAGCATTCTGTTGCCCTGTGAGAACAGCTACACACAGCAGGAAAGGAAAAACCAACACAACAACAAAAAATACACCAGACACTGCATAACAACGGCATGATAATCTAAAATAACCTAAAATAAAACATTTTAGAAGCATTTTACATCAAAATCAAAAGCAGAATAGCGTGACAATAGAGCAGCCAGTTCCTCCAATCCAACATCTTATACACCTGATGACGACCAGTTAGGCCGAAACATGTAAAAGATAAAGCTATCCCATAGGCCCATAGAGGCTCCTACATTCTGTGGACAGTCGGCTCACAGATGGTGGTGAGGTTGTCACTCTTATGCGCCGGTCGCCCTTTACCTACAAGAATATNGTCGGTTAACACCACATATACACGGTGCCAAATCCCAGAAGACTGCTTTCTTCATAGTCACCGCCGTGAAAGCCTCAAATCTTACATTCCTGGTATTCATTTCTGTTAAAGGCTGAGTCGACCCCAGGGCCATATGGCGGCTGGTAAAACTAGGTCAATTGAAAAATCCAATTACCTCATCGGGAATCGAACCAGAGACCTTCCGGCTTGTAGCATAGTGCCTCAACCAACTACGCTACCGCGAGTCCCTGGCCGAAACTTGTAGTGTTATATAATAAAGAGATGAAGACGAGCGAATATTAACACAAGCTGTACAAGAAAGGCCGCGCCATAGCTCAAGCGGTTAGTCGCTGGCTTCCCACCGTGGTGGCCCGGGTTCGATCCTGGGTCTGGTCAAGTGAGATTTGTGGTGGACAAAGTGGCGCTGGGGCGGGTTTTCTTCGAGTACTTCGGTTTCCCCTGCCAATCTTCATTCCACCAAATTCTCCATCATCATAATCACCCGGGGCAAGCTACAATAGGCCAATCAGTGGCCGCAGTGCCGAGTGGACCCAGATGGACTCCACCCCCACCCCCCACTAAGCGAATTTAAAAATTAAGCTGTACAAGAACCGCGAGGATTGAGAACACAAAGTAATTTTTTATTGTATGGTTTTATGTGCGTGATATATACAATCATGACGGAACAGAAACGGGACGACTGGTATCAAATTACAGTTCACTAATCGTCACAGATATGGCGTCTTCCAAAGGCCTCTATTCCGAATCTGGAGGCTCCGTTTGAGTTTACTTTTTCGTTTAACAAATCAGAGTTGTGCGGAACAATGAACGGAACTGGCCGGATCTTGCATCTACCTGCCTGCTTAACCCCTTCGCACTTCATTTGTTACAATTTCCACTGTCATTGTACGAACCCACGTCAACGCCGCAGTAAACAACCGCAGTTACCATTAACTTCACAGAATAGGCCTATTGCGTGTCATTAAATAAAACAGTTTCATTGGATTGAAATCTAAATTATATCCCAGACTTTCCAGCTCGTCTACAAAGACCCGAAAACCACGCACGGAAATTACAACTATAAATTCATAATAGGACGTATTCACGGGCTCAGCGTAATAGAATCATAAAACACAAAAAATCATAAAAATTCGGGTGTAAGACAGGGAGAGAGTTCGCGCAGAAACAGGAACGCTGATTTTGGCGCAGTGTCAGCTAATGATACTGTGGCTGCTTCAGACAATTAATCATCCTCCCTCTGCCTTTCTGTCTACTGGTCTTCTATCGCAGTCAGTGTCGTTAAGGTCTCGCGTGGTGTACGTACTGCACGCCATTATATTTCATGGTGAGTCAGCGAAGAACAATAATTTTCAATACCCACATCACATTATCATCTATAAGCAATGAGCACTAGACTTCCATGTACAACAAACAAACCTCTGCACTATCACCACTCTGATTCTCTGAACTAAAAGTCAGTCATTGTTACGTGTACAGATGCAGTTTCTGTTGCAAGCTTGACAGTCTCGGTGCACATATGTTAGGTAGGCCGCACACCGGCATGCGTCAAGACACGATGTCTGCGACATGACGCAAAGAAAGGAGTACAGTTGAAACGAATGAGATTATGAAAACCGCCGCACACCGGTCTGAGTCATGATGCTGACGTCAGCTTCTTGCTGCAGACACGTGCAGCAAGACTCGGCATGTTAAGCGGCCTCCGTAGTCTAGGGGTAACGTTCCCACCTCATGACTCAAGGTACGCGGGTTCAAACCCGGCGGAGGTCGTGGAATTTTTAAGGGCGGAAAAATTCGGGGAACAAGTCCTCCGGGAGGGACTTTAAGCCGTGGGTCCCGTGTCGTAGATTTACGGCACGTAAAAGATCCTCATGTCTCTAGGAGACCTCTGAGCAAAATTAGGCAACAATTTCCCGCCCAAGTAGTTTCCAATGCCTCTGGTAGATGGGGGAAATATCAGGTACCGACGGCCGACCTCGTTGGCATGTTCCTTTTCTGTGCGTCAAGACTCAGACATCAGTACTCAAGAAACAGCACTAGTGTACGTTATCGACTTGACGTCTTGATGCTTGTCTTGACGCAGTTGGTGTGCGGCCGCCCTTACAGGGATCAAAGTCTGCTGATCATGTAAGTAACTATATTTTAGCAAAAGGTAAACTTGTCCCTGTGCTTAATTAAATAAATATCAAGCTATGAACACATCGGCACTAGATGGATGCAAGTGGTCAGCTTCACTCCCTGCCCGATTTAGCCCCAGGGAAATCATCGCCGGTACCCATTGGATATGAAGCTGGATGGGCCCGAAAGCCGGTCTGGACAGTCGGGAGAAGTGAAAAATCGCGCCCTTGCCGTGATTCGAACCCCGGTTGTCCAGCCCGTAGCCCGTCGCTAAACCGACTGAACTATCCCGACTCTTAACTCTACGTTTTTATGCCACATTCAAATCAGATTCCTTCAAAAGTTAGGCCTTTATTCCGCAAAAATTTCTGACACAGTAAGGAAACTAGAATAAAACATTCCGGGGTACACGCGGTCACTGTTGGAGCTCGGCTGTACATTCTGTACAACCTTCAGACACAATGATTAAACTTTGCTCTGTGTTACCTAACCTAATGTAATTACAGGGTAGGAATATGGGAGTCGTAACTTGGATCAAAGAGCGCTAGTACAATCTGCAGACTCGTATTACGAGAGGTGTGTCGATTGCTTGTTATAACCTAAACAAATAATTTATTTTCAGTCGAACAGGTTACAGCACGTTTCATTATGATGCATTCGTAGAAGGGGCAGATCCTGTGAAGGTTACGAAACTAATATTTGTTATCATATATGGCCATAAAAACTCCTACGTTTCAACGGTCACCGACGGTTTCACGAAAAATTTAACATCATTAACTGAGGTCTGATTCCATACATTTGGCATAGGCTGTGACCAAACATTAACGTAGATAGTAAAACAAACAATCTCCGTTGTTCTAATCCGCAAGCGAACTATATCGACCGAGCGACCGCCACTTGTCCGTGAAATTAGTGCCAACTTTAGCGGATAGAGAGTGTCGCGTGGTCAGTGAAACGAATCCCGCAGCCGTTAATTTCGGTTTTCTAGACCAGAATATAGATGGTAAGAAAACAGAACAGAGAAAAGCAAGAGTTTGTTGTCTTTTCATTTGTTCCAGTTTGCCGTCTTCTAGGATGTGAAGCCGTACAGATAGGTACTAGTGTACCAGAGGATTCTGCTGCCTCAATTTGCATCTCTTCTACCCTGAAGATGAAGTCAGCAGGTTCGTCCGAGACGCTGGTCTCTGCCAACTGAACTACATGGCGTCACGTTCAAGATGACTGTAGCCTCAGCTTCACTTTGAAGGCGCGTCCACATTACTCGTGTCCACATTACTCGTGCTCGTGCTCGTGTGACTCGCTATGCTCGCGAGTAATGTGGACGATATGACAAGTCATGAGACAAGCAAATTTTAAATTTTTAATTTAAAAACGATAGCCAATAAATTAAAATACGACTGCAGCTTATACACACTACGACTAAATATACGGCGAGCAACTGAAGTAGTGTGGACGAAGATTTACGGCCACAAGTAAAAGCCAGACGATTCTCCCGACGAGCACAAGCCTGGCGAGTACGAGTAATGTGGACACGTCTTGACAGACGCAAGAACCTCAAGTTCTCGTTTGTTGGTTATCGGCATTTCGCCTACAGAATCAGGGAGTACGGACAAAGATGACTCGACAGCCCAGACCGTAAATTCGTGATGCTGCTCCAGTTACAGAGATTATGTGTATAGCCTAATTTGTGATGAGATAAAATGGTTATCAATGGAAATTGGAAGGGACGGCCGTGATCTGTTTAAAGGCACAGCAGAAGGCGCAGTCTAAGTCATGATTTGGCTTCGCACGCTTAAACACTGGCATCGTGGGTTCGAATCCAATTTCAGGCATGGATGTCTGTGTGCGTTTATTCTGTGCATGTGGTATCCTGTATGCAGGTATCAGCCTTGCGACGAGTTGATTTCCCGTCCACGCAGTCCTACCGACTATGTTCAAGATCAAGAAACTGAAAAAGCGGCCAAGGCCCAACAAAGGGCTGTACAGCCATAGATATATAGAATGCCGATTATCCGAATTAATTAGTGACAATGGTGGTTCGGATTATAGAAAATTCGTATAATTAGATTAAATTCTTATCGAAAAAAAGAACACTATTATAACATTATTTTAATTTACTTTACTATTATAATAATTACTTAGTTACTCATGAAGCTGAGCCATTCTTGAGGAGCTGCCAATTCTGCAGCTACTCAAGAATTTCCCAGATTTTATGGAACCCGAAGGTTCATTACCGTGTTCACAAGAGTCCTCCAATAGCCCATATCCTGAGCCAGATCAATGCAATCCATACCATCACATTCTATCTCTCTAAGATCCATTTTAATATTGCCCACCCACCTACGTCTTGGTCTTCCCAGTGGTCTCTTTCTTTCTGGCTTTCCCACCAATGTCCTATATGCATTCCTCTTCTCCCCCATTCGTAATATATTAATAACAAGAAACTAAAACATTTAAAACAAGTGAGACATAAGAAAGGAATAAATATAATTAAAAACTAACATTTTAAACACCTTATTTGAAAAAAGTCCAACAATGGCGTTTGTTTGGGAGACGCATTCCCTGGCTGTGGCGGTTTCGTTAACTGACAATTAGGAAAATCGGCGTTCTGCTGTACTACATGCATCCACTTGGAGAGACTGTGTAAACCACACACGAAACATCGAATAGCTCATATGAAATTCCTAACGGGCACCTCCCAAATAAAAGATCAAAAAATTACCGCTACAGTAGTCAGCTCCGTGTGAGGTTACACGTGGTTGTCTTCTGTGAGGTGGAAAAGAGTGGGAAAGATGGGTTCTTAGATTATTTTGATTCCTGCAATCGTCTGGAAGGACAAAACCTTCGTTCAAAACAGCCGGTAACCTGGCAGAAATTCAATAAATTTACACAAGGCACCACTAGAACTATCCTGCTGGAGCAATGTCAGAGACTCAAGAACCAAGAAGTAATTTGCCAATTATCGCTGCAAATTTACTGTACCGAAGTTGGAATCCTTTTATTCACAGTTCGTATTTCGCAATGCGGCCATATTTCACCCTATCATACACAGCGTCGTTCATAACATTTTCCTTCGGAACAGCAAGTACTTCATTCGGAGTAGTTTGAAACTCACCAATTTTTAGTTAAATTTTGCTAAAACAAATTTGTTTCAGTAGAAATTCCAAAGTCCCAGCAAGACCATCCTCCTCCAGTAACTGTACAAGCTACTGACTGGGTGAATACATTCACTGATGTTACTTTTAAGTCACTTACAGATATTCTTCACTGTCTCATCACCATCAGCTAGAATTCGCTTAGTGGGGGGTGGAGTTCAACTGGGTCCACTCGGCACGGCAGCCACTGATTGTCCTATTGTAGCCTGCCCCGGGTGATTATGATGATGGAGAATTTGGTGGAATGAAGATTGACAGGGGAAACCGAAGTACTTGGAGAAAACTCGCACCAGCACCACTTTGTCTACCACAAATCCCACTTGACCAGACCCCGGGATCGAACCCGGGCCACCACGGTGGGAAGCCAGCGACTAACCGCTTGAGCTATGGCGCGGACACACCATCAGCTAGAACATTAGAAGCCTCCACACAAGGCAGCAGTTTAGTAGCTGTTTCCCGCAACGCAGATTTTAATATCCAGGAGGTATAAGTCACTCTTGCCGTCACACTCTGAATTAGAACCTGAGGTAACGCAGCTTTAATTATCTGAAATTTTCTTTTGGTGTTTATATTATTTTTCATTCCCTCTAGCCTTTGGATTAATTTCAATCCGACATTCCTCTTTTTTTATGTTTTGCTCTACACATTAAAATAAAACGTCACCTATACACGGATCAGTCTTGGGCGACTAGTTACACAAAAGAAAGGAAAAACCTCGACTGAAATGATCCTTACAGAGGAATTAGCCTTCTCTGTATCGAGCCACAGCCCCTCTGGCTTCGTCCGTAACAATGCTGCTTGCACTACACTCCATCTCAGATAATACTACGCACATATGCAACGAGCCTTCATTGGAAGAAGGAGATATGTCCAATCCTTGTCGTTTCAATCGTGTATAAATTTCTATTGAAGAACACAATTAGGTTCATTGTTTCGCAATCTTGCAGTTTTTCCCCTTTTATTTTTTAAATATTTCAGGGCTTAATATCAATGGTGATGTATTCAGTTAAGCATATTTAAGTTCAAAGACACTGGGCTCCTCTGAAGGGTTGAATAAATCATGTTCCTATGAATTCAAAACCGAGCAGCTTCATGATTTATGCTCCTCATCATGCAAGCCTGTTATCTGGGCGTTAAAATCAAGAAGATATGATAGGCAGGGAATGTAGTTCTTTAACTTAACTGTGAGAAAGCGGTTAAAATTAGGTTACAGGAATGGAAAAGTGAAATCTTGTGCCAGTTTCTTTTAGGGCAGTACGCTAGCGTATTCAAAACAAAAACAAACTCCGTTGTTTTAGTTCGCAAGCGAACTATACCGACCGAGCGACCGCCGATTGTCGGTGAAGTTAGTGTCAACTTTAGCGGATAGAGGGTGTCGCGTGGTCAACGCAACGAATCCCCACGGCCATTAATCTCGGTTTTCTATACCGAAGCGCTATTTCCTTGAAATAGCTCCTCCATTATCCTCACGAGGCTGAGTGGACCCCGTTCCAGACCCTCTACTTCTCAGAAAATCTGGTAGCGCAGGGAAGAGAACCAGGACCTCTGGGTCTGTAGCCAGGAACTCTGACCACTAAACCACAGAGGCGCGCAGCGTATTCAACCACGTGTTTAAAAAAAAAAGGCAAAGCTATCCCTGTAATAGGCCGTGAAAGCCCATAGGGTTGTGAGACGTCGAGGCTCCCAGATTTTTTCTAGACAGTAGGCTCACAGATGGCGGTAAGATTATCACCCTTACGCGCCGGCTGCCCTTTGCCCCCCAGTAAGATTTCTGGCACTCATTTCTGTTACAGGCTGAGTCGACCCCAGGACCTATAGTGCGGCTGGAAGGATTAGGTATATTGAAAAAATCCACCTCATCGGGACTCGAACCCGCGACCTCCGGCTTGTAGTACAGTGCCTCAATTAACTAATTCTGATGGTAAAGTTCTTTTTTGTCAGGCATGTGAAAAATATACTGTTACGCAACACTGAAGTGGAAACAAGAATATTGCGCCATTATCAGCTTGAAAGATCAGTCATATAGGCATCTCCAATTGGTGAGTCTTTTGCTACAAATTCTCCTTCAAGACCTTTCAAATTCACCACTATTGTTACAGATCTGTGCAAAGCATTTGGGTCCGCAGACATACCACTTTTTTGAACAAATAATCGCGAAGTTAGACATTTCATTGTAAAATATGAGGGCTATTCGGAAAGTAACCTCCGGTGAGATGCTGACAAAACAAACGATAAGGAAAACGGTTATATACAAAAAATACGCACATACTTAATCTACTTCTCCAATTAGTCACTGCCGGACCTGAGGCACTTGTATCGCGGAATAAGCTTTTTATGCCTGTGCCAAAGCTCAGCCACGCTTTGACATCTTCCATCAACTCTTCATTATTGCTGAAGCGCTGTGATCCCAGCCAGTTCTCCGGATAGGTAAGCATGTGGGAGTCATTCGGAGCGAGATCAGGAATGTAATAAGGGTGGTCAAACAACCCCAGTTGAAATGTTCCAGCAGTGCTCCATTGCGAGCAGCTGTATGAGGATGCGCATTGTCATGGAGCAATACACCGGATGTCAGCATACCACGCATTTTCTTCTGAAAGGCCTTATTCTGCTTTTTTAGTGTTCCGCAGAATACTCTTGACGTTACTGTGGTCCCCTGTTGCATGAATTTCACCACTAGTACACCTTACCTGTCCCAGAAAACAGCTGTCATCAGCTTTCTGGCAGACAATATTTGTTTAAACTTTTTCGACTTGTTTGGTGAATGTGTGTGCATCCACTGCTTTGAGTGCTCTTTGGTTTCAATATTCACAAACGAAATCCAGATTTCATCTCCTGTTACGTGATAGAGAAATTCATCGATATCTTTGTGGTATCGCTATGTAAAAGCCAAATCTGAAACAATTCTCTGCGTTTTGTGTTCACCCGTGAGCATTTGCGAACCAATCTTGCGCAAAACATGTGATAGCCTAGACTAATTGTGATGATGAATCAGCCTCTAACAGAAATGAGTACCAGGAATCTTCCTGGGAAGTAAAGCGTGGCCGGCGCGTAAGGCTGACAACCTAACCGCCATCTGTGAACAGATTATCTAGAAGATGTGGGAGCCTCAGCGTCTCTAAACTTTTATATTTTTTAATGTACTTCGAAGATCAAAATATATAATGTAGAAACAAATATCTGTTTAATTAATTAATTAATTATTAGAAAATTTACACGTTAGTATGAGCAACCACAAATTCTGTAGAAGGATTATTAGCTAATGTTAATATGTTCATCCACAGTTAGGCGACCTAATTGGTCATGGAACTAGAGAAACCACGAAGGCCTAATTCGCCAGTACGAGTATGACAAGAAACAGAAAATGATGGTGATATGAGTGGCGGTATTAATGATTATATGTTGATAATGATGATGACGAAGATAATGACAGTGATGATGAATAGGAGACGGAATTTGAAAACAAATGCCTATACACTAATATCAATAAAAAGGAACAAGTGGACCTGAATTAAGTCTGACAATCAACAGGATGGCTGTATTCCATTTCAGTCAAGTTTTTCATATGACTTAACTTACAGACACTGTTGAGGATTTCGTGTTGCAAAAAAGAAAGAAACAAACAAAAAAGACGAAGAAGAAAAAGGAACAAAATATAAAAACTGGAGCATCAGGCGCACAATCAACATTACCTTACCATCACATCCAGTACAGTAACTTCAGAAGAAAATAAAACAAAGAAACAAAGACGAACAAAAATATCCAAAAAAAGACAGGAAACGAACGAACAAAACAATCTCTCCCGGCAATACATATCACAATGAATTGTGAGTGGAAGAGGGACAGATAGAGTGAATTCTCCCATGACAAGAGGACATAAAGGGAAAAGTACGATTATTCAGATCAAGAAGTCTTGCGGTAATTACTCTGTGGAGAGTTATGTGCTTGTTGTTGGCCCAGTCCCAGCAAAATGCACTATCCTTCATTCTTCTGACGGCTCCATCGGCGTTACGCGCGAAAGCTTTCCTGGTGGTACACCGAGCTGTCGGAAGTTGCTGTGCACCTTGCATGTCCTTTGTTATAATTAGGTTTGACTCTACACTCACATTCGGTTTGCCGAGTCAAACACATAACTGAAGTACAAGTCCATTACTTAACAACATTATGAAAGTATACAGTGTGCGCATTAGAGACATAATTATAACAGACACGCTGACATCTATGTTATTCAAATTGCTTCTTTTTTTTTTCTTTGGCGCTACAGCCCCGATTTGGGCCTTGGTCTATCTTCATGAAACTCTCCGTTTCACTTCGGTTTATCAGATCTTAGACATTCGGTAGGACTCCTTGGGCGGGTGATCATCTCCTCGCAAAGTCTCTCTACCTGTACACAAACACAGAAACCCCTCCCCCCCCCACACACACACAAACACTAAACATCCATACCCTGAGTGGGATCTGAAACCACGATCCAGGCTTCTGAGCAAGCGGAGTCAGTGCATGCCTTAGACCGCTCGCCTAACGTGACCAGCCCAAAAAATAAATTGTAGCTAATATCAGAAAGGGGATCGATACAATAAGACTCCTACGGCTCCAGATTTTAGATAAACTGTGTAACACAAACTAGAATGAAATTTGCCCTTGTAATAAATAATATTAAATTCGCATGCAACTGTTCATTTTTAGCTGACAATTTTTCAAATTAGTGGAAAGTAAAAATTATATACTGAATGAATGGGCAATATTAAGACTTCAGCGTAATTTTTTATTGTTCTATGACACACTAAGAGAAAATCTATACACAAAAAAACACAACTTGTTCAATATGTGCCTCAGAACGACTCTGTTGTACAGCAGTATATTAAGAAATAAATACAATTTTGATTTCAGCGCAGTCTGAACATAATCAAGGATTCCTTTTGATTTTTCTTAATTAAGATCATTTACTGGAACAACTGAGAAATTTGATTTCGTGCACAATTCCTATTATGCGAGTGAACAGAAGACTTCGGCAGGATCATCAATTATATTTTAACTAAACATATATTTATATACCTGTAGACCTACACATTCAAGCGGGAAGACGCTTCATCTTTATTACTGAAAATAACAGCCTCGAAATTGAGAGGAGACTGAACTCGGGTAATGCTTGCTACCATTCAGTCCAGAACCTTCTGTCTTCCCGTCTGCTGTCCAAAAACATAAAAATTAGAATACACAAAACTATAATTTTGCCTGTGGTTCTGTATGGGTATGCAACTTGGTCTCTTGACATTAAAGGAGGAGCACAGACTGAGGGTGTTTGAGAACAGGGTGATGAGGAGAATATTTGGACTGAAGAAAGATGAAGTGACAGGAGGTTGGAGAGAACTGCATAATGAGGAGCTTCATAATTTGTACTCTTAGCCAAGTAAGATTAGAATGATCATGTCACGGAGGATGAGATGGGCATGGCATGTAGCACGAATTTGGAGAGGAGAAATGCATATATGATATTGGTGGGTAAGCCAGAAGGAAGGAGACCATTGGGAAGACCAAGGCGTAGGTGGGTGGACAATATCAAAATGGATCTTAGAGAGACAGGATGGGATGGTATGGATTGGATTGGTCTGACTCAGGATAGGGACCAGTGGAGGGCTCTTGCGAACACGGTAATGAACCTTCGGGTTCCATAAAATGCTGGGAAATTCTTGAGTAGCTGCAGAATTGGCGGCTCCTCAAGAAGGGCTCGGCTCCATAAGTAAGTAATATACACCGACCGCAAACTGCTACTTTATCTAGGTACAGTTGTGTGCAAGAATTAATATAAAGGTCTCTGTGATTTAAACATATGTACAGCATACTGCAGTTCGAAATCGCTCCTCGAAATTTGTGTCAACGTTCCAACTGCACAAATCTGGCATATGTAATGGAAAATATGAAGCTAACGTGTAGTGTATTCTACATAGTATGTTTCAGCAGCACATCCGTAGCCTGTCTATATCAAAGTGATCCACACGCAAGTCACTGTTGTTATTATCGTCTGGGTCACCTCAAAGTAGCACGAAACAACTAATGTTATTCTTGTAATGAAGTGCGTTACACTACTGCCGCACTAATTGCAGTGCTCAGTATTACCTACCACCTTCCCGTTCACGTGTCCCAAGACTATGATAAATGAGCCCAACTACTACGTATTTTACTGTTACAAGCATATTGTGCTGGCCCTATTGAAGGGCTTCAAATAACAATTAAACCAACCGTGAAAAGTGGTCTTAGAACTGACAAATATAAAAGGTGAAATCCCTGTGCTCCACAAATTAAGCACTACACATGAAAGCGTATGGGGGAGTGAATGTATAGATCCACATTTTCCTTGACCTCGGCACTAGCTGGAGGTGAGTGGTCAGCTTCACGTCCTTGCCGCTTTACCCCCGGGGAAAGAGCTCCCGGTATCCATTGGAGAGGAGTTTGGGTGGACCCCAGAGCTGGTCTGGACGATTTTGAGAAGAGAACATTTTTGATCCTACCGGTACTCGAACTCCGATCCCTCAGTCGTCCAGCCCTTAGCCCGTCGCTATACCGACTACGCTACCCCGGCTCATAAACTGACAAATATGGCTGGCAGAAACATGGCGAAGAACAAGAATGTTAAGCACAACTTGAGGAAAATATCGAAGACTTAAGAGAAAACTAACCAAGACACGTAGAGAGAATTTAGAATTGTAGAGCTCTTGAAAGGCCGATCACAGTGGCTGCGAGGTATAAGGTATGAACTGTTTTCGCTGGCTCAAACACTGGGGTCATTGGTTCGAATCCTACTTAAGGCATGGATGTATGCGTTTATTCTGTGTTTGTGTTGTCATGTATTCTGTGTTTGTTTTATCCTGTGTGTAGGCAGCGGCCTTGCAAAAGGCTGATACTCGTCCAAGGAGCCCTACCGTCTGTGTAAAAAAAAATTAGGGAACTGAAGAAGAGGCCAGAGCCCAACAAAGAAAGGTAGAGCCACTGATGAATGAATGAAATTAATGAACTCTTAAAAGACGTTCAAACTTAACCGAGAAGACTGGAAACATTGGAAGGTAGGGAAAGAATCTGGAAGCCGGAAGAGGTCGCAGACTTACTCTGTGAAATACAAGAAAAAGGGAACTGAGTAAATATTGAAGAAGATTTCGATAAAGAAGAAGAGCGGAATCCCCAAGAAATTGTTTACATGCTGACAGGGCGGATGTCGTATCCAGATTTCAGACTTGAATCCAGGACTATGCTTCCCGATATAGCCATTTTACCGCAGATTCAACAGCTCTTGGGTAAATTTGGTCTGTTTCGAAGTAAGTCAATCAGTGAATGATCGCTGGATTAAAACTAAGAAATTGGTCCTTCATAAATATTCACCTAATTATTGCAGACTAAACAGAATCCCCCCTCGTTGTTGTCTCCACCTTATCGTGGTGAGTATGCCAAGGACCCTGAGAGCTATACCAGCGGTAGCGTAGCTACTGGCAGGGCCTCCCTTGCTGGACAGGTCAAAGGGTAGGCATCAGACGAAGAGAGACACCAAAAACCAAAAACTGATGCCGGAAGCAGCGTCATCAGCAGCGACTTGAAGCACAGAACAAATGATGCTCGAGATGGTTCAAGTTCGTATAGCAACAGGCGTGACCAGAGTGGTTTGAACGGCTGTTGTACTGCGATGTGGAAAGCAAAGGGAAAAACTACCACATTATCACTTTTCCTGGATAGTCTCTTTCCAAAAACAGAAGATCACATTAAGTGGAGGAACTGTTTTGGAAGAGACTGTGGACCTGTCATCTGACAGATTACTGATCAATCAATCAAACAGAATCAAAGCAGTGAGTTTGCAGTTTTATTCTTTCGAACCCCCTTGATACGTGTAAACTCATGATATATTTTAACACAAAACTATCTCTATCATAGCATGATTAGTCAGTACACACCAGTAGTAAAATACCATCTCGAAATGGATACGAGTATAATATAGAGAGGGATAGAACAGAATATTCACACATCACGGTATTCACAAATATGTCCGCAGTCGAACTTCTCATGCGAGCAACAGAGAATCAGCTTGGCCACATATAAGCAAGCCAACGATGGCACTCAACTATAATTGATGTCCAGTCTTTTAGAGAAGCTGACTGTGATTATGATTACGGTTGAAACAGAGCAAAGCAACACAAACATTTTATATAGAACTATTTAATGTCAAGAAGCTAAATNGACCGCTACCAAGGAAGATGGGATACACACATGATGGCAGATTACTGCTGGAGTTTAAAAAGGGACTGTTCTAAAATACATTCAAGAAAGTCACGAAAAAGAAGCTTCCGTAGTGTTCCGTGACTATAGTTGGTTTGACTGTTATATATAGTCGATGATTTTTTCCTCTATCTTTGTATTTAATATAATAAAATAAAAATATAATTATAATATAGTAATAAAAATTCCATGTTGAGTTTTTTTATTTGATCCACTGATTTAACTTAAAATAGTGTAACGTATATTTCACCGAAATGTTATATCTTAAAAATTTGAGCTCCTAGGCAAAAACTAATGCCATATTTGAATTCAGGGCATCAAACTCATATGAAATCAGCTCCAAATACCCCGGCACCAAAACAGCTGTTGGCCTTATGATTACGGTTGAAACAGAGCAAAGCAACACAAACATTTTATATAGAACTATTTAATGTCAAGAAGCTAAATGACATAGAAATGAAAGAAGAATAGGACCTATGAGGTTAGAGTCGCGTATACAAATTTTGGCTCAAAACATAGCATGAAAAAGTATCACATGAGGGACCAGTGCTTAAATGGGAGCACAGTATAGGCCTACATCACTGACAGAGAGGCAGGGCAGATAAACCGTTTCAGGGCAAGTTCCAACTGTTGGATCTACTGTGACGGAGAACTATCAGGTTACATAACAACTCTTAAGGCGCGTCCACATTACTCGTGCTCGTGTGACTCGCTATGCTCGCGAGTAATGTGGACGATATGATAAGTCACGGGACAAGCAAATTTAAAATTTTCAATTTAAAAACTATAGCCAATAAATTAAAATACGACTACAGCCTATACACGCTACGAGTAAATATACGGATCCTCACACGCCGAAGCCTGGCGAGCAACTGAAGTAGTGTGGACGAAGATTTACGGGCACAAGTAAAAGCCAGACGAGTCTCACGACGAGCACAAGTCTGACGAGCACGAGTAATGTGGACGCGCCTTTAGAGAACCTCTGAAACCGTTAAATATCTGACTGCTCAAAAAAACGAACTGTAAGCTTACCACGCAGTAAGTGAGACCACTTTATTGACTGATAGGCTACATTTTACAGAACTATGGATTGGGTTCTCCCCGTGTGGGGGCGGGTTAGAGTACCTCTACCGTAGCCCTGCGAAAAGCGAACCCGGTACCTGGGAGTATAACTGGGCCACCCTGTCACGGGGGGACATAAATACAGAGACCTGATCCTCCAAGCTGGGTACTGGATGCAAGGCCGATGACCTTGCTTGTTGCGAAATCCAGAGAAGTGGTAACAGAAAGGTCTGATTCAAGACAAGATTAGCAGAAACTTCCAAGGGAGACTATGGCTCAAAAATCGTTGCTTTTGCAACATATGATGATGGTGCTCATGGATTAGGCTTAGTGTACATTATACGCCAAATTGCCGACGCTTGAAAATATACAATCGTCTTTTAGAATGTAACAGTGTAATTTATTTAACATCCTCAATTACATCTCTGCTATATCATTATGCTGAATGTATACTACAGATTGCATAATAAAATTGGGAGTCTTTAAAAAAAATTACATCTGTTCAGAATTTGAATCACTGTGCTAAACTGACCTGATCCGATTTGGAAAACAATTGTATATTCAAAGTTAGCAAATATGATTATTGTTAACAAATCTGAAAATAACCGCTTCAGTTCATCTGTTTGCATCTGAATTACAGTAGATTTAAAACGCCGATTTCTAAGCAAACGGTAATACTGATGGGGAAAGGAGTCTCTGCCCTTTCCTCTTCCTAATCAAGGGACGCCCCCCCCCACCATTGGCGTTATTATTTTTTCATCCGTTCCTCTTATATCCTTACACGGGTGACTGGCTCGTCGCAAGGCCGCTACCTAAACACAGGGCAACACAAACACAGAAAAATGCATACATACACCAAACATCCATGCCCTAAGTGGGATTCGAACCCATGATCCCGGTTTCCGAGCGAACGAAGAGCCTTAGACCGGCTGGCGCTATCATTTACGATGCAAAATAATCACGAACATCTCTTTTGATTTGCCCGGACTACATGTAAACTCTGGGGATCCATTAATTAAGGACTATATATGGGTATGATTAGAAGTAACACGTCCCAGTGTGTTGTACTCTGCCGTCATGTGACCACGGTGATCGATGTGCCCTGCAGAGGGCTGGAACAAGTTGGTGTCGGGCAGTGCAGGCTATGGACACACCACCTCTATACGTACCGGTATTGTGAGCCAAGCTACAATGCAGTAGCAGCCAGATTGATTGTTTTGTTTAGTTTCACCACAAGCTACATGACGGTAAGGCTAATGGTGTCGATGACAGGATGATCCTTAATAGCGAATTCCTACCAAAATTCTGCAGAGAGTTTTCTCTGGGTCACACATTCGAGCCCCTTAACTAAGCAGCTTCAACGAAGAGGAAATAAACCGCGTAGAAAATTTCCGTGAGCGTACAAAGAACTGCTATATTTCGGTGTTACCCCATTTGTCGAGTGAGCAGGAATAACTCAGACAATAAAATGACTCATTACGGGCGGAACAGAAGGTGTTCGATTTCCAACAGGAGCAGAAATTTAAATATTCCTTACCACAGTCACGCCTACACAATTTCTTTCCAAATTATGATGTTTTCATCCGCGTGAAAATGGCTACTGAATTTGTCTAGTGTCGAGATATATAAAGGCGCGTCCACATTACTCGTGCTCGTGTGACTCGTTATGCTCGCGAGTAATGTGAACGATATGACAAGTCACCAGGCAAGCAAATTTAAAATTTTTAATTTAAAAACTATAGCCAATAAATTAAAATACGACTACATCCTATACACTCTACGAGTAAATCACCGGATCCTCACGCGCCGAAGCCTGGCGAGCAATTGAAGTAGTGTGGACGAAGATTTACGAACACAAGTAAAAGTCAGACGAGTCTCCCGACGAGCACGAGTAATGTGGACGCGCCTTAATACGTAGATAATTACTTCAGCGCCCTTTGTGCACCATCATGTTGCCGTGTTTATGTAAAGAGAAAAATTAATCATATATTTTTTTTTACGATTACCCATAGTTCATATTTAGCTGTTGTCTTCAGCGTCGCCCAGAAAGAGCTGAACAGATAAAATACGGAAACTGTGGTTTGGTTAATGTTTAGCGTCAGTATGATACGAACACAGCTGAACATAGTGGCATGAATTCTCTTCACCCGCTCGAACACTGGGATCGTGCGTTCGTATCCCACTCAAGGAATGGATGTCTCTACGTTTATACTGTGTTTGTCCTGTCCTGTGTGCAGGAAGCGGCCTTGCGACGTGCCGATCCCCCGTCTGTGTAAAAGATCAAAAGAAACTGAAAAAGCGGCCAAAGTTAAAAACAGGGCTGTAGAGCCATAGATAGACGGATAGATAGATATTAAACACCATTTGACATAACGTAGCCACCTCTCTTGACTTAACGACAGCAAAACTGTCAAATTATCAGACACAGATTACAATGTACAGAATGTTGGTCAATGAAACGTGAACTGACAATAATTAAAAAGACAAAACTTATTAAATATGTTAATACATATTAAAGGCTGAACCAGTTTCTAGGAAAGTGATTTAGAGAACGGAACAGAATAGAAAATGTCTAATGGAAAAGAGTGGGAAATGCTTCTCAACTTCAGCGTATTTGCGAGCATAACACGAAATTACAGGAACGCATAGCCAAGGAGTGAGACGGTCATTAGCATAACGTCTTGTATTCTTGTGCACTCTTGGCCGCCATGAGATTCAGCCCGCGATCTTGCCGTGAAGGGCAACAATTCCCTTAAATCCTACGCAATTGCAAGAACACCGCATTACAATTACTGGAGGGAAGTGTTTAAGAAATGTTGCATCGAAGTGTCCCTCAACGGCACACATGTTCTAGTTTAAATAACACTGGATCAGAGGTTGCAAACTTTTTAGTGATGTAGACATATTTGGCACACGGTCGCGGAGTTGGTAGAGGCACTATGCTACAAGCCGGAAGGTCCTGGGTTCGAGTCCCGATGAGGTCATTGGATTTTTTCAATTTACCTAATCCTTCTAATCCTTCCAGCCGCACTATGGCCCTGGGGTCGACTCAACCTCTTAACAGAAACTGGTACCAGGAATATCCTTGGAATATTCTTGGGGGTAAAGGGTTAAAGTCTGACAACCTTGCCGCCATCTATGAGCCGAATGTCTAGAAAATGTGAGAACCTCAACATCTCACAACCCTATGGGCCTCCACGGCCTGTTACAGGGATACCTTTACTTTTACTTAGACATGTTTTCTCAGGAATTTTTCCCTTCTTACAAGGAAAAGAAACCCCTACAAAAATACTGATTTTGTTAACAGAGATTTCTAGCTCTGAAAAATGTATTTTTGTTTCGTTGTTTACATCATCGTCTACACTAATTTCATATAATTAAAGGTAAAGGTAAAGCTATCCCTATAACAGGTCGTGAAGGCCCATAGGGTTGTGAGACGTCGAGGCTCCTACATTCTCTAGACAGTCGGCTCACAGATGGCGGTGATGTTGTTAGCCTAAGCGCCGGTCGCCATTTACCACCCCAGGAATATTCCTAGTACTCATTTCTATTAAAGCCTGAGAAGACCCCAGGACCGTAGGGCAGTTGGTACGACTAGGTCAGCTGAAAAAACCAATTAACTCACTGGGAATAGAACCCGTGATCTTCCGGCTTGTAGTATAGGGCCTCAACCACTTCAGTACTGTGAAATCTGAGCATCTGTCAATAATCAGTAGTAATCCCTAATTATCAGCATAGAATGACATTTTGTTACACCCCATATTTTAGAAGACAATGTTTTCGGTTGATTCATACATTATTTTTTTCGTATTTGTGGAAAATCATAAAGCACGTCCGACCCGCAAACTGTGGCCCACTGAACTCGCCTTGACCAGAAACCCATTGAATGACAGTAGACCTATAACTTACCTTCGACCAAGTAATCTCCAATTATCCGTAATGGTTACGGATTTTGAGTGCTGCTAGAATAGAACTGCTATTAGGATAACAATAACTGAGAACAGCACCTTCGTTTCCGAGCAGGCAACGCTCTGACTCATGGCGAATTGTAATCAACGCCACCACCAAGCCCATGTATCATCGCTGCTGGGCTGAAACCCTGCGTTGATTAATGGACGATCTTCCGCTGATAATAAACTCTAATACACGGGCGGTACAGGAGGTTCGCCGGAAGCTCCAAGGGGTTTACAGCATATGAATTTTTATTCCTCACACCACTTCATCCCCTCACATACTCCCCTTGTATTAATCTCTATTTTGTTATTTGGCGATAAAAAATGGAGTTCCTCTCACCACATATCTGGGAATGAGGGGGTGAGAAATCGAGGGATCATAATTAAAGCCGTTTTTTCATTGCATTTCACCCTTAATGGGGTGAATTTAAAAGAAACGCTTAGAGAAGGGATACGCGGATATCTGAAGTTACATAAGGATTTCTACATATATGAAAACCACCTTATGTTTTAAGTTCATTTTCATATTATCCTATCAGGTTTACAGGTTTCTGGACTAAAATTTTATACACATTTCTTGCCTCTCACATGCATGATTTATCTCTTGCCACTTCAAGTCCTTCATTCGATTACATTAATATTTCGCGAAATTCTCAATGTGTAAAATCTTTCAACACCCTGACACCCCTTTCTTCAGATCCGAATGCTAAATATTTCTTTTTCTCTTTGTTTCTTATGGTTGCAAGATGTGATTTCGTGCCCTAACCAAAGAATTACAAATTACAAGTGTCTACAAAGGATCTAAGGCCGACTCACTCGGCGGAAATTTACCATAGTAAACCAAATCCAATTCATCGCATTCTAACAAAATTCTAATTAACTTCATTTGAGCATTTCTCCTTATGTTGTTATTAAACGAAAGCTCGGGAGGAACAAACAAAATATTAACAGAGTATTATAAGAAAAGTTTCTTGTAAAGCAACCACTTGGAATATTGATTCTTGTTTTATTTAATGAAGCTTCTTCAATTACACTGATTATATTTCGTTGAATGGAAGGACTGTAGGCCTAAATTAAGAATTCGGAAAAATATGGAAGGAAACTGTCATGGAATGTTTCAAGTCACAGCGAGACTGGTATAACTACTGTTGGAAATCCGTTGCAAGGATACGACTAGTGAAGCCTGAGAACCCTAGTGCATGTGTAACTGTGAACTGTAAAGTGTGTCAATCAGCGTCAGCTCTATAATTATGTGTAGTTTCGAGCTGAATGTATAAGGCGTAAATAAATCCAATCCAAAACCCGTCTATAAGTCAGGATCAAACCCCTACACGTGACAGTATTTTGTATACGTCTAGAACTGTAACTCTTTTGTATATGTACGTACGTAGTAGACACGGATAAAGCGATTCGACAAAGGGCATGCTCGTCCTCTCCTCAGACAGGACACCCCATGACAGCTATGTCTGCAGCGGTCGTACTCGAGACTTAAATTACCAAAGGGCATGAGTCCCAGAACGGGTTCGACGCCAAGACAGACTGACTAATCAACTGCAAAGTGACATGGACCTCCGCTTCAGTCGCCTCAAGATGGTAACTGAAATTTACGTAGAAATATGCAACAACTTCAACCCATGACATGACAAAACCTACGAAAGCTGAAATTACACGTACATACTGCATATAAGTAGCAATTACTTAAGAAATGCCGTTTTCCCTCTGACTGAGGATTAAAAGGAGATAAATCAAAACAGCAACTAAGACATTGCTTTTTGTCATTAAGGAACCAATACTTTCTGACACGAGATTCAGTCAGGAATGTCCTACAGATTTCACAATATCATGCTTATTATTCGAATTCGCAAACGTTCATCAAAATATAACCTTGAGTCGTCACTGTCAGCGGCACTGAACAAACAGCAGTCACTGCAGCCACACCCGGCTAGCGACGCTGCTCTGTACGATGAACTGGACGCTGGTTCCATTCCCAAGCCGGTACTTCCTCTGCAGGGGCGTCAGTCAACCTAACCATTCGACACGCGACCCCATTGCCTAGAAATATTGTCTGTCAGTTCCGCTTCACGTACCACTGACAAGTCCATTGTTTGTCCTCTCCCACCCTTACCCGATAATATCTGTCTTAAAGCCTATCGCACACTGAACAGGCGGGGGCCACTGGTACACTGGTTGTCCTTACAGTCCCTTTTCAATAATTTGTGACAACACGAGATGTATTCTAGGTGCCTTCCAGTTTACTGCAAGAAATTTAAGTTTCTACCGAGCTTACTGAAATGTCTAATATTTAACTCGATTCTTCAGTATCGTATTGCACTGCAGACCACCAGAGAGGATGGATATTTTGAGATTAACCGATCCGCTATCCCAGAAGCACTGTCACGTGCGTACGGAGCCATAATTTGAGATTTCATTCTACATCGGTACAGGCCAGAGAACTTTATGTGTGACAGCAGCAGTAGAAGAAGAAGAAGAAGAAGAAGAAGAGGAGGAGGAAGAATAAGAAGAAGCAAAACGTGTTTTGTTCCAAGTAGCAAATATTGTTGAGGTGTGCGAACGTCCATGCTCTTCACTCCTGATAGCTTGCCCAGCAGTGCCACCCATAGTGCACAGATCGATATAACCAGAAACAGGGGAGCAAACTGGAACGCAATTGTGTTAACGAAAACTGAATACATATACAAATGAAGGTAAAACGAAAGGGGAAAGCAAGCGACACACTGCAGACGAGACATGATAAAGAAAGAAACAGTGAACACACAGAGTATGGCAAGAAAGTACCAAAAAGAATAGACTTAACGGCTCGCCCAAATCAGTGGGAAAGATGAGAATAATCCAATACCCCAGCTGTACGGCCGCTAATAAATGTACTAGGGTACGTCATTATATAGAAGCGCGCAACTGCAATATTTTCAACAACAGTTTGTGTCTAATATAGTTAATGTTAATGTATGAATTAGGGAGGGAGCGGTGCGCTATGTCTACCCGAGGGGTTGAAGGGAATGAGGATAATGGGCTGATGAAATTTCAATACTTTTATCGCTTGATAAGAGTGGCATGACTCTGTTTGACCAGCAACTCCTGCTAATCGTACAATATTATAAATTAATTGTTCTCCAACAACTCTGAATATATTGATGTCTTTTTTTTTTTTTGGCACTACAGCCCCAGTGGGCCTAGGCCTACCTCCATGAACTTCTCCGTTCACTTCGGTTTTTCTAGATCTTACACATTCGGTAGGACTCCTTGGCGGTTGATCAGCTCGTCGCAAGGCCTCTACCTATACACAAACAGAAAAACGTACACACACAAACTAAACATCCATGCCTTGAGTGGGATTCGAACCCACGATCCCGGTTTCCAAGCGAGCGAAGACAGTACATGCCTTAGACCGGCTGGGCATAGAATTACTGGACAGAATTACTCAAGCGAAGTCTAAACAGTGTATTTCAGAATATACACTTTCCTTTAAACAGCAGTTGGTTTGGGAAGTGATCTGACAATCCCTCAAATGAGGCTGTAAGTGCAAAAAGACTTTTTTTCAGCTAATTTTTTTTTAAAGAAGTGTTCACACGTTCATAATTTCATCTGGTTCATAATACATTGTAGACTACCTCGGCCGCCAGACTCTATATTTTGTCTACATTGCTTGCACAGTTATTTTAACTCATTGTATCAACTGGAGCTATTCGGTTGCGCCGTAGGAGATGTGGAAGTGAGTGAGTAGTCGTAGAATGTGTTAAGATAAAATTTCGGTTTAATTATTGTGTTTCTGCACATTATCAATCGACCTGTTTTTTTTATTTAAAACACAAAGTTTCGTAGATTTGATTCTGCCTTCGTCTTCACGTGAAAGTTTATTCAGGAGGTCCCAATCGATAGAGCTAGTCCTTATTCAAGCGATCGATTGGGCCCAATTGAATAGGCTTTTACATGAAGACGGAGATAGAATCCAGTCTCCGAAACTCTGTGTTTTAAATAAAAAAACAGGACAATGGACAATGTCCAGAAACACAATAATTGTATTATTATACCACCGCCACAAGCTTTTATAATTTCGGAATTCGTCCGGAAGAACTGAGAATATCACGTAAAATCTGAGATGGGTTTCCAAACAGATATCTCCCGATACATAACACTGAGATAACCTGTTTGGTGCTTAACTTCTAAACATACGTTTATTGTATGCAGTCAATAAATATGAGCTCGCAAGTAATTATTGATTTTCGCAAGAAAAGAAATAACAAAAACACTTACTCGCACAAGCTCTACGTGTTATTTTCTTCGTATGAGACGTAACACGAGAAGGCTCAAATCAGACTTGCAAGGCATGTGGTTTGTGGACAACGACGCCGTCATCCAGACTGTTCTGGAGTGGATACGCCGCCAACCACAAGTCTTTTGGGGGGGGGGCATCAGGATGCTTCCAGAAAGTTGGAAAAAATGTGTTGACTCCGGAGGGGAGTATGTTGAAGGGCACGTTGACATGTGCAAGTAAGTGTTTGGCAATTATGTTTTTTTTAATCAGTCCCGGTCATATTTGAACCACCTTGTATTTTCAAACGGAATCCTCGGTACACATGAGGAAGTTCCCGGAATTTCGAAGCGTCTCAGCGCAGACCACGTCTACGAAACTGAGTTTGCAACTAAACTGTTATCTAGAGCTCTGTTAATTACAGCTTGAAACGTATTATGTCTGATAAGTCTATACTGCACTCAAAGCTGAGTTTCTTATTTAGCCTTATACCCCAATTAACTTATCATCTTGACTGATAAAAAAGACCCGAGTGTTTCGAAATCAACTGTAGGCCTACTTAATACACATATTAATTAAGAAGTGTGCTTCATTTGGATTAATGTACTTCTTCTATAAAAACTTGATGGCATTGAAATTAAATCGTTATTTCACCAGAAACCGATGATACTATCGTTATTATTAAAATGTTAATTAATTTCCTCGAAATGGCTTTTAATACGTTTTACGTCCGATTTAATGGTTGATAACGCCAGCTAAATAATCAGGTTTGTAGCAAGAAGAGTGTCTTGGAAATTAGGGGCGTGTAATGCATGACATTATACAAATTTTGGACCTACTACTGCTGCATCTTCGTTAAAGCATTCTAAGTTCAAAGTATTATTTCTTTCAGAGCGTCCTGGAATTTAGGGACTACTTTCGCTCGGTACAGTAATGAGAATTAATGAAACCGACAGAGACGGTGTCGGAACCAGGTCTATTTTTTATTGCTAGCGGGGTCAGGAGGTTGGAGAAAACTGCATAATGAGGAGCTTCATAACTTGTACTCTTCTCCAAGTATAATTAGAATGATCAAGACAAGGAGGATGAGGTGGGCACGTCATGTAGCACGAATGGGGGATACGTGGAATGCATATAGGATATTGGTGGGAAAGCCAGAAGGAAAGAGACCACAGGGAAGACCAAGGCGTAGGTGGGTGGACAATATTAGAATGGATCTTAGAGAGCTAGGATGGGATGGTATGGATTGGATAGATCTGGCTCAGAATAGGGACCAGTGGAGGGCTCTTGTGAACACGGTAATGAACCTTCGGGTTCCATAAAATGCTGGGAAATTCTTGAGTATCTGCAGAATTGGCGGCTCCTCCAGAAGGGCTCAGCTCCATGAATAAGTAAGTAAGTAAGTAAGTAAGTAAATAAGTGAGGTGGGACTAAGTCTTTGTACTGCGGCCACTTCTGGCCTATTGTACCAGCCCCAGATGATAGGTGAGGGTGATTGTGGAGCAATTGGTGGAATGAAGATTGGCAGGGGAAACCGAAGTACTTGGAGAAAACCTGCCTCAGCCCCACTTTGTCCACCACAAATCCGATTTGACCAGACCCGGGATCGAACCCGGGCTGCCGCGGTGGGAAGCCAGCGACTAACCGCTTGAGCTATGGCGCGTCCAAATCATTCTAAGTTGAAAGTATTATTCTTTCAGAGCGTCCTGGAATTTAGGGACTACTTTCGCTCGGTACAGTAATGAGAATTAACGAAACCGACAGAGACGATATCGGTACCAGGTCGAAGTACTTGCTAATGAATAATGCAATGTATGTGTTAATGTTACCCCCCTCATTATAAAGATTTTACTTATCTGCATAAGTGTACACAGTGCTTTTGCTAAATACGGTGGGTATGTGGCCTCGTTCTGTATTTGAATTTCAAACACATACACTTTGCAACTCTCTTCCCCCCCACTCACCCCTCACCCCTACATCCGCTTGAACACTGATTTGAATTCTGTGGCTCTGTACTCTTATTAAAGTTTCGATCCGGATAAAATCCAGTTTATCGCTTCGTTAGATTTATTTGGAAA
>NW_019721521.1:2630747-2677860 GCF_002891405.2 Cryptotermes secundus | reverse complement strand
GTTCCCGCATGAATTCCGTGCTCACAGTAGGAATTTTGAACCTACGCTAACTGGAACAATGGGTGCAAGGTTGTGGGTACAAATGTTGCAAGAAATTTTTGTTTAAAAATAATACAAGGTATTTATAACCTGACTACCTTAACTTTAAATGTGGAAAGTATATAAGAGTTTAGTGAAGGTCTCATGATGGACGGAGGATCGGGTACATTTGATGGGCGTGTAAAGTAAGTATCGCCGTTTCGTGTTGTGTCTACTTGTATATAGTGCATAATAATTTTCCTTAGAGTGTATCATAAATACTGTCTTAGAGAAAATATTCATAACGGTCTTTTCAGATTCAAAAAATAACCTAGACCTCACAGTGAGGGAGAAAATATAATTAACAATTTTATACAGTTCTTTAATCAAGAAAAGTCCTGTGAACCCTTGAAATATCCGACTGAACACGCAAGGAAACTTGAAGCTGCAGGTACCTGAAGCCACTATATGCAAAATAACAAAGGAATCTAACATGGCAAAGCATTAGCGGATATGAACTTAAGTCGGCTTATAAAATTCGTAAGCCTTGTCGTAAAATAAACCCGATTACTTAATCTTGTCACCATTTTCTCCTATCTAAACTTACATTTGATCGCTCTTATACAAAATTAAAATGCTATACTGTATTATTCTAGTAGATCTGTATACATTTCCTTATTTTGCTGGCTCTATAGCCCCCTTGGGCCCTGGCCTCTCATTTCTCTGTTTCATGATCATTTTACGGACGGTTGGACTACTTGGATGAGTGATCAGCTCGTCGCAAAGTCTCTGCCTAAACACATGACAACACAAAAACATAATAAACACACATACGTACTCCTTGTGTGGGATACGAACCCACCATCCCAGCTTCCGAGCCAGTGAAGACAGTTCATGCCTTAGACCGCTCGGCTACTGTGACCGGCCTTACGTTTCCTGCTAGTGTAAAAGCAAACGTTAACTTATCCCTGGGCTCACTTAATTAAGCACCAGGTCATGAAGATACACTGTGAGGCAAAGGAACCTGACGATTTTTAAAATGCGTTACGTTGGCAACCCCTGAGAATGAGATGGCGAAACTATGTCATTTGTTAGTTTAATTGATGCCTTTGCAGTAGCCGTGGAGCAGCGGAGCGCGCAACGTCGTGCACTTATTGATGAAATGTCTTTTAAATGGCGATTCTTTTGTTAAAGCACAGCGAATAGGAGTGTTCCGCAAGCATTTCAATACTGCTCGTCACGGAAAAGTTCCTTGCCGCAATACCATACAGTTATGGGCACAAAACTTCCGCATTAGAAAAGAAACCACCAGGCAGTGTGCGCACAGGGCGATCGCCACAGAACGCTGAGGCTGTGACGCAATTATTCATAAGGAGTCCTAGGCGTTCAGTCAGGATATGTTCTGTTGCTGTAGGAATATCCGATCGCCGTGTGAGGAGAATTTTGCAGTTTCCATCCGTATAAATTGGTGGTGATCTACACATCCACTCCCCGTATGCCTTCATGGCGTTGAGCACAGGGACAACTTTGCGTTTATCTTACTTGTTTATAAAATGGTGGTGATGCCAGAGTTAAGCAGCCGTTACATGGCAAACCGTAGCACGGTAGCTGAGCGTTTAATCGGAATTTTGTCTCACGATCTCATTATCCTTATGACAGATGAAGAACACAACCACTCATCTGTCTGTGTCAACAACAGAACTGTCGCTACTGGGCAGAAGGAAATCCTCAGCAGCTCCATCAACGGCCTCATCACAGTGGGTGTGTGGCTGTTTGGTGTGGAGTGGCAAACTTCGGAATCCTTTGAAGACGAAGATGGGCGTGCAGTTACAGGCACATCTGCTCGCTATGTTGAAATGTTACGGAACTGCCTCACACCAGAAATGAGTCGTAGTGGAACTGAGCTCTCGCCATGTGATTCCAGCAAGATGGTGCAATTGCCCATGCAGCGAGAGCATTCATGGATGTCGCTCGGGAACTGTGTCCGGAGCACGTTATTTCACTGCTCGGAGAGCTTCCATGGCCTGCACGTTCGCCTGACCTCTCTGCCTGCGAGTACTTCCTTTGGGGGTACCTCAAAGCAGAAGTGTACACCACTAACCACGGACCATCGATGACCACAAGTTCGCAGTTACTAAGCAAATCTCAGTGATACCAGAAAACATGGCGAGGCGAGCTCTGGGAAAGTTACGAGCAAGGCTGGAGGAGCGTGTACGCAATGACGGGCAACATCTTAGTGATGTGCTGTTCAAGTCGAAATAAACAGAGACGTAATGAAATGTATGTGGGATGAAATGACATTCAGTGTTCATCCATTTTGTAACAATAAATTAAAATTTAAAATAAAATTTCACTGCTTTATATATTTCTGAGAATAATAAGGGTTCCACTGTTCTTAACCTCGGCACTAGATTGAGGTGAATAGTTAGCTTCATGCACCGGCTGCTTTACCACCTGCAAACAGCCACCAATACCGATAGTGTGAGAGGCCGGGTGAGCCCCAGAGCCGGCCTGGACAACGGAAGAATATCTTGCTCCTACTGGGAACCGAACTCCGACCTTTGACCGCCCAAGCTTCCAGCGAGTATAGCCATTAACACGAGTATAAAATTTAACTTGACAAAACTTAACTGTTCTGTAAGCGGGGTAACGTTCCCACTTCATGACTCAAGGTACGCGGGTTCAAACCCGGCGGAGGTCGTGGAATTTTTAAGGGCGGAAAAATTCAGGGACCAAGTCCTCCGGGAGGGACTTTAAGCCGTGGGTCCCGTGTCAAAGATTTACGGCACGTAAAAGATCCTCATGTCTCTAGGAGACCTCTGAGCAAAATCAGGCAAGTTTCCCGCCCAAGTAGTTTCCAATGCCTCTGGTAGATGGGGGAAGTATCGAGGTACCGAGGTCCGACCTCGTTGGCTGAGCGGGGCTGATAGCGCGCACCAGTACTGGTAGGGTATGGCGACTGGTAGAATATCAAAGGGGGACGTACAATAGACTATTAGTCGCGGTGCATGGGGAAACCCACCACCTCAAATAATAATTGTTCTGTAGTTATACCTCCGCATACCTCCGTCGGATTGTTACCAGCTTATCTTGCCAAACGACCGCAGAGTAGCAATCATGTACAAGTAAGTACGGCTTATGTAACGCACAAGTAAGCATAACAAATAAACGGAAGTTGCGTGATTTCTAGTTTCCTATTCTCTTGGAAGCACAAATTTCTTGCTTGGAAGCAATGCTTCGGACTATAGCCTCAGAGTCCCATGGAATAACTTCTGACATCAACACAGTTCAGAATGTTTCAGACACGAAGTACAATAGAGGAGCCGGGGTAGCGTAGTCGGTATAGCAACTGGCTACGGGCTGGACGACCGAGGGATCGGAGTTCGAGGACCGGTAGGGTCAAGAATTTTCTCTTTTTCACGTCGTCGTCGTCGTCTGGGGTACACCCATCCTCTTATCCAATGCGTACCGGGGGCTCTTCCCCGAGGGTAAAGCAGTCAGGGCGTGAAGCTGACCACTCTCCTCCAGCTAGTGCCGAGGCCAAGAAAATATGGACTATCGTACATCCACTCTATCACACGCCTTCATGGCGCAGTACTTAGTTAGTTAAGCATAGGGACAAACTTTACGAAGCTCAATAGTTATCGGCATCTCATTTTCGAGTACAGAAAGATTCTAAGCATTAGGGATGTTGTTGATGATGATGGTGATTATTATTATTATTATTATTATTATCATCATCATCATCATCATCATCATCATCTCTTGTCACAGGTTTATTTTCTGGTATTCCTTTTCTTGAACCAGTGATGCACCTCACCACTCAGGCTTCAAGCTTCGCACTGTAGCACTTTCCGTAGTATGTGTGATGTTCCCAGGATAGCTGTTTTTTGCAACGAATCTATGGAGTGCTTTCCAGGAATTAGTTCCAAATATTTTCTCAACCCTCTCGTGACTGTACCCGTGGCTCCAATAATTACTGGTATCACAAAACATTTCATGTTCCACATTCGCTGAATTTCGATGCTTAAATTTTTATATTTTAATTTCTTCTCTGCTTCTTTTTGTACTACATTCCTATCCGATGGTACTGATACAACTATAAGTATGCAAGTTTTATTATTATTATTATAACAACGATGATAATATAGCTGCATTTGGTTTCCACTAATGCAACTATTTGATGCACAGGGGCTATCTGCTAGTGTTATTATTCGTGACGAAGCAAATTAGCGATATCGACTGTAAAATAATAGAAATAAACACACGCATGATTTTAGCTCAATACATCATTATACAGACACGCAAATAAAACTCACGACAGATAAATAGTCCACAATGAAATTAATCGCGCTTAAAGTGAATCTAGCATGACGATGAGTACTACAGCCAGTGGCACCAAACAGGAATCTACCACTACATGGAAGAGAATTCAGTTGTTGCTGAAACATGACATGAAATAATATTTTTAACGAAGTGTAGAACTCCGTCGCTCTCTCTCTTTCTCCTGGCGACAACAGAGTTCCATTAGACAATCCTGAGAGAAGAGGGCTCTTGAAATCGGGGTGACGTTTAGAATCCCCCCCCCACACACACACACCCACACAGCACACAACGACGGTCCCTCATCACGACAGCAGTGGCGACATGCTCCTCTCACGCATTACACGAATGAATGAACACAAATTTAAAGTGCACACATACAAAACAGTACCCGACCTCAAAATAGTGTTACAGAAAAAGTGCTTCTTGGAAACTTCATTGAATATTCAATAATGTAAAGTGCCCCAGATTATAAAGGTCTCAGTCCTGTGCTGTGTTTATAGATAAACACAAATCGCAGGGAACACAGCAAATTGCTATGAGATGTACGAATGTAATGGACAAAAGTTAAGTTGAGGTGAAAACAGATTTCGAACTATGAACAGGATAAAGCACAGTGTTATTCAGAAAAGTGTACGACATTCCCCTCGCAAGGATAAAGCCAAGATTAAGGGCGCAGTTCCTATTCCATTTAGCATAATTGAAATAACAAACACAATGCTGGGCAAACCCAAGATATAATTGCATATTTATCCACAGTGCATGATTATTTAATATCTCTATATTATCATACTGCCGGTCACAGTAGCCGAGCGGTCTAAGGCATGTACTGTCTTCGCTCGCTCGGAAGCCGGGATCGTGGGTTCGAATCTCATACAAGGCATGGATGTTTGGCATGTGTATGTGTTCATTCTGTGTTTATGTTGTCCTGTGTTGAGGTAGAGGCCTTGTGAGGAGCTGATCACTCGTCCAAGGATTCCTACCGTCTGTAAAATGATTATGAAACTGAAAAAATCAGAGGCCAGGGCCCAAGGGGGCTGTAGAGCCAGTGAAAAAAGAAATATTATCACACCGATAACAGAACTGTCCAAGTTCAAATCGCTTTAATATCTAGCTACCGAAGGCGTTGTTAAATAACCCATATATAAATAAATACACATCACGTACGAGGGATTTACTCCGGCTTACTCGGCAGACTACGTCATGAATACGTATGGGTGACTGGACCTCGCCGCTAGATGGAGGGGAGTGGTCAGCTTCATGCTCTTGCTGCATCATCCCCGGGGAAAGAGCCCGGGTGGGCCCCCAGATTCGGTCTGGACCCTGTAGAGAAGAGACAAAATTTTGCACTGCTGGGAATCGAACCCGGGTCGTCCAGCCCGTAGCTTGTCGTTATCGGTTCAGAGGGCGGAATTCGAGTCCCGACAGGGGCAAGATCTTTCTTCTCTCCATGACGTCCAGAGTGGTTCTGGGGCACACCCAGCCTCCTGTCCAGTGGGTACCGTAGGCTCTTTCCCCGGCAGTAAAGCGACTGGAGCGTTAAGCTGACCACTGACTTCCAACTAGCGCCAAGGTCAAGAACATGTGAACTATACATCCACTCTCCTATGCGTCTTCATGGCGTGGTGCTTCATTAGTTAAGCACAAGGACAATTTTACCCTTTTACCTTTTTACTGGGTACACTTATTTCTCTCCATCACAACTTCACGGACTACAAAGGTTGCATCTACCACAGTATGTTTCGTTATAGTTAGAAAATACTCTAAAGAACGGTTATGACCTTAAGAGGACTAGCAGTCGACATTTCGGTAGCTAGGGAGTGTCAAGGAACTCAGTTTCAATATTTGGCCGTGACATTTTGACAGCAGCTACCCCGAATAAAGTCAGGGGAAAACGATGATAAAAAAATTGGAAATCACGAAATGAAGTTAAATTCAGTCTGTTCTCCAGGGGTGGTGGAACTTATCGGGTATGTGTGAGGGAGGCTGAATTCGAGTTAATTGGCTGAGGGAAGTCCGAGGCACGTCCAGCCATTCCCTGATGCCTTCCTGCTGCATGTTACTGCCCCTCACAGTTAACCAACGCGCAGCGGACTCTGAATTCAAGAACTAGCAGAAGACGCTTTCACCCTTCTTGAGCGTTACGTATAGTCACATGAAACAATTATAGTGCAGGGAGATAACAGAGCTCTGACTAACTAGACCGCGCCATTGCTCAAGCGGTTAGTTGCTGGCTTCCCACCGCGGCAGCCCGGGATCTATCCCAGGGGTCTGGTCAAGTGGGATTTGTGGTGGACAAAGTGGCGCTGGGGCGGGTTTTCTCCGAGTACTTCGGTTCCCCTGTCAATCCTCATTCCACCAGATTTTCCATCATCATAATCACCAGGGGCAGGCTACAATAGGCTAATCAGTGGCCGCCGTACCGAGTGGACCCAGTTGGACTCCACCCCCCACTAAGCGAATTAAAAAAAAGACCCAACTTTTGCCTACCTGCATGACCTACCTTCTATTTAAATAAATAACAGACCATACGAGCTAACTATGAAATACGGATCTCTCTTGAGCTGGTGATACTTATGTATTTGATGTGGAAATCACTGTGCTGGAAAAGCTCATTGGATCCCTGTCTGGGACAACTGATCACATCATCACAACCTACGTTTCTAACTACACCTATAAGGAATTATGATCCATAATTATTTTGAATAAAAACTACCCAGAAGAGTTAATAATACTGCATTAAGAGCAGCGGTAAATTTTTATGATGATGATAAGGACGGATTAACTGGTAAAACAGGGAATAAAAGTCTGTTCCAAACCAATGATATCTACTTCGGGATCGGGCAGAAGTCTGTTCCAAACCAATGATATCTACTTCGGGATCGGGCAAAAGTCTGTTCCAAACCAGTAATATCTACTTCGGGATCGGGCAAAAGTCTGTTCCAAACCAGTGATATCTACTTCGGGATCGGGCAGAAGTCTGTTCCAAACCAGTGATATCTACTTCGGGATCGGGCAAAAGTCTGTTCCAAACCAGTAATATCTACTTCGGGATCGGGCAGAAGTCTGTTCCAAACCAGTGATATCTACTTCGGGATCGGGCAAAAGTCTGTTCCAAACCAGTGGTATCTACTTCGGGATCGGGCAAAACTCTGTTCCAAACCAGTGATATCTACTTCGGGATCGGGCGAGAACCATATCCCACTCGGTATCAGGTCTGAATACTCGAATTCTGAGGCCGAAACTAAGTCAAAAGCCAGCACAAAAGTACTTTGTTTCCTGAGTTCATAGTCCGGTACTTATCAGCAAGACTTGCTGAGCTTGTGGAAGATATGGAATTGTTCTAAGTGTTCGCAAGGATTGCTGATGAAAACGCAGCCAGGGAACCCGCTTTCAAAAAGAATCGAAATGAAAAGTTCAGAAATGCCTTCAAGTAACCGATGTCCCACTCCGGTTTATTCCACTGTCATACAAAGAACTACGAGCATATGTACGAAGGCAAATCGAGAAGTCTTTGCTCCTATTTTTTCAGCCACAATAATACACATATAGGGAAACCAAAATACTTCTGACTATTTTTCCACATAGTCACCACCCCGGTTCAGGCATTTGTCCCATCGCACCGCTAGTTTGGAGATGCCGCTGTTGTAGAATTCGGCCGGTTGAGCGCGGAACCACTGGACAGCGGTTTTCGCGTCGTCGTCGTCGTCGTCGGAAATGAACCTCTAGCCTGCCAGGAACTTCTCCAGTGGACCGAACACGTGGTAATCACTGGGGGAGAGGTCTGGACTATACGGTGCATGCTTCATAATCTCCCGCGGCCGGGGATTCTCGTGGACGTTGTGGTTCACCTCCATGACAACGATAGGCCTCATGTGGCAAACAGGACCGCCGCCCGCCTGTAGTCATACGGATGGGAGATTGAGGAGCATGCATCGTATAGTCCAGACCTCACCCCCAGTGATTATGGGACGACCGAGGGGTCAGAGTTCGAGTCCCGGTAGGGTCAAGAATTTCCTCTTCTCCACATTGTACAGACCGGCTCTGCGGTCCACCCAACCTCCTATCTAATGGGTACCGGGGCCTCTTTCTCCGGGTGTAAAGCGGCCGGGGCGTGAAGCTGACCACTCACCTCCACCTAGTTCCGAGGTCGAGAAAATATGGATCTATTCATCCGCTCCACCATACGCCTCCATGGCGTAGTGCTTAATTAATTAAGCACAAGGACGACTTTACCTTTTTTACTGTGTTTCCTTGAAAGTTCTAGTAAAGTTAAAGAAAGCCTTTTCGAGCTTCAGTCGAGAATCTTAGGAATAAGAATTAGTCGGATTGCTGAGGAATTAATTCTTCTACGAGCATACTAGAGCAGCACTAACAAGTCATGCTGGGTAAGAACATCTCTTGGGGCCATGCGCACAATACACTGACTGTACTGTGTTAGGCAAGATCCAGCCACGTCATCACCCTGCCTCCCTTTTTCTCCTGATTGCTGCTGTCCGCGCAGCTATCGCCCAACCCAATGGTCAACATTTCCTCTTCCGGGAATGTCGATGCAGTCGATTCTTTTATTCAATTATCAGGTCCAGTGGTTTCGTTGGCATTACATTCACGAAGAAAGTTAGGAGCAGACTGGATTCGGGGAATGCTTTCTACTATTTTGTCACGAATCTCCCATCTCATATGTCCCGTTTATGATTAGAATATACAAAACTGTTGACTAATACTTCCTGTGTATTAAACTGATTTGAAACGTTGTCTCCCAAGCTACGGGAGGAGCACAGGTGGGGGGATATGAAGATGAGGTACTAGGAGAAGTACACGTGTGGCCAAGACAACAGAAGTCAGAGGAGGGTGGAGAAAATTACATAACAAAGAGCTTCATATTGTGGAACAAATCCTGGACCCAATCACTGCCTAGAATTATGTCAGTAATTTTCTTCAGCGTGTATTGATATTCACCAGCAATCACCATTCACAAATGCCCAGGGCTACATCACGTAGAGCCGGAAGTTGACACGTAATCACTGCATAAATACTAATCATTTCATTTTTAAAACGAAGATAGAAATGAGGGAGGTGCACGGATGGGGTGAAAATTTGAGGAGTGTAAAGCTGCAAACCTTGCCTATCTCTCCGAAAAGAAGACGCGCTTAAAGTGAATTGCTGCTGCTTTCGTAAATGGTTGAAGATGCGTTACTGTGAAAACTTTTCAGTTTCTTTAATTTATATTTTGAACTGAGAGAAAGACTGGTGCGCTGTTATTTAATTTCCCGTGCAGGATGTAGTCCTACACTGCTCTGAAACCTAAACTGACCATTAAAAGCTATCCAATTAAAACTTCTTTATACACAAATATCGTCCGAGCTGATTCCATTAGAAAACCACGGAAACTTCATATGTACCGTCTCGTATATTTCTCTCTCACTGTGCTAAGAAGAGCTGTTAGCTTTACTTCAGCCGCTCAATAAGCTTCTGCCACACTCCATTGGCGTTAAATTCCGCCATTTTGTTACCCATCCTACAGCTCTTATCCTCAGGGCTCATCTCACCCCGCGTTGTCCCCCCGGCACGTGCTGTGGAGGGTGGCTGTCAACTGTCAGAGACAGAGCTGTTATCCAACATGTGCGACACTTTAATTGACCACACCAGCATCGCCCTACCACTGCAGCCGGGATTCGAAATCCCTATGGAATTCTCCATCCAACGCCTTCATTGCGACAGAATTTCACTGTCAATATTATCTTGCCACGAGTGAAAATTGCGACTAGGAGACGGTCTGGAATTGTTAGCAAGAAAAACGAACTGTGGAGTGCTTGGATGAAAGGAAAATATTGATTCTTCCCATCTGTAGTTCCACATTTCTTTTTTACGTCTGAAAGGCTCACTGGGATTTGGTGAAAATGGGATTCTAGCAAGGAGAAAGAACTGAAGCTGTAGTTCGTTTATTGCTAAAGATATATTCAATATTATCCTCNCCATTAAAATGAAGGTAAAGTTGTCCCTGTGTTTAACTAATTAATCACTACACCGTGAAGGCATTTGGGGGGGGGGTCGATGTACAGATCCATATTTTCTTCACCTCGGCACTTGTAGGAGGTGAGTTGTCAGCTTCATGCCCCGGCTACTTTACCCCATGTACCCACTGGATAGGAGGCTGGGTGGATCCCAGAGCCGGTCTGGACACTATGGAGGAGAAAAAATTATTGACTCTCCGGACATATAACAAGCCATTAAAAATTCTTCCTTTTGCATTACACACAAGTCCTCTGTCAGTACAGGCTTTACGGAGTAGATAATGCTTAACTTACATAACCACGTATTAAACTTTTATACAAATATGTATTGTTGTTATAATGAATACATGGACGAGCTTCACAGTGTTGTGACTTCGTTAGTGGTGTAACAGCGCTTCGGACGATGGAAGATTTCTCCGCTTTCTGCACCGTCTTCTCGGCGTGCCTGTATCTCGCTGTATATCTGGCATCCGGTAGCTTAAGACTGACCGTTGAGAGGTCACTGGGTTTTGTTGTTCCGTTACCGTGGTGCACTCATCCGTTTCCGCGGATACCTGATTATTGCCGTTGCATACACACGTACACCGCTGCCGCCGTGGCGGGAAGCCGCCGACTAATCGCCTGTTTCTATTACAGTAATAAGCATCTGAGATAATTAAGTCGGTATGGCGTCTACGCCAAGGACCGGACGACATAGAAGTCGAGGTTCAGTGACCAGAAACGGACTAATATATTCAATCCCAGCAATACAATTCAGAATAGACTTAACTTGTTTCATAGTGTTGAAAGAACGGAACCTGAAAGCATTCCGAAAGAGTTGATGGACTGTACACGCAGAAGAACAAGTTCTGCTGGACGGCTGAAGTTACGCTGGAAGTATCAACTTGTCTTCTAGGGGAATGTGACAGGTCGGAAGGTCCAAGCCTTCACGTTGATGATGACAGCAGCAGTATGTTCCTCCGAAATGGTGGTAAGTCCTTACCAGACTATACGGTATCAAACCCAGAAGACCACAATATGTAGTTTGTATGAGACATATTTCAGCATCCCGCTACATTAAGGCCTCTTCATGCTTATGCGGCCGAAACTTGTTGTAAAGTGAGAAGAAACTTATGTAAAACTAAAGACATTTTAGTAATTTGATGATCATTTTTAGTATATATATTATACTTTTAATGTCTTGATGACATTTTATGATTTTAATAACATCGCAAAGTATTAAAGTTGCACTTTTAGTGAGAAACGTATTTTAGATGTCTTTTATATTTAAAAAGATATTGTTGCATTATTGACGGATGCTTTAATAATAAGGATAATGCATGTGACATGTTGCCATTGGCATTTAGGTTCATCACTTATGCCTATAATACAATTTGGGCCCCAAAACACTGAAAATGGCGAGAAACAGAAGAGAATGCATGGAAAGCTACTAGGCGCACTCGCGATTCTTCATCGAGAAATGTCTGCTCGATGCCATCGGGTGATGAAAGAAACGTGAAGATGGTGTTTAATGGAGACGCCGTGTTTTGGGTAGGGGAAGGCGTGAAGAGTTCAGATCTCGGGGAATTTTGTAGGAAAGGGGTAAGAGAAGGGCGGATGGTGGTGTGTCGAAAAGAGAATGGTTAGAAATGGCTCCGCATGGCAGATGGTAAAGAAAGGGGGAGGGGGGGGAATGGGGATGGGAGGCGTCAACGTCTGTTGAATTATTCAGACCTTCCTGTCACTTCGAGCTACGTCCCAGCTGCGAATCATTGATTTACCCCATCCCATCCCCCATACCGTATCCCATCCACTTCAGTTTAAACCTCCCTTCACTCACTAACACACTCCCCTCCGCCATAACTCTCTGCATGCCATCTAATTCCCACCCCCCCGCTACACAAACATCGTTAAAATGCTTTGGCAAGCGCCTGGAATATAGGCTGACACGGACCATACAGTACATGACTGATGGATGGTGCCGCTAAATTGATGAGGATTAATGAGATTACGCTGCTGCACTATAGACAGTGTAGACCTACCCACCTACCAACCAAACAACCAACCAACCAGCCAACCAATGTATAGGATCGGTTGTTGTAACCATAAAGTGATTTGGAAAGCATCAACCTACGCTGACTAGGGAAAGAGGAAAGATGTATTAAAATTATAACCTCCTGATAATTTAAAATTTGTTATCGTAATGCTTTTAATAAGGTAGAAACAAATAAACGAGAAAACACATTCTGTTTACAGGAACAACAAGAGCCAAGCTGTATGTAGTTCTCTACTTAATAAACAAATTAACATGACGTAATAAAGAATGCTAATATGTGATACAAGGGATGATACGGAACTGATAGACTGAGTCGGCGGCTTTGGTCTATTAAATGTGTATTTACTATAAGCGATTTCGTATACCATTAAGTTAGAAAGAAGATTTCATAATTAGGCTCAGAGAAATTGACTTACGTCAGACAAATACTGATGGGTCTTCGCAAGATTTACCCTTCAGGCTAAGAAGCAAATGCACGCAATTATGCGGAGAGCTATCGCACTCAGAAGTAATGCCAGTATTAAGAGGCACTGTGATACAGTGAACACAATAAGAAACTACCCTTACACCAAAGGAGTCACATTCTTTCTAGGAACGTTGAGAATATGACGAAATGAAGAGACTGGATAGCGTAATTGGATTTTGCACTTCTTCACATTTGATACTGGGTAGCATTTAAAACTGAGTGAGACGAATGCATTTCAGTCTTCTGGTTCGTTTATCCTTCCGTCGTGAAGTGGATACCGAGCAGTGAGGAAGTGTAGCGAGTATTGCTCCGTGAGCCGCGTCTGTGTACTGACACTGAAAACGACAACCCGTAAGTTAATAAGCAGCAGGTAAAACAATTGGGTATCTGTTGTGTTTGCTATAAAGTAGATCCTGCATTTTGAAACTGAAGAAACGAGCTTTTCGTTTGTATAACAAATTCTTAAGAGTAAAGAACTACTTCTGTGCACAGTTCTTTAACCAATATACTTACATTCACGAACTTCCATAAAGAACAGATTATCATCAACAACTGTTGGTCTAAGTGACCATCGCTCAGACCAAAATACACGAGGCACAGGGAGCGTGACCAACGGACAAATTCCTTGACCAACTGCAACATGAATCCGGACCAAATGATGCAGACATCAGCAATATATTCCCTGTATATACCAGACACTCCGCGATAAGCCTCACATATACATCAAACATGGCAACAAGCTTCATACGGTCAGCAGGTATCACACCAACCTACATATGTGCCTCAGATACCCATACTACTCGTAACACAACAATCCAATTACAATATCCACACATCCCACGCAGCAACAACAAGCAGAGCACCAACCCAAACAACAGACTTCTCAGAAGCAGAAGAAAGCACCGACAGCGATGACAATGACGACCGGCTATCCCGGCAAAAAGTCTGCGGAAGAGGCAAGAAGAGAGTAAGTCCGGAAACCACCGGAGTATCAACACTCAAAAAGAATAATACGCAAGAAACAAACAACAGCTGAATTCAGATAATAACCACTAATATGTCTGAACCTCTGTGACACGCAGAAACCGAGGGGAATTCTAGACATGAAGGGAAGGATTCAGCCCCACCATCTATATCTGTTCCGGGAATCACACACATGCTGCGACTAACAGCTACAATTGAACAGGTCATGAACAGATCAAACTGCGCTTTGAAAACAATCAACAAACATTGAAAAGATAAAGATAATAACAAACAAAGTGGAATATCACGAAACAATAATAGACATACTAAAAAGAGAAAAAAGTTGAATTCCGCACATACAAACCTCGGAAACAGCGTGCGTACAGAGTGGTAATCAGAAATCTACACCACTCAGTGGAGCAGAAATTATATTGAACGAAAAAGAAGAAAAAAAAAACCTCCGTGGTTTTAGCCCGCAAGTGAACTATACCGACCGAGCGGAGTTGCCGGCGAAGTTAGTGCCAACTATTTGCGGACAGAGGGAGTCGCGTGGTCAGTGCAACGAATCCCTACGGCCGTTAATTTCGGTTTTCTAGACCGGAGCCGCTATTTGCTTAAAATAGCTCCTCAATATTGAACGAATGGGAGACAAAATTTGAAAACTATGGAATATCAGGCAAAGGGTTACTGGCTACCCCTTGTCACTCTTCTTCTTAGATATCGTACCAGCAACCAACAACGATGAAATATACCACACTGAATATCTACAAAATGTGAGTCCAAATTCAGCAATCTCACCAGAAGCAAAATAATATACAACAATAAAAGAGATACAGAATTACTGGGGTTTGGACTTTTTCCATCATCTGGAATTCTAGGTAACAGAGGACACTCTAGGTAATAATAATAATAATAATAATAATAATAATAATAATAATAATGCATACTTATAGATGTATCAGTACCATTGGATAGGAATGTAGTACAAAAAGAAGCAGAGAAGAAATTAAAATATAAAAATTTAAGCATCGAAATTCAGCGAATGTGGAACATGAAATGTTTTGTGATACCAGTAATTATTGGAGCCACGGGTACAGTCACGAGAGGGTTGAGAAAATATTTGGAACTAATTCCTGGTAAGCACTCCATAGATTCACTGCAAAAAACAGCTATCCTGGGAACATCACACATACTACGGAAAGTGCTACAGTGCGAAGCTTGAAGCCTGAGTGGTGAGGTGCATCACTGGTTCAAGAAAAGTAATCCCAGGAAATAAACCTGTGACAAGAGATGATGATGATGATAATAATAATAATAGGTAATAGTGTCCTCTATTACCTAGAATTCCGGACGATGGAGAAAGTCCAAAACCCCAGTAATTCTGTGTGCCATCCACCATCGTCAGAACCCTTTAGAATATAATGAAAGAGATGCCAAGAGTTCTTCTATACTAAGGGATACCGCGCACACAGACCAAGTTGCTTGAAATGTGGCAAATCACATAGCACTGAACAAAGTACTCTGCCAAAGACGCAACCAGCATTGTGGGGAATCTCATTCGGCTAGCTACAGAGGCTGCAAAGTCTACCCAGGTTTTCTTCGCCCGACCAGCAGCAATTATTCATATTACAAATACATAGGGACACGAACAGGAAAACCCTGCAGCACCACAGAAAACTGAAGCACGACCGAAAATGACATACGCCCAAACAACCAGAAATAGTATTGAAAAGACAACAATCACAGTAAACAACACAAAAAGAATACACTAATCAAAATAATGCAAGAATCCTTCACAAGTTTCGAAATAATCTTGTCCAGACAAGTTGAACAAATGAGAACGCTCATGCGTAAAAAATTCATGTATACAACATAGCAGCGTGGAATGCAAACAGGCTGACTCAACTCTTAAAAGAAGTTGAAGTATTTCTCAACACCCAGAAAACAGACATACTCTTGGTGTCCGAAACCAATTTTACGGAAAAGAACTATAGCAAATACGCTACCAACCATCCGGATAGCAGAACCCGTCATAAGAAATGACTTACGTAAAACATTACGAACTTGCCTAATATGAAACGGACCACATTCAGGCAACGAATATAAGTACTGAAAACTGGGATGGAAATTTGACAATCTCAGACATCTACTGCCCCCCACGCCACTCAATTAAAAAGGAAAAACACAATGCCTTCATTACATCACTAGGTAACAGATTTCTGGTTGTAGGTGATTTCACTGCGAAACACCAATACTGGGGTTCCGTTTAATCAATCCTAAAGGTCGAGAACTATACCAAACCATACGAGAAAAGCAACTAGAAATATTATCCACGGGCGAACCAACTTACTGGCCAACAGATATTAGCAAAACTCTACTAGATTTCTTTATCTTTAAAGGGCTATCGCATAACTCCTTAAAACTGCATAATGAGGAGCTTCATAACATGTACTCTTCTCCCAGTATAATTAGAATGAACAGGTCAAGGAGGATTAGGTGGGCAGGTCATGTATCACGAATGGAGGAGACGAGGAATGCGTATAGGATATTGGTGGGAAAGCCAGAAGGAAAGAGACCACAAGGAAGACCAAGGCGTAGGTGGGTGGATTATATTAGAATGGATCTTAGAGAGATAGGATGGGATGGTATGGATTGGATAAATCTGGCTCAGGATAGGGACCAGTGGAGGGCTCTTGTGAACACGGTAATGAACCTCCGGGTTCCATAAAATGCTGGAAAATTCTTGAGTAGCCGCAGAATTAGAGGCTCCTCCAGAAGGGCTCAGCTCCATGAGTAAGTAAGTAAGTATCGCATAACTCCTTAGATTTAAAACCCAGATCTAGAGGTAGCATCGGAACACAGCAACAATCGCCACCATCAGTACACATATTATGACTCACCAAAAATCACCAAAACTGCGCAACAGCCGAACAAACTGGAAGCATTCAGAATTCAAACCGAAGAAAATTTATGACTCACCATCCAGCTCAAAACAGCTCAAAACAACGAGGAGGTTACTGCAGAATTCGATAACGTAATACAAAAGGCGGCTTCTAGCGCAACATAAGACGACAAACCTCAAGCGAAATATCCAGGAAACCCATGGGAAGTCATGGACCAAATTAAGGAAAAACGCAAACTAAGAAGAAGATGGCAGATGAGTCGACATCCCGAAGATAAACGCAGATACAATGAAGGGACGAGAAAATTGTGCTTTTATATTGGCACCATATAGAGAATGTGTCTCTTTAGTACTACAGTACTTTACTACAGTACAGTACTTTAGTGCTACACGCACTTTCAATCTGATCATCTTTAAGTTTATCATCCTAGTAATATTTGGGGAGGAAGAAAAATTATGAATCTTCTCATTGTTAAAATTACTTGGAGAACACTTAACGAAATACAAGGAATAATTTCTTATTCTATGCAATGTGGCAACCGTCGTGCGACTGTCCTTGAAGCAACAGATTTATATTTGAGGCCAATGATATCAAGGCCAGGAAGGATTAAAGACAGTAGGATAAAAGCATTTCGAAACTTCGTATCTCCTACAGAGCACATATTTTCATTCTTATTCTGTAACAGCATACTGAATTTATGTGTGCTGAATTGTGAGTAGGTATTTTAGTTCAATTCGAAAATGACAGTCTTATATCTTCTACTGCTATGAGCCAGTGGCTTGATCAGTTTCTCTCTTAATAGCTGATGCACAGTTGCGCATAACCATGGAAGAAACAGAAAAATACTGTTAAGCCTATGCCACTAACAAAACAACAAATTCTAGGAAGATCTTACGACAATTCCTTTCCTATAAATACTTCCTTCTGTATAGTGTGGACAAGTAAAGATAAAGATAAAATTGCTCTGTGCTTCAGTACTTAAGTACCACACCGTGAAGACGTAAGGGAGAGTGAAAGAATAGCTCCACCATTCTTAACCTCGATATTAGATGGAGGTGAGCGGTCAGCTTCACGTTCCTGCCGCATTACACCCGGGGTAACAGCCCCCGGTACCCATTGGTTATGAGGCTGGACGGAACGCAGAACCGATCTGCGCCTTGTAGAATGACTATAAATTAACAATAATATAATATAATGATCTACATAAACGTGGAGTTTTAAGATTTCCACTAGGATATTCATACTGAATTACATCTGCTTCATGTAATCCGAATGTTTCTCATCATTGCAGTGCTTGTAATTGTTCATAAACAGGATGTCTCTGGAGGAAAATTCAGTATTCTGGGATGTCATAGTATTGGCCATTCTGAACAAACAGTTTGTACGTACATCTGTCGTATTCCGAAAGGTTACCAAGAGAGAATTATGTCACGTTATCGCCCGCATAAAGGAACTTCAAGATGCACTCAGACGAGCAACACGCCATATCCTCACACGTGTTGCAAAGTACAGTGATGTTGACGGCGGAATTTTCGAAAATGTATTATGCTAGGTAAACTGTACCAGCTTTGTCACTTGAACAATAGATACCAGTATTACAAACAGTACTTAATATGTCTTTCTTATCAATAATTTTGGAACTGTACAGTGAAATATCTCTATCCCGTAAAGCGTTCGGAATAAGACACATGTATTGTTCAATTTTTTGCTTATAATGACCGATACTATGACCTCCCAGAATACTGACCTTTCCTCCTGGGATACTTCGTATAACTCTTTAAGTTCATACTGATTTTTGTGTATGTATATAGTCTACGTCCAGAGAAAATTTCACTTTCCACACTCCAATCGCTCATTGGTTATTGCCTCAAACGCCAGGGCAATGATATCACTAAACATTAATTAAGAAATAACAGGTAATACCCTAAGACAAGTAGGAGGTGTATTTGCAGAAAATATATTAGATATATTTCAGACTTCGAAATGTGGTGTTGGAGAAGGATGGAGAAGATCAGTTGGACCGATTATGTGAGAAATGAAGAAGTGTTATTTAGAGTCAGTGAGCAGAGGAATATCCTACACGAAATAAGAAAACGGAAGGCTAATTGGATTGGTCATATCTTACGCGGTAACTGCCTTCTAAAAGAAGTTATTGAAGGAAAGATAGAGGGGCGGATAGAAGTGACCAGAAGACGAGGAAGAAGACGTAAGAAGATGCTGGATGACCTTGGGGACAGAAGAGGATATTTTCATTTGAAGGAGAAAGCTCTAGATCGCATCAAATGGAGGAATTGTTTTGGAAGAGACTGTGGACCTGTCATCTTGACAGATTACTGATGAATGAATGAATATTTCAGAATTATATGTCACATGACGTCCAGATTTCAAAACCTTACGCAGGATTCTTAACAATACTGATGATAGAAAATCAAAAGTCACCAAAATGGGATGGCTGATTAAAATGATCGTCAGAACCGTGAGTTCAGAAGTATGTGGCAACGATTGAAATGTCTGGCAGGAGCAATGAGAAATCACGGAGCCTACAGATCAACTCTTACACCTCAAATTCCACTTGAGCTGGCTGAGCGTACGGTCTTCGTTGGGCAGACTGGAATTTCAGGAGATCGGACAAGCCATATCCTCATAAGGTTCGGATTCTAAGAGATATAAAAACAACAACAAACGAAATTATGCCCGTCTGTATAAAAAATAACAGAACTCCATTTAAATTTCACCAAAGTAACCATGGAAAATAAATGGATTTTAATGTCTCGTTACACGCTCTTCATCCAAAGTGGTGCTGTGATTTCAATGAAAGACTTGCATAAACAGATTAAAGAGGCAATGTACGAGTACATACAAGTGCAAGATCAATACCGAATCTTCATAAAACCTTTTTAAGACAGCTGAATGAAATACAGCCACCAAAACGACATGCCAATGGGGCAATAGCGATTCGACACGATGACTGAAGTGAATTTATGTCGTCACAGATAAACACGGTATGCGGCGTTATATTAAATGTACTTGAATGCGTAGACGAGAAGGGTTGTACATACACAATGCAGTGAATAGCGCAATAAGGATGTAAGTGCACATTAACTAAAGATGTGGAGATATCTGGAGAGCTCTCTTTATTTATTTGTGCAGATTACATTCTTTTTTCTGCACGACTGGTGTTGATGGCTGTGGTTTGTGGTTCGTCATTTTATGCCTCTCCAGTATGGTATTTCACGTGTCTACTTATTTGTAAGTTAGGATATGCCAACAGCAACCGTGGAGGCTCGGGTTCAGTCACAGAGCTACTATGCTACAAGTTGGAAGGTCGCGGTTTCGAGTCCCGATGAGGTGGATTTCTTTTTTCAATTTACGTAATCCTTCAAACCACACTATGGCCCTGGGGTCGATTCAACCTCAGAAATGAGTACCAGGAATCTTCTTGGGGGATAAAAGAAAGACCGGTGCGTAAGGCTGACAACATTACCGCCATCTTTGAGCCGATTGTCTAAAAGATGTGGAGCCTCAACGTCTCACATCCCTATGGGCCATCACGGCTTGTTACAGGGATAGCTTTACCTTTTTTTTTTACCTTGCAGATGTAAATCAGCAGATCGTAACCTGAACTAAATGAAGTTGACATCCTCACGCCCTATTTTAAGTATTTTATTTCAGTATTATTTTGCCGTACACACCTGCATTGCCCACCCAAACGATCACTCCCTTCAGATTTTCCAGCTAAATTTGGGAAGTCTTTCTCATTTCTTCCGTATATAATATTTTAGGTTGAGTCTAAATTAGAAAGTTTGTTTTGACAGAAGTATAATGCGCTTTTTGTGTATTTTTACAAGGAGAATATGCTTCGAGATTAGAAATAAGAAATAGCTATAGAAAAGCAATTAAGCCCACAAACCTACACTGCAGACATATTATCATAATGAAGGAATTTATCCAACAATTTGCCTTTCTGGCAAGTAACTTATTTATTCTGTTATTTATTACTAACATGGCGCACGACCAGCGACAGAGCAGCGCATACAGTGAACAAGATGGAGAAAATAAGCAAATTGTTCCCGTTTTTATATATTGCCACGTGATTATGACTCCGTGACTAATAATAAAGGGTTCTGGATTAGATAATTGGTTTTATTGACACCTTCCTTACGATCTCTCTTAATCACGATCAATTACAACAGCTCACAAACAATGACCACCCAAGACTCGCTCCATTCTGACTGGACTACTACTGTCTTCTCTTCTAGTCTTCTTCTACTGTGACTGACTTGGTTGAAAGTTACCTTACGACTGCCTCGTGACTGACGAATCACAAATGACGAATGAATTTTCATCTGATGCCCGCTTATACAGCCAAGCGGTATCCACGGAAGTGTCTGTTGAATGTTCATTTACACAGAAACGCATTTTTTACCGAGTAAGTCTCCAGGAATCCGCCTCCTTGGAAACGTGTTTTGTACCGTGTTATTTCCTAGAAACGGGCCTACATGTCACAATATTTTGGTATTTTTATAATGTAAATATTGTTTTGTTTATGTAACGCTGCTATTTTATGTTCAGCCATATAAAGCATGAATTTCAAAGAGTAGTGCTCTGACACTCTACCTATCGAAACCGACATTACGTATGAATATGTTTAATGTCATTAACGTGATCATTCTAGTCATTTTCCATCAATTCCATGATTCCCCCATTACCTTTATCATATATATATATATATATATCAGGTAGTTAAGTCTTGGGAAGCGAGTGCAGGTCAACAGCATTAACCTGCTCTCCTCTTGAAGTTTAAGACATTCTTTTGAATATTTAAATAATAAGTATTAACTACTCGTCGATGTTATTTGATATCGTCTCCTTTCCAAATGAGTCTTTCAATTCCACTTTGCTACGGGCTTCTCCTTCATTCGTGCCTCTAACTCCATTGTGCCACTGTGCGATGCACACTGCATTGGAAATGGGTTGGAATAATGGTTGAACCTGATTATCTCGAGCAACAATGGCGATGAAGCTTGGATGGTCCTGTCGGCAGACCCACAGACCACTCGATCAATCCGACTCCAGAATACAGGCACAGAATTCTTCTTCTCGAATTCGTGAATGCCATCCTGAGGGACGAATTGTGCATGCACCCTGCATTAAAAACTATTCACATTCGTTCCGAAGTTAAAATCTGTTGTGGCAGAAAACAGAAGAACGAGAGGGATTTATGTTTATTCCTTAAAACATGAACGGGTTTTGTAGAACTGACCAAACTTTTAATTTCTCTTAGCTCAGCCAAATTAATATCTGTGGCTCCCAAGTGACTTGCTCCACAGACATTAAGATAAACCAACCTTATTTTACGTTACACAAAACAAATTTCAAAGATGAAACTGGATTTTATAACCTATTCTTGGCTGTAAGATTTGGTGTCATGCAGACTTCTATACTCAGAGCATCAAAGTAAGAGACATATGACTTGCTGAGGGCTGAAATAAGACGTCATAGTTAAATGAAACATGTCTGATTATCTGTTCATAATTCCCAAGTTAACAGTTTTCTGAACAATCGTCTCATATTCCATTTGAACAATTGAAAACATATATACATTGAAAACTACTGAGATCAATAATGTCATCAAAACGACGTGCCCTAGGAAACTGCTACGAGAGTAATGTATTATTTCCTTACTTTACTGTTCTATAACATACACGTGCCTGGGAATGCTAACACACATAATCTTCGTGTTAAGCAAAAATTTTGGCCTGTAGTTAAAACTCTGAAACAGGAAAACTATATAAAAAGTATCTTATTATTCATAAGTTGTTTTATGTGTTATGAGACAGTATATTTCTTGGAATTGGTCACCATCTACGATGTTTCATTATATTATCCTACACTGAAATACATAAAATCACTAATTTGATACTTAACAGAAATAAAACTCACCGTTAAAATGATCTACTGTAATTCACAATTACAGGGGTTTTTGGATTTTGTCCACCGTCCGGTATTCTAGAAACTAGAAAACAAAAAGTTTCGGCAACTAAATCTGTTTCCGTCCTCAGGTCAGGGGAGAGACACATACTCTGTTGGGACCCTTAGAAAGATGTAATCTCAATCACTGGATGATTGAGGTTACCTCTTATTAAGGGACCCAACAGAGCTGGTATCTCCCCCACGCCTGAGGACGGAAATAGATCCAGTTTCCGAAACGTTGTGTTTTCTAGCTTCTAGAATACCGGACGGTGGACAAAGTCCAGAAACCCAGTAATTTTGAGTATTATACAGCACTGTCAGAACCATTTAGCATTTACTTCTACTATAATTATAAAAGATGATTAGAGACGACTTTCCCATATTCTTATTTCAACTGGTGGCTTGTCGTGTTATTCAGTGACGCTGTTACGTGCGTAGATGACATGGCGCAGAGGAAGAAAACCACCGAGCCCCTCAGTTAGGATAGCCGATAGACTGCCCGAGATATGAGTACAGTCTGCAGCCATCTTTCCACGCTGGTTCATCGCTCGCGGATTTCTTATACCCTGAAGACGGAGGCGATATGTTCCTCCGAAACGTCGGTTCATACATACAATATCTACACGACGCCACATCCCAGAAGACGGCATTCTTCATAGTCCCCGCCGTGAAAACCTCAAACCTTACAAAGTGTGGGAGGTTGCCGTAACGCAAACTTGCTGAGTTTATACTAATAATTGTTTGTGGAAATAATACACTTGGCACAAAATTAGACAAGCAAGGTAAACTCATAAACTATGTAATTTGATTATGTCACAATATCAGGAAATGGTGTGGTTCAACAAGAGTTCGTCCGCAGTGACTGGCATCACTTAACTTATTACGCTGCAATAATGGTCGAAGCAGAGCCCTGAGCGGACACAGCATGGTGTATCGTGCCACTCCTGCGTTGTGTTATAAAGCTTTTCTGTGCGGACGCTCGTCGACTTTGTACGAAACGTTAGTCCCTTAAAAGCAGTCATTTACGTTTATGAACACTTCAGGTGTAAAAAGTTGCAAACTTAATAAGTATATTTTCGAAAATAAAATAACTCTATTAATAACAAATTTAGTTTAAAATAAAATGATTCTTACATTTCTGAAGCAACAGGGAAAGACTACCGACTTGTATCGTAAGGAAAAACGTTTTAATTTTTAAGAAGTTGTTTTCTTGTTTTGAATATAGGGTAAATAATATGACGCGAGGCCGCAAGGTTGAAGCCCAGATGTATAGGATAAGAGCTAATGTATAGGAAGAACATATATTGCTAATTCATAGTGCTACAGTTCGTATATAACATTTCCGTAACAAAATTTTAAGATTTTTATGTTTCCAGCTCAAATTTAAATTCCACAATATAAATTATATCTTTCATGTAAGATTTGAGATGTTCACAGCGGTGACTATGAAGAATGCCGTCTTCTAGGATCTTGTGTGAGCCGACGTTTCGGAGGAATGTATCGCCTCCATCTTCAGTGTAAAAATATCCGCGAGCTAGGAACCAGCGTGAGCAGGTGGCTGCAGTCTGCTGAACTTGTAGCTCCTTTCACAGAATCCTTATCTCACATTTCACTCGGTGAAATCGTCAGCAAAAATAACAAAAGTTGAACGAGTAGCAAATAGTAGCGATGTTAAGAACAGCAGTGGGAGATATCAGGAACGCTGCATGATTACAAGAAGCCGGCTCCTTCCGAGGAAGAAAGTCATCTTATCAGTTCAAAGAAACATGAATACGTTGCTTGTTATATGTCTCGTAATCCATAAACCAAAGCACAATTGAGCACTGTAGGTCGCGGTGCAAGGGCCCACCCGTCATACATTCATACAATCCATAAACCATGCTGTTTCAATTCTTGCACCAATCTTAGCAATATCATCACACAAGAGCATAGTGTTTGAAAAGCCACCGTTGCGCACTTTATTCGAAATATTGGCAGGATGCCTAACAACAGAAACTTCACTCAGATATTCAGAGAACACTAAGAGAAGCATGTTTCGAAACTTACGATATCCTTTGTACGAGAAAACGACGGTGGGAACGGGGAACATAACCACCGCATTGTTTTGGCCACGACACAGGCATATATTAATATTTCAGGTTTATTGCTTTAGTTCACTCGAATTCTATAAGTAATTACAATTTCTTCCCAATTCCCCCAAGCAAATGGAAGGACACTACTTGAAATTAAACAGTGGCTGCTACTTTCCACATTCTTTCCAATTAAACGTTAATAATCAAGGGCACGCGGTAGCGTAGTTGGTTGAGGCACTATGCTACAAGCCGGAAGGTCGCGGGATCGAATCCCGATGAGGTCATTGGATTTTTCAATTTACCTAATCCTTCCAGCCGCACTATGGCCCTGGGGTCGACTCAGCCTCTAACAGAAATGAGTACCAGGAATATTCTTGGAATGTTCTTGGGGTAAAGGGCGGCCGGCGCGTAAGGCTGACAACTTTACTGCCATCTATGAACCGATTTTCTAGAAAATGTGGAACCTCAACATCTCACAACCCTATGAGCCTCCACGGCCTGTTACAGGGAAACCTTTACTTTTTTTTTACTTTACAACAAACAAAAAACAAACTCCGTGGTTTTAGTCCGCAAGCGAACTATACCGACCGAGCGACTGCCGCTTGTCAGCGAAGTGAGTGCCAACTTTAGCGGACAGAGGGTGTCGCGTGGTCACTTTACGTTAATAATCCTGTAATTCAACCTTACATAATCAGAGTTACTGACGAGTCGCCAAATAAACCGCAAAACAAATAAAAAATAACATTAAACAAAGAATGAATTGGTGTGAGTGGCTTTCAGCAACGGATGGACTTCAGAAATTTGGCAAGAACAGAATAATAATAATAATAATAATAATAATAATAATAATAATAATAATAATAATAATAATAAAGAGATTTAGATTTTCTGGCTGTAACGCGGTGCACTTCAAAGAGAGCCCAGAATTTCGGAAAGATGTATTACCTCCATCTTTGGATCAGAGCCAAGCAAGAAACGAGCAGAAAAATTTATTTAATGGTAAGAGTAAAACAACAGGTAAGAACTGTAAAATGCATGTCTACTGCAATGTGTAATACATGCATTAACCATAGCAACAGAAAATGAACATTCTTTTTTTTTTCAGAAGACCTAAAAAACTATCGTAACATGAATAGGGTATTTTAATAATTGCAACAACAATTGTATGGATCCCCAGAGTTCCCACAACAACATATGGTAACGACAGATGAATAGGTTTCTGCAATACAAGCGACAATGCGCCTCTGTTCCGCAATGGGCGGTCTGTAGGGCCTATTGTGCCCAGATCTGAACATCCTTACCACCTGCCAGCCATTCATCTGCATAAAGTTTGTCATTTACACGAACATACCTAAAGAATACACCGCTAGCCTCTTATTGTCTCGTGGATACAACATAAGACTAACACGTTTGCAATTTTCAGAGATAGACTTTTGCAGACGAGTTGGATAAAGCTCGAGTCTCATTGAATCCTCGTATTTTATTGAGGAAGTAAATCGCTTTCTATGACAAAGCTAAACAATGCATCATACTTTTACTTCTGTGTAAGAACAAGGGGAAAGTTTTAATATCATAAACATATGACCCTCAGTGTTCAGCATAATAGAGCCACTGGTGCACGGAAAGGAAATTCACATAAATATAGACGTAAAGCGGAAAAGTAGTGTCGTCCGTTATACGATTAGTAGTCATGTATAGCACAAGTTACTTTCCCGTGCACGTGACTCTGTTCTTGAGAGGACTGTACAGTAAGCCACCATAGGCGGGGGAATTCTTTTAATCACCCTGGTTGCTTTACCCTCCCCCCGGTACCTATTCGACAGGCGGCTGGATAGGCCTCAGAACCGATCTGAACGTTACAGAGAAGAGAAAAATATCTTGTCCGCTCTGGGAATCGAACTCCAGTAGTTCGGCCCGTAGCCTAGTCGCCTTCCCTACTCCTACTTCCAGATCTTTGTCAAATAATCTAAATTTACATCCTAACCTTGGAATGAGAGACCAAGTTTCATACCCATCTAAAACATCTGGTAAAATTACGCTTTTATCTGTTTTACAAGCTGATTAATAAAAGACGGAACGCTCAAATACTGGGACTTGAACGGAGGAATAATCCTCCAAATTTTGTGTGCTCGCAACTTCGTGCTCGTGAATAGATTTGTTTATGTTGTTCGCAATGGGTATATTCAAAACTGGTTTAGGTATCTACATAAGTAAATAAAAGCAGTGTGGGGCATTACAATTCAATTCTCAAGTACAGATGTGTGGATACACTGCAGTACTTCACACAAGAAGGCCTGATATCATGCACAGGACGACAACTTGCTAGTTCAGAACTTCCAGGCTCTTCATTTCGGTGAAGAGAGGAAAGATTTCGAAAACAATTTAACAAACGCTACTTGCATATTCTAGTCCAATCGGTACACTGGGCTATTTCTCGGAGGGTAAAGAGGACACTCACTTCCATGTAGTGCCGACGTCAAGAATGGTGGAGCTAGACCTCCATATCATATACGTCTTAATTGCATGGTGCTTATTAATCTAAGAATATGGACTAATTTTCCTTTTATGTGCATATTCTAAGAGGTTCGTACTCTTAATATAAGGATTTGAAATCTCGTAACTATATTTTGCCAGAAAATGAAATAACTCTTTTAATGACACCCCAGAAATTTCGGGGAAGGGGAAGGCTTGTAATATTGTCCTGTCCTATGTGATATTCCACATTTCAGTGGGTTTGGTCAGCAGTAGACCGCCTCTGCGGTCAAGTGGTCAGAGTTCCTGGCTACAGATCCTGAGTTCCCGGGTTCTATTCACGGCGCTACCAGATTTTCTGAGAAGTAGTGAGTCTGGAACGGGGTCTACTCAGCCTCGTGAGGATAACTGAGGAGCTATGTGAAAAAACTAGCGACTCCGGTCTAGAAACCAGAAATTAACAGCCGTGGGGATCCGTAGCGCTGACCATGTGACACCCTCTATCCACAAAAGTTGGTACTAACTTCGCCGATAAGCGGCGGTCGCTCGGTCGGTGTAGTTCGCTTGCGGACTACAGACCACGGAGTTTTTGTATTTTTTTTTTTTGGGGGGTCAGCAGTAGGTAAAATTCTTGAAAATGAAAGCATGCTCTCTAGTCTCTGAACCTCACACAACATATTATCACGATTTAATCAGAAATAGGAAGAGGAACTTCAAATGTGACGTGATTGTCAGCAGAAAGGACACTAACTCTTCTTGCGTGATGTTAACAGATTACACTTTTTGACGGCGAATTGCAGCTATTGACATTCTGCTTTCTTTAAAAAAGAGAAAATAATAAGCCGGAACGTTATAAGAAGGACTCGGAACATTAAATTCTGTGTATAAATTTTCGGGTGATGGGCGTACACATCGGTATCAATATACGCTACAGCACACAATTGAAATGGATACTGTCGCAGTCGGGAACATCTCTTTACACTTCAGCTCAACCATATTTCATTTATAAGAATACGTTCGGGATCCTTCAGCGGACACCGAGTTAAGCACACTACATTTCATCGCAACAATGCTGGTCCGATATGACATATAAATCCTTATATATGCAGTTTCGTCGAGTCGGAATCCTATTTCGTTTGAATCCGGCCTCTCGCACCACTAGTCGTATTGAATTCCCGAGCCCCGACCCCTGCCGTCTGGTTACGTGCGATAAATATTCATCACCACAAAAATTTTATATCGCAGGTCTGGTTTCCAATTCGATTTAAGCTCATCTTTCATGCTGAAGTTGTAACATTGTCTGTGGCGCGGCAAACTACATTGTGTAGGCCTACTTAGTAGTAAAGCGAGATCATATCGAACAGGAGAGGCCTACCAAATACATTTTCTTACTGTAAAGATGATGATAAAATAGTAGTAGTAGTAGTAGTAGTAGCAGCAGAAAAAGTAAAGATATCCCTTTAAAAGGCCGTGGAGGCCAATAGGGTTGTGAGATGTTGAGGTTCCCACATTTTCTAGACAATCGGCTCATAGATGGCGGTAAGGTTGTAAGCCTTACGCACCGACCGTCCTTTACCCCCAAGAATATTCCAAGAATATTCCTGGTATGCATTTCTGTTAGAGGCTGAGTCGACCCCAGGGCCATAGTGCGGCTGGAAGGATTAGGTCGATTGGAAAAAATCCAATGACCTCATCGGGACTTGAATCCGCGACCTTCCGGCTTGTAGCATAGTGCCTCAACCATTTACGCTACCGCGTACCCCCAGTAGTAGTAGTAGTAGTAGTAGTAGTAGTAGTAGAAATAATACTACTACCATTAATAATAATAATAATAATAAACTGAGCAAGTTGGTTCAAGCGGCAACATTTCTGACTTTTACCCAGGATACGACCAGTTCGACTCTCGTCCGGAAAGCCGACTATTCTGATCAAGGTTCTTCATGGTTTCCCTTAGTTTTTTCCTAGCAAATGCTGAGATATTAACTTAAATTAAGCCACGGTCGTTCCTTTCCATATCATTTACTATTCAATATTCACTATCATCATACAATTCATCACAGTCTGAGCTATTGAGAGTGTCGTTGAATAAGCTAAAAAATAAAAATAAACGCTAAAATAATATTATAATAAAATTCTACTACAAATTTGTTGACAATAAAATGTTGCTTTGAAATGTGAATATACTGCTTAATCTACCATAAAAAGCAGCTTACAATTTAATTAAATTCGCATAGTGAGGGGTGGAGTCCAGCTGGGTCCTCTCGGCACGGCGGTCACTGATTGGCCTATTGTAGCCTGCCCCAGGTGATTATGATGATGGAGAATTTGGTGGAATGAAGATTGGCAGGGGAAATCGAAGTACTCGGAGAAAACCTGCCTCAGCGCCACTTTGTCCACCACAAATCCCACTTTACCAGACCCGGGATCGAACCCGGGCCGCCGCGGTGGGAAGCCAGCAACTAACCGCTTCAGTTATGGCGCGGCCATAAAAAGCAGCTTTCATTAGCTTGATTTCAGAATTAAAGTAAAAATTACATTTACCTGTAATGGAAAGAACTAACATTCATTCAAGAAAGATAATAACTTGGCCACATAAAAATATCGAGATTATAGTACCAGTAATATTACGGCGCACATAAACTGATATTATTTTGTGTTTATAGTATTCTTTTCAATGTAGATTATCTTGATCCACTGAGGAGGGCCTTACTCTGTAATTTGTATTTTAACACTGGACATTAATGTAATTCACGGCCCGAACGTAAAGAGTCAATCTGTTCTTCTTTATCTATAGGCTCATTAAACATTTCTTAAATGGTAAATGAAAATTTATAATCTTAACTTAACTGAGGTTTCGTCCGGTATAAAAATAAAGCGGTTTGTACAGTATTTACCTACCAATGAAACTGACGATTTACTTTCAACTCAGGTGCTCAATAAACAATAAAGCACTGCACCGCAAACCACAAATTGCAGCTACAGAGCGTATCGGCAGGGGTGTGGTCTGGCCAACAAGCAGAGTCACGCTTCTCTGGCCACACTGTCTCTAGATATCAGATTCGTGTCGAACTACCCGACTTTCTTTATTGATCAGTATTAGCTGGCGGCTTTAGCATCACACAAAATTGTTTCAAAACTGCAGTCAGCCATAACTGGCGTAGAAGTTAAATACAGGTGAATGTAAGATTAATTAGAATATACAAAAGTATAATTTTGCCTGTGGTTCTGTATGGGTGTGAAACTTGGTCTCTGACATTTATGGAGGAACATAGACTGATGGTGTTTGAGAACAGAGTGTTGAGAATATTTTGACCGAAGAGGGATGAAGTGACAGGAGGTTGGAGAAAACTACATAATGAGGAGCTTCATAACTTGTACTCTTCTCAAAGTATAATTAGAATAATTAAATCGAGGGGGATGAGGTGGGCAGGTCATGTAGCACGAATGGGGGAGACGAGGAATGTGTATAGGATATTGGTAAGAAAGCCAGAGGGAAAGAGACCATTGGGAAAACCAAGGAGTAGGTGGGTGGACAATATTAAAATGGATCTTAAGAGAGATAGGATGGGATGGTATGGATTGGCTCGATCTGGCTCAGGATAGGAACCAGTGGTGGGTTCTTATGAACACGGTAATGAACCTTCGGGTTCCATAAAATGCTGGGAAATTCTTGAGTAGCTGCAGAATCGGCGGCTTCAAGAAGGGCTCAGCTTAATGAGTGAAAGGTAAGACTGTCCCTGTACTTGACTTATTATGCACTACGCTGTGACTACGTATGGGGGAGTGGATATACAGATCTGCGCATTCTTGACCTCGGGTCTAGTTGGAGGTGAGTGGTCAGCTTCATGACCCGGCCACTTTACCCCCGGGGAAGAGTCTCCGGTACCCACTGAACAGGAGGCCGGGTAGAATCCAAAACCGGCACGGACGACGTAGAAAGAACAAACCTTGCCCCTTCCGAGACTTAAAGTCCGACCCTAATGTCGTCCAGCCCATAGCCAGTAGTTATATAGACTGCAGTCACACATATGTAAATTCACTTCCTTTCCTTCTTAAGGTGTGTCTACATTACTCGTGCTCGTGCTCGTCGGGAGACTCGTTTGGCTTTTACTTGTGCTCGTAAATCTTCGTCCACACTATTTCAGTTGCTCGCCAGGCTTCGGTGCGTGAGGATCCGTATATTTACTTGTAGTGTGTGTAGGCTGTAGTCGTATTTTAATTTATTGGCTATAGTTTTTAAACTAAAAATTTAAAATTTGCTTGTCTCGTGACTTGTCATATCGTTCACATTACTCGCGAGCATAGCGAGTCACACGAGCACGAGTAATGTGGACGCGCCTTTACGATTTTAATGCTCTATCTGCTATTTCAGATGTTTATAAAGTTAAATGTGCTACTGTCAAATAGTTCTATGGAGGAAAGGGTAATGATTTGGGTTTAATGGTACCGGCAGTATAAATTGGTAGGGCTTATCAACGTAGTGCGTTTACCTAAAGCAGACTTTCACAAACTCATTGTCCGCGGATTCCAGATGTCCATGGACAAATTTCAAGAAATCCGCCTACACCTTCTTCTTTTATTGATACGTAAATACAAATGTGACTTGTATGCTATAATTTTTATATTATTTACATTATAAAAATCGTAGCGATGTAATTGTTGAAAAATGTCACTCTCATTCCGTTCAAAATTGATTAAATGCTCTCCTTTTTTTTATTGCTAGTGGGGTGGGACTAAGTCCCTTGTACTGCGGCCACTTTTGGCCTATTGCCAGGGTGATTGTGGAGCAATTGCTGGAATGAAGATTGGCAGGGGAAGCCAAAGTACTCGGAGAAAACCTGCGCAAGCGCCACTTTGTCCACCACAAATCCCAGTTGACCAGACCCGGGATCGAACCCGGATTGCCGCGGTGGGAAGCCAGCGACTAACCGCTTGAGCTATGTCGCGACCAAATATTTATCTTACTATTCGGATGTCCTTCCAACGGAAGTCCAAAAGTTTGGAAACCCCTGATCTAGAGAAACTGAAAAGGACAAGGAAGCAGGCTTGCCGCCAAACCGTATCCTACCCAGACATCTGGAGTACCACTTACCATAAAGTTCCATCACTGAAGGCTTTTCTTTATTTCCATGCTTTTATATCCAAAGCTTTTCTGGGGGTTTTATGATGATGATGATACAAAGGGTTATTAGGACAACACAGCTGTGAAACAAAACTCAGGCGCTAGGGGTCGACCCCATCGCATCTTGCGAGACCCATGGAGCTTTAAATCTCGCTGCTGTACTTGACCTGCGTGATCAGCAGTCATTGATACATTCACTTACTCGTTAATGAACGGTAAGCCGAGACGACGAAGTGTTCGTTGCTTATTTTCAGGAAGTAGTATCTCTGAGTTTTACTTGAGTTTCATAGAAAACGTAACATTAGTCACAGTTCTTACAGCACGGTATCCGCACCTAACTTAACATCATAAGTATATATTTGTTTCGACGAGTTTTGGTTCCCTCCCGCGTGTTAATTGTTAAATGCAGCAGTTAGTTACTAAAACGCACAGTGGTGTTACGCCTTCTATACGAAGTTCCCTGTGTTAGCTTTCAGACTGAGAAAATCTAAATAACTATAGTCTAATTACAGGTAAAGGTACAGTTGGTGCTGTGCTTAATTAATTAAGCACCATGCCACGAAGACGTATGGAATGGAGATAATAGTTCCACAATTCTTGGCCTCGCCACTCGATGAAAGTGAGTGGTTGGCTTCACGCCTGGGCAGCTTTACTCTGGGAAGGAAGTCCCCGGTACCCACTGGATAAGAGGCTGGGTGGGCCCCAGAGCCGGTCTGGACACTCTGGTGCAGGGAAAAGTCTTTGAACCTGCAGGGAATTAAAACTCGGCCGTCCAGCTCAACGCTATACCAACTGAGCTGGTGGATCAAAATGTACACCTCCGTTTCAGCACCGTGGCCACATTGAGTGGATTAAAACGATCCAAACATGGAAGTAACTGCAGATGTTAAAGAGCCACTAAGCCCAATGCTTAGCACCACCACCACCAACACTACTACTACTACAACTACTACACTACTACTACTACTACTACTACTGCTGCTACTACTACTACTTCTCCTTCTTCTTCTTCACCTACTACTACTACTGCTGCTACTACTGCTACTACTACTGCTGCTTCTACTACTATTGCTTCTTCTACTACTACTGTTGCTGCTACTACTACTGCTATTACTACTACTACTACTACCACCACCATCACTACCACTACAGTCCCGTCTCCTCTATTTCACAAAAAGCATCTTGTAGATTTTCTGGTTAAAGCACAGGATCACAGCACACGCTCCCAATGCTGCAGCAGCAGTTTCTTCTCCATTCCTTATATTAATTTCCATTTCCTTCCAAAAGATTCCGTCGAAAATATTGAGAAAAAATGCACTGAATCAAATAATGCAATATCTTAGGGAGTCCTATAGAGTGACGTAAAGATTGCAACGATGTTTCGAAACGATGTGGTGCTCTGTTTTCGAATATACACTCAGACTCTCGTGTCCTGAAAGAACCATTAAAATCCGTCAGATAAATGCCCTCTTGTTTCTTTTCATACTTCTGTGCATGAAGCGAACGCATAATGAGGAGGTCAAATTTATGAATCCGCATGTTTCATATATCAAATGACTTGATGAGATTTCGATGAAAATTGATAAAGGTCTACATCAAAGGTATAAGGAAATTTAATTGGGTTTCTCTCAGGCCACTGTATTCCCCACTTTACATGAAGCTGAACTGACCTTTATCGGATTTTTAAAATGGTTAATTTTATTAACTTGACTACGCTTCTGTAAGAACCGCAAAAGACCGAAAGAAAAATTTACTGTATCAGAATTTGAGATCCATCCATTCATTAACTTTTTCCACGTCCCAGTTCTCCAAATCAAAGCCTGCCCTCGATCTGGTGACAATGTAACAGCATAAAGCACACGGTGATACAGTCATTTACTGCTGTCAGGCCTGTATATTACAAGATCGTACATATTGCTCATGCCTTTCGCATTCAAGCTAAGGATAGTAAGTAAGTAAGTAAGTAAAGGTATCCCTGTAACAGGCCGTGGAGGCCCATAGGGTTGTGAGACGTCGAGGCTCCCGCGTTTTCTAGACAATCGGTTCACAGATGGCGGTGAGGTTGTCAGCCTTACGCGCCGGACGCCCTTTATTTATTTTTATTTCCTTGGCACTACAGCCCCAGTGGGCCTAGGCCTACCTCCATGAACTTCTCCGTTCACTTCGGTTTTTCTAGATCTTACACATTCGGTAGGACTCCTTGGGTGAGTGATCAGCTCGTCGCAAGGCCTATACCTGTAGACAAACACAGAAAAACGCACACAAACATCCATGCCCTGAGTGGGATTCGAAACCACGATCTCGGCTTCCGAGCGAGCGAAGACAGGGCATGCCTTAGACCGCTCGGTTACCGTGACCGGCCGGGCGCCCTTTACCCCCAGGAATATTCTTGGTACTCATTTCTGTTAGAGACTGAGTCGACCTCAGGGCCATAGTGTTGCTGGAAGAATTAGGTATATTGAAAGAAAATTCACCTCATCGGGATTCGATCCCGCGACCTTCCGGCTTGTAGCATAGTGCGTGAACCAAGTACACTACCGCGAGCCCCTCAAGCTAAGGATAGCGTTTGCTGAACGGAAGCGTAACCTTTCTCTCCGTCACAGGAAGAATCACGTGACGAAATGTACTCATATTGTCATATCGTGTTCTTCCTTAGTCGTGATGGGTTAAGAGAATAAGACAAGGAATTATTTATTGGAAGTCTGTCCTCGTGAGCTGGCATTTGTAGAAAATTGTAAACGACAATCCAGTATCTCACGAGAGCGGAATTGATTCTCTTCGCCCTTTTTGTATTACTGCGCTTTCATTAGCTTTCTGTTCGTGCAACAGATAAATCGCATTCTACTTCTTTGAGTCAAGCAAATGATGGATGAAGAAATGTATATCTCATTGTTTAGACAACAATGAAGAGTCTCCGATTCTTGTAAGACAACTTATAACAGTTCGAATTTCGTGTAAGAATTCGACTATAATCTCATTATTTTAACATATTTAGAACTCATTTAAATGTACAGATCTCGTCGTGTTATGTTCTTGTACGAAATAAACAGAGAAAAACTTCGCTACGTCTGCTTCATTTTAACTTCATTTTTCTTCTGCATTAACTGTTTATATCCCTAACTTCAAAATTCTCGTTATTCATGTCTCTTATGATTTGTTTGGAACTACTACGTACTTTCGTTTCCACCAATTTCACACTGATTTGTAGCGAGTGTTTTTGTTCCCATCGACAGGAGGGGAGAGTGAATCGTGTACAAACGAGTTAGAGGATTTGTGCCCATGCTGGTACTGGAAACGGTAGGCTGAGTGTACATGCTTCATCTTGTACGTCCAGTATTTCGTGCCACTGAACACCAGACCTGAAGATTCTAAAGGGTTCTGACGATTATGTATAACACTCAGAATTACTGTGTTTTCGGACTTTGTCCATCGTCCGGTATTCTAATCAACACAAAATAACACAACGTTTAGGAAAATGGATCTGTTTCCGTCGTCAGGTGAGGAGTGAGAGACACCTAATATGTTGGGTACGTTAGAGAGAGATAACCTATTTCATTTTTCAGAGATCCCCGGTTCAAATTGCGAACGGGAAACCGGATACCGTATCGATGTATTTCTTAATTTGAGTCCCTGCAGGCAAGGGACAGAAAGACAAATAGATCATCATTGGTTCTTTCCACATCCCTTCCAGTTCATCATTCATAAACATCTTGACATTTCTCATTCGAAGCTATTCATGTAGACGCCTAACATCTGACAGGTGATACAGCATCAGTAAATAAAACAAGAGGAAGAAGTATAAACAAAACTAGCAGTCTTTCCTATCGATTTCCTTTACTGAACCAGTCTTCCGTAATCTCATTACAGCTGCGTAACCGGTCAGAGCTTACGGCCAGATGCTGGTCAGGCCTGTCACATTCCTCAAGAACTAAGACAGAAGTTTATGGAGCATCGATAGAATGACTGACAGCAGAAAACCTGTACTGGTCTCTGTACAACACAAATTTTATCTTAACTGCCTTGGAACTAAATCTGGGAACGCCACAGTCAGAAGCTGACGTCTATTGTTGGTTCATTCAAAAAGTGCAAAAAGCACATGTTCACTTGTCGTGCCTGTGTCAATTCGTAGTTCGTTTTCACTAATGTTCGTCGAAAAAAAAGTATTGTCACGTGTTGAGTATTCATTCATTCATCAGTAATCTGTCAGACGACAGGTCCACAGTCTCTTCCAAAACAGTTCCTCCACTTAATGCGATCTTCTGTTTTTGGAAAGAGACTATCCAGGAAAAGTGATAATGTGGTAGTTTTTCCATTTGCTTTCCACATCGCAGTACAGCAGCCGTTCAAACCACTCTGGTCACGCCTGTTGCTATACGAACTTGAACCATCTCGAGCATCATTTGCTCTGTGCTTCAAGTCGCTGCTGATGACGCTGCTTCCGGCATCAGTTTGTGTTGAGTATATCACGCGACAAATAAATTCACGTGGGTCTCGGATTCAGCGAATCTTTATTGGACACTCACACTTATACACCATACAAGTATTATCGCTTGTGGTATCACGTGACTTCTGCGACGTCTCGACTAGGTTCCAACTGTCTTGTATGAAGGCTAGATCTCGACTTATGTAGGTGTTCTGCGGACCGGATACGAGACACCATTCGCCAAGGTTCGATCTCACTTGTTCGGCAATCCGTTGCTTCGGGAACGATCTCTATAGATTACGGCGGTAACGTGTTTCGTCTCATCCGTTGGTACTCAACGGCCTTCTGTTGTTCATCTCCGGGGAAACGCGTTCGTTGTTTCGGCATTGTCTACGCAACGGTTCACTGTTATTGCGTTGCCATGGAAGCATCTACTCCAAACACGTTACAGTATTTTTGGTTAAAACTGCAGAGCGCAGATTGCTACGTTTCGTAAATACCTAAATCCTTATTCAGACAGAGTTCAATGAGCATTGATTATGTTGGAGAGAGTAACATATAAGTTACAGTCAGCAATTTATGAAATATTTTGTGTTACACGATGTACGTAGTTCCAACAACGTGATGTTTATGAGAATATGATGATTAAATTGTACAGAGTGCTTCATCAGTGTACGTTTATGAATTTCGGTTAGGTTCTATTTGTTACATGTCAAGCAGTTTCCGACTTTGATTTTGTACAGAGTGGGGCGCAGACACTTCATTTTTTTGAAGGCGAATAAAAGAAAAATTATTGCTGATAGACAAAATTTATGTTTAGCTAATGAAAGAACATGCTTTAAAGTTTTAAATCATGTAGTTTTAAACAAAATATCTCGAAGGTGGTGGCCACCGCTCTCTATGCACTGATGCAACCGTTTTCTGAAGTTCTCCTCTGCACGTTCCAACATGTGCACCGGAATTTGGGCTACTTCCTGCCGAATAACATTCTTCAGCTGAAGCAGGTTTGTGGGGCGATGTTTAAAAACCTCTGCCTTGAGGTGTCCCCATAAAAGAAACTCACAGGGCGTTAGATCAGGTGAGTGCGCTGCCCAAGGGATGTCACCTCGAAGCGAGATGAGCCGTCCGGGGAACTTTGCCCTCAAAACTGTCATCGAAGCTCAGGCTGTGTGGGCCGTGGCACCATCCTGTTGGAACCAGACATTTTCTAGATGCATTTCTTCAAGAGTGGTTCGAAAAAGATCTCAAAATCGACTGTCGAGCTGCCTCCATATTTTCTGGCGTCGTAACGGTCCGTTGTCGTCATGATGATTTTTTCACCACACCCGGCTGTCCTAAATTTCTCTACCCACAAAACAATCGATTTCCGGTCGGAAGCCGGACCTCTGGGCTTAATTCCAAAGTGAGTTCGGAACGCACGCTGCACCGCCACGTAGGAATGGTTGTTCGAAAAATAGGCTTCGAGAGCAAAGGCACGCTGCTCACTGGTCCACCTCATGTTTCCTACTGAGGGATATTAGACAGAAACTTCCGCGACTGCTGCGTTCACCGAGCCTATCCCCACTTTTCTGTGACCTCCCCTCCTTTCACAAGGCGTCTTCACAAAAAGGAAGTTTCTGCGCCCCATTCTGTATAAAGGACGATCGCAACAACATTACCTTTCTCTATATTTTCGTAAATTCCTATTCTTCTAACACAATCTTACTTTAGAGTTAGTTTGTTTTATTTGTTATAAGTTATCTACACTTCTATTACATTACACTTCAGGTGTGATTTATAATTATATTCGCTATACTTTGCGTCTGAGTTGCTTACCATTCGTGTTTCATATTTGGATGTACCAAATTCGATTTTGGGCCGTAGGCCGACTAACCGCTGATCACAGTGACCGCGCGGCGTAAGGCATGAACCGTCTTCGCCTGCTCGACCACTGGGATCGTGGGTTCGAATCCCACTCGAGTCATGGATGTTTGTGTTGTTCTGTGTGCACGTAGCGGCCTTGCGAAGGGCTGATATCCTCGTCTAAGGAGTCCTATCGACTGTGTGTATATTAAGAAACTGAAAAAGTAGCCGAGTTACAAAGGTCTGTAGAGATATAGAGAAAGAGAGGCAGACTAAACTAAATTTTTGTGATGTTTCTCAGACCCTCCAAGCTAATTCTCGGAGAGATCTACCTCAGAATATTCCACCCGTCTTACTACGTCATTTACTATTCACCAGCCACGGCTGTCTTCCCATTTGACGCTACGTAACACATCAACTGAGAAATGGTCTTCATATAAATTAGAATGTAAAACACAAATATCTATGCCCAAGGCCGTACTTAAACCCCCGTCGAGAAGTGTTATAGTCCAGCATGTCCAACCAGGCTCCTGTACGACTCATATGATACACGGATTATGGGATAATAATTATAGGTAGATCAATTTACATTAATTCCCGCGTAATATGGAAAAAACAGTAATGGGATTTAAAGCGTATTAGTGGATAGGCCACAATCAATTTGTTTGAATTCATATTTTATTTTGCAACTCAATCTGCAGTCAGGACTGGTATCTGCTGATTTATTGTCGGTAATCGTCTGTGTGTCCTCGGGTAGTCAAAACACAATTACGCCTTCACCATTTTATTTCTCCAGTATAATAATTTCTTAAAACTCTTAACGTTTGCCAACAGACAGACCATCTGTGTGACCTATCCTCTGGAGTGTTTTGTGCCCCGACCCTTGGATTCCGCCCACCTCAATGAATACTTTACGACTCTGTGTCCATCGGAATTGTCCATTATACGGGGGAGACTTCAAACGTGCCGACAGAATTCAAGTTCGGTACAAACAGACCTACAGGAGTAGAACAGTGGGGAGTCATCTGCTGCTGGTTCACTGTGTACTTAGCGTAACGAATGTCCCAGTATACAAGTATATGATGCGTACTAAGCTGAGTACAGGGGATGGCTTTTGGGTAAGTTATATAGGCCTAATTATCTCCTAGGCGCATCACCACGTTTAACAGTTGGTTCACCGATCGGTACGATTATATAACCCACGGAATAAGGTCGATTAAATTTTATATTGGAAATTCTTTCTAGAACTACAGCCAGGATTATTCTCTCTGATTATCATATACGATTAATCAAACCGTTTGAAAGCCAAAATATTTTTAAGGTATAGTTTAATAATTTGGCTGATCACAGTGGCCGCGCGGTCTAAGTCATGAACCGTCTTCGCCCGTTCGAAAACTGGGAAAGTGGGTTCGAACCCCACTCCAGGCATGGATGTCTGAGTGCATTTATTCTGTGTGTAGGTACCGGCCTTGAGTAGGACTGATTCCACGTCCAAGGAGTCCTCCCGACTGTGTATGGATTAAGAAGAAACTGAAAAAGCGGCCAAGGCCCATAAGGGCTGTAGAGCTATAGATAGATTGATAATTTTGAGAGTCATTGGAAGAAACAAGGAGTGTGTGTGAGAATTTCTACAGTTCACTGTTTATGATTGTACCTTGTGCTGCCTGAGTAAGTACAAGGTTCTGCACAGACCGGTTCCAAAACGAAGCCGACGGGATGTAAGTGGTATCGAGAGAAAAACGAAAGTGAAACGGAAAATAAAATCGATCAGGAGTCTGAACTACTTGATCGCTTGTACAGCATCACAAGAAGCCACAATGAAGGCCTACAACTGTATGCTAGTAACGTTCACCCGCTGAGAAACCGAGTACACATAGTCCGTTGTTTTTACGAACATTACAGACAATGCAGACAACCGTTAATCACATTCTCTGAAGGGATTATCTCCATCTCATGCCAAGCTGAGGACAAAATCCAATACGCAGACGTGTTATGTCTGATGTGGAATTTCTACATGAAGGCTCTCTTCGTTGTTTCTTATTTTATTTAACGATCTTGTATCAACTGAATGGGATACATAGCGTCGAATGAAAGAACAACTGTGAAAATAAGGGATGACGGACTCTTTAATATAGTTTCCTGCAGTCAGCCTAGAGAGACTGAAGAGAAGCTGGTACTAAATACCTCCTGAATGTTAGCTCACGGTGAGCGAGGGTAGTGCAGTAAATATAGCGACTGGCTACAGGCTGGACGATCGAGGGGGTCGGAGTTCGAGTACCGGTGGGGTCAAGAATTTTCACTTCTCCATCGTCCAGACCGGCTCTGGGGTCCACCCCACCCCCTATCCAATGGGTACCGTGGGCTCTTTCCTCAGGAGTAAAGCGGCCGGGGCGTGAAGCTGACCACTCACCTCCAACTAGTGCCGAGGTCAAGAAATTGTGGGTCTATACAACCAATCCCCAATACGCCTTCATGGCGTAGTGCTTAATTAGTTAAGCACAGGGGCAACTTTACCTTTTTACCTTTATGTTAGCTCACTAGGCCTACCCTCCATTGTGCAATGCGATGGAACTTCATATATATACATACATGCACGCATGCTCACACGCGAACTAGTGCAACACCCATTGATAATTCAACGAGTAGTCTCTCCATTTTAACGTTCATTTGGATCGAACGTGTTTCCTGACAACTTCACATGATGAGCAACGTGCCTTTCTGCGCCTATCTCGCAAAATGTTCTTTGGAGGAAAGTATGTTTCGAACAAATGTCGCAGAGACGAGGGAAGCGACATTTTATTTCAAGTAAGTCTTGCTGTTTCTGAGATGTTTAAGAATGAAAAATGCGTTTTCCAAATTCTTTTGTTTATCAGTCACCCATGACCTATAGAACATAATCACGGCAAATAGGAAAATAAGTAGTATTTCCTGACTTTACTCATGATAACGCTCCAATAAGGGTGGAAACACGTGTTAACATTTTAATGTAAACAATCTATACTAATATTTTTACATGAATTGTTATGCCGACGGATATAAATACACTCATATTGGAAGCACGCTGTTGGTTTCATGATAAATCATTGCGGGATTAATGCTTAAGCTTCTTTACCTTGTGCCTATATAAGCATTCTGGTCCCAAACTAAGTACTTCTGCGTGGAGGAGAGGACACGACTCACTCCTGACGTCATCGTTATCCCGAGAATACATTTTACACACTACCTCCTACAATAATGTAGACTTGGAGCAGAAAACGCGTATTTCCATACGAATAACTCCCGAGGTAGTTGTTAGTAGCAGAATGCATGACCTGCTATAGCCCCAGCATACGTCCCTAGTTCAATTTCGGGTTTAGTTCAAGGATATGTGAAGCGTAATCGAAACAAGAGGTTATTTCGTTATTACTGGGCTATGATGCCTGTATAGCTGGAAATGACTCTGGCAAAAGTAACAAACTCAATATTACTACGTGCTGTAGCACTGCACGCAAACAAGAGAACCTAATAAAGAAGACTGGAAAACAGGAAATACGTCATTAATCTGATGACAAATAATGAGAGGGAGGAGTGTGCTGATTCCCTTATCTTGCCTGTAGAATGTCAGAGTCTGAAATACAATTTCCTCTGCTCATTGTCAGGTCGTATTAGGTTGTTTATTACGTTGTTTAACATTGCAATGCTTCCGTAATAATTCCAATAAAAGAATAAAATAACGGTTTTTGCATAATTTATGTTCCTTATTTTATGATTTTGTGTGCCTTTGAAGGTCTGTTTCAAACCTCTTTGTTTTAAATATGAGGAAGTTTCTACATTGGTTGAGGCACTATGCTACAAGCCGGAAGCTCGCGAGATCGAATCCCGATGAGGTGGATTTTTTCAATTTACATAATCCTTCCAGCCGCTCACGGCCCTGGGGTCGAATCAGCCTCTAACAGAAATGAGTACCAGGAATATTCTTGGGGGTAAAGAGCGACCGGCGCGTAAGGCTACCAACATTACCGCCATCTATGAGCCGATTGTCTAGAAAATGTGGGAAACTCAACATCTCAAAACCCTATGGGCCTCCACGGCCTGTTACAGGGATACCTGTACAGGTATCCCTGTAACAGGATACAGGTGGAAATTTTTTTATTATGAGTTATAATTTATGAGACTTCTGAAATATTCTAACATTCTCCTAGAAGGATCGAGAAACTACGAGGATATACGTCAGCGTAGGATTATTTATGATGGGAATGAACCCAAGACATTCTGCCGCTGAACAAATTCTACTCTGAAAAGCATTGTCTTTTGGAATGTTACACTGTATGGACATGTAGATGTTTACCGAGGTTTAGGAGTAACGTGCTACGTCCATCTTCAGGGTCGAAGAATAAATCAAACAAGCAGTAGCCAGTCAGTCAGCTTGGTATATTCTTCGATTCTTATCCCTGCCGGGAACGAATAGACGATTCCTCGGTCCTCAGTATGCTGTTACCCCCCCCCCCTTGGCACTACAGCCCCAGTGGGCCTAGGCCTACCTCCATGAACTCCGTTCACTTCGGTTTTTCTAGATCTTACACATTCGGTAGGACTCCTTGGGCGAGTGATCAGCTCGTCGCAAGGTCTCTACCTGTACACAAACACAGAAAAACGTACACAAATATCCATGCCCTGAGTGGGATTCCAACCCACGATCCCTGCTTCCGAGCGAGCGAAGACAGTGCATGCCTTAGACCGCTCGGCTACCGTGACCGGCTCAGTATGCTGTTACTGATATTAAACACTGTGTTGTTCAAACATCGAGGAGAGTAAGTGTAATAAGGGACTTATTAGTTTTTTAACCCGCCCCTCCCCTCAAAGTATCTTTAGTTATTGGTGTATAATTTTGTTTCATTTGTTGTCTCCTTACATTCTGCAGGGCTCCTTAAACGGAGGATGTGCGTCACAAGGCCTCTATTTATAAAGGAAAACTCAGGACGACACAATAAAATATAGACATTAATCTAAGCCCCCGAATTATACGAATATGGGTCCACGATTATAGTGTTTCAGCTATCCAAAAACTGGAATCAGCAGTGTTTTTTTTTTCGTCCTTGTATTACTCATATATGAGGTAAACGTTATCCCTGTAACAGGCCGTGAAGGCCAATAGGGTTGTCAGATGTTGAGGGTCCCACATTTTCTAGACAATCGGCTCACAGATGGCGGTAAGTTTGTCAGCCTTACGCGCCGGCTGCCTTTTACCCCCGGGAAGCTTCCTGGTACTAATTTCTTTTAGAAGCTGAGTCGACCCCAGGGCCATAGTGCAGCTGGAACGATTAGGCAAATGGAAAAAAAGTCCACCTCATCGGTATTCGATCTCGCGACCTTCCGGCTTGTAGCATAGTGCCTGAACCAACTACGCTACTGCGTTGCCCACTCGTATATAAGCAGGTGTGCAAATACTGACAACCATGGAGCCTCCAAAGAGTACGGGATGTAAATACACAGTACAAATACAGGCAGCAATAAACTAAATTTTTACTACAATTCTTGCAGTTAAGTATTCAGGTTTATAGCCGCCCTTTCTTAGGGATGGTACCTTTGATTTCATGGCCATCAGTGGGACATGCTTAAGAGATGTATTGTCATTCGCAGCTCCTGAATGGCTGCCTATTGAAGTTCGGCTGAAGTTACCGTGTGGTTCAAGATAATAGGTTTCAATATTGTGCATAGTATTTCATTCCGGGGGGGGGGGACCCAATTCTAGAAGACGTCACTACTAGACGGTGTCATGTACGCTACTTTCAGCAGTTCAAGGTTGGATGTAATGCACGGAGACGTAGGTGAATGGCACAATAGACGCGATACACAAAACACTATACGCTCGTCATTTAGTGTACGGCAAATTCAAATGAATTCATTCACACACACACACACATAAAATCATACATGTATTATGCATATATGCATACAACATACACGCACAGGCCTATATACTGATATACTCCGTGGTTTTTCACATTTATTCAAGGCGAATGCAGCAAAATGGCCGAGTCTTCCTCTTTTCTTTACAATTCACCATGCACAATAATCCTTTCATCTCATTCGACGTTTGAGAACGTGTCATTGAATAATCTATGTAGCAAGCGACTACAAATAGTGTATTTAAGAGACGGTAAGCTGATATTAAAACAAGTTCTGGGAAGAACTAATACCATACTTTCCTCTGATACGATGGCTGCGCCATAGCTCAAGAGGTTAGTCGCTGGCTTCCCACCGCGGCGGCCCGCGTTCGATCCCGGGTCTGGTCAAGTGGGATTTGTGGTGAACAAAGTGGCCCTGGGGCAGGTTTTCTCCGAGTATTTCGGTTTCCCCTCCCAATCTTCATTCCACCAAATTCTCCATCATCATAATCATCCGCGGCAGGCTACAATAGGCCAATCAGTGGCCGCCGTGCCGAGTGGACCCAGCTGGACTCCACCCCCCCCACTAAGAGAATTTTTCCTCTGACATGACACGACCGCACTGAAAACGGCGTTACCAACAGTTCTTCGTTGCGTCTTTACTGAGTTGTTACTTAGCAACAACAGGGGGATAAACAGACACACAGACGCATCCAACAATTCTTGTATTATTGCGTGTATTCATTGTCGTCTTTGTCTGACACCGAATGAAGGGATGGAAGATGGACATGCCTGGTTTAGAGAATCAAAAGTTAATGGGGGGGGGGAGGAATTCACAGACACACAAACAGCATGGAGATCGCATAAGCCTACTTTTATTTTATTTTTTCGAAATAGGGAAATTGGGCTAGAAATTACAAGCTATATATATTTTCAGTTTCGGTTTGTAGGCTGACGCATCATGACTTCCTGACTGCGAAAGTTTTATTCGGGGTAAGTGACCTCTGAAAAGGAAAGGCGCTCTATCTGTATTATGGCGCGAATAAAAGAGCAAACCTGTACTAGTGATTACGTTTATTAGATCCATTAGAATGTATTGCATCTCTCATCACAGTCTCATCTAATGCTTGTTTTTTTTCCCCTCTACGAACTAAATGCATGGATGCAGTAATTGTAGAAATGTTTGGAACACTTCTAGCAGTTATCATTACAAAAATAGTTCTCTATTTCTTTCTTTCATGAGATTATGCCGACTTAAATTACCTGGTAGCAATGAAAGGAGAAGAACACGGCCTTAATTATCGCAACAACCGGGCGACATGGAATGCGAGATTAGAATACAGCGGAGGGGCCGAGCGAGGCACGCAAGCTACAGGGTGTACAGCACAGCCGCTTCCCTTTTCTCTACCAACCCTTTCTTTAGTTAACTCAAAACCTACTACAGCGTTCAACTCATCAGAATTTCTCTGTGTTTATGGATTTCGTCCGGTTCTCACAATAATACTATAGTAGTAATAATAAAAATAATAATTTTTATAAACATGCAAGTGACTTATAACAGACGAATTTTGAATATAACTAAAGCCAGACTATTAGCTACACTAAAAAATAGATATTAGATATTAAAAAATAGAGATAACACGTTAGTGGCGCGACTGGATCCATGAAATTCAAAGGATTAAACAAAGGAAAAAGTATCCTTAAGGGAAATAGTAAGTTTATTGTTTGCAGCAGTGACACACCTTTCTGATATTACTGACGTCAGAAGTGGGAAAGTCTCAAATTTACTTGGTGGGTACACGGAGACCAACAATATCCATAATAGAACAACAGGTAATTTTGTTCTTGAAAACGTTAATAACAAATAAAGCATCAAGATTCTGTGGCCTGCAATATAGCGTTTCGAACTGTAATTAGTTAAAAATTTATTCATAATTACAAAGAGAAATGGACTGAATAAATCGATTATAGCATAGATTTGTAAATTTTGTTTGTACGTTTTCCAACTTACGTGATAATACGTAACAATACGTAATATAATCTGCTAAAGTAAGGCTATTCCATGTGACAGACACGTACTCAAGCTTTGAAAGGATTAAGAAAATGTATACATGTTTCAGGTTATCAAGAAAGGAAAAATTGATGTGCTGGAACGAATTAGTCCTAACAGCTTTAATACCTGAGAATATAAGCAGTCAACACGACGAGGAAAACGCAGTTTACTATCTAACATAACCCCAAGATCTTTTACACAGACAGTTCGTGCGATTAATAGATTACTCACGAAGTTAAAATGGATACTTTTAACTTCACAAGTAAAATATATAATTTGTTTTGAATGTGTTACTTTCATATCATTTTCAATTCGCCACTTCTGTACAGTGTCTATATCTGACTGTAATAATTTAAAACCATCGGCAGACTTTATGATATGAAATATTTTAAAAATCATCAGAAATAGCAGAAATTAATAAATCGGAATTTTGGACATAAAAAAATTAATAAAAATATTGAGCAAAAGAAGTCCCGAATTATGGAGCCTTGTGGTGGTCTACTACTACTACTACTACTACTACTACTACTACTACTACTACTACTACTACTACTACTACTACTACTA
>NW_019721521.1:2584897-2630361 GCF_002891405.2 Cryptotermes secundus | reverse complement strand
AATAATAATAATAATAATAATAATAATATTCATAACAATGAGCTCTGGGAATAATTAATGACCTACTTTCTTTCAGGAAATGTTGTCACATTTAAAGGAGCCAAACGCAACTTCTACATCGTGCCCATCAGAAGACCGTACTAATTAGACTGAAACAGCTCCATGAAATACATGTTTCAATTGCAAGACGCATAAGTACACACTGACGTGTAGGGCATATAGGAAACAGAGTACATACAACAGCACAACTTGGTCTACAGTATTCTCAGCCTGGTCTATAACTGTTTTCGTTTGGATTTTTTGGATTGGTATCTCTCTCTTTCGCTCTGTCTCTCTTGGGCTCTACATCGACAGGAGTAAAATCGAATAGGTGCGACCCAAGAGCCATGCACTGTAAGAGAACAAGAAACTCTGGGAAGAGCTAACCGTATACTTTCCTTTCATTGTAACTTTAGTACCTGATACAGCAAGTGGAAAGAAAATTTTAGTACGTATGCGTAAAGAAGTCAATAAAGAATTCAAACGGGGAGGCTGCAGTGCTGGAATTACCGATTGCTGTGATTCATGCGGTGCACCGTTGATATGGTCTCAGGTGGCATGATATGCATACCAATTCTCAGAATGATCGGTTCAGATATTCGAGTAATTGTAAGGGCATTACCCCAACAATTTGAGAGACTATATTTTGGACTATATTTGGTCTCTTTCCAAAAACAGAGATACCATGTATGCGACCAGAAGACGAGGAAAATGGCGTAAGAAGATGCTGGATGACCTTGGGGACAGAAGAGGATGTCTTTATTTGAAGGAGAAAGCTCTAGAGCGCATTAAGTGGAGGAATTGTTTTGGAAGTGACTATGGACCTGTCGTATGACAGATTACTGATGAATGAATGAATTTTGGTATTAATGATAACAGGGATTTGTCATGTACGCCACTGGCATGGCCTCAGATGGCATCATATTATATACCAAGTTTCATGAAGATTGATACAGGCGTTCAAGCAATATTAAGGGTTTACCTCAGAGATCTGAGACTGTAATGTTGGTATTGCTGATGGAATGGAATTATGAAATGCACCGTTGAGACCGGTTCTGGTGGCAAGGTATACGGTCCAAGCTTCATGGAGACTGGTACAGACGTTCAAGCAATGTAAAGTTTTTTGTCTCAGAAATTTGAGAGCCTGTAATATTGGTGTTACTGGTGGAAAGAAATTATGAAATGCAACGCTGAGACCGGCTCTGGTGGCATTACATACATACCAGGTTGAATAAAAATCGGTTAGGCATTTAAGGAACATTTAAGGAAATCCACAACCTCTTAAATTGTCGAGGTAATAACCTTAATATTACCTGCATGCCAGAATCAGTCTTCATGAAAACTGGTATGTACATATCATGCCAACTGAGGCCATGTCAACGGCGTACCGCATAAATCACATCAATCTGTAATAATAGCGCTGTAGCCTCCCAAACTGTATTGTTTTCTTGACTTCATTATGCATACATGCTAAAGTTTTCTTTCTACTTATCGTATCGGACAGTATAGNAAATTGTCGAGGTAAACACCTTAATATTACCTGCATGCCAGAATCAATCTTCATGAAAATTGGTATGTACATATCATGCCATCTGAGGCCATGTCAACGGCGTACCGCATAAATCACATCAATCGGTAATATTAACGCTGTAGCCTCCCAAACTGTATTGTTTTCTTGACTTCATTATGCATACATACTAAAGTTTTCTTTCTACTTATCGTATCGGACAGTATAGAGTTACAGTGAAAGGAAAGTAGGAGATTAGTTCTTCCCAGAACTTCTTGTTATAACGGTGTGATCAGTTTCAGAAACCTACCCACAGAATCTTTGGCTATAACCCACTTTTCTGTGCAGAGACATCGTCATATTTTTAAAATGTTCTCTTCATGCTGCACTCTCTAAATTTCAGACTCCAACTTTAGAGTCTAAAGTGACAAACTTCTGAGCCTCACTGTAATCCTAGCCTAGCTGCAACTGTTTCTGTCAGCAAGCATAACTGACAAAGCATTATAGGCCCATAGCAGACAGTAAAGATCTTCTGTTCTTATTTTTTTGTTTCTTCTTTGTTTTCTGTGTAGACGTGTAATGTTGTTAGTAAGAAAATTGGGCATACCAATTCTGCTTGACTAACCATGCAAGGATGAAACTCAAATTCCATTCCGGACATTCTTGGGCGAACAGACAAGCAACGGGAATCCAACTCGTGCGTAATTAATTGTAAATGGAAAAAAAATGGGAAGAAAAGAAAAAGTTGCATACAATGAAACCTTTCATTTTCTTCAACGATAGATTCTATAAAAGTTTAAACAATCACTAAAAATGTCGCGCGTCTTGCCTAAATCATTCAAAACTTTATCATATCTCACTATCGGTGTCGTTAGTCTAGATGGAACACGTGACTGACTGCTTGGTTATTTGAGGCGCGTATGATTCGTAGTTCTGTGTGAGACGAGATGGTCAGCATCATTGGTGAATGGAGAGGGATTTGCGAAGAAATTGACTTGGCCTATCAGAAGGTACTACTAAGTTAGTTGGGATTTACCAGGAAAAAAATGAAGGAAATCAAAATTAGAATTTGAAAACTGTATGTGGTTCCGGGTTCAAATCCCGATGAGGTCATTGGATTTTTTTCAATTGACCTAATCCTTCCAGCCGCACTATAGCCCTGGGGTTCACTCAGCCTCTAACAGAAATGAGTACCAGGAATTAAATAAATAATTTTCCTGGGGAGTAAAGCGCGACCGGTGCGTAAGGCTGACAACCTTACCGCCATCTTTGAGCCGATTGTTTAGATAATGTGGGACCCTCAACATCTCACAACCCCGTGGGCCTTCACGGCCTGCTACAGGGATAGCTTTACTTATTATCATTATTAATATGTGGTTCCTCTACAGAGATTTGAAGTGAACACTTTCCAGTTCTCTACTCCACAGTTTCCAGACTAGATGTGGGGCCCACCCAACGGGTACCGGAGGCTCTTTCCAGGGAGCAAGGCGGCAAGAGCGTGTAGCTGACCACTCATCTCAATTCAGTGACCCCGTATGTATTCATGGCGTAGTGCTTAATTAACTAATTTATTAAAACAGGGACAAAGTTATCTTCTCTACATTTTATAATTAGGCGTTACAAATCCTGTTTTGTTATAACAATAAAGGTAAAATGTAAAGCTATCCCTGTAACAAGCAGTGAATGCCCATAGTGTTGTGAGAAGTCGAGGTGCCCACATTTTCTAGATAATTGGCTACAGACGTACGCCCCGGCCGCCCTTTACCCCCAGGAAGATTTCTAGTACGCATTTCTATTAGAGGCTCAGTCGACAATACCCAACATGTTCAAGGCACGAAGTATAGCGGTCAGTTTGCTTACGCAAAGAGCATCTTGCCCGGACTGGGCGGTTCTTGGAACAAATTCAAGGGCAAGAATTTTCGTGAGACTTCAGTCTCTCATGGCGGTTACTACCCAGAATACAGCAAGCTTAAAGATCTTTCGTGTTTAGCCCAAATCCCGAGCCTGGCTAACAAACTACATGGCATGTTGGGATCTTCCTTGAGCAGTAGAGAGTTACTAAGTGTTCAGGATAATTCCTGTTTTGCAGGAATGTAGGTCTGTCATTGGATCCTGTCCTGAGCCACTTAAATGAGTTTCTTCAAAAGTTGATTACAGTGACTGGGCAGACAAAAATGTATGTAAGTTTCGACCCCTCGAACACTGGAATGGTGGTTTCGGATACCGTTCGTGGCTCAGAACTACATATGTCCACGTCATTTCTGTGTCTGTTTTCCTGTATAGCTAGAATTGCAATGGGACAATAGCCGTTCAACGAATCCTACGTATTATTTATAAGATATATTTATGTAAATTAATTTTAAATTGGAAAAGAAGAGAGAATCAAGACTGCAATGACTAAATAAATATCTTCGCAATCAACATACAGGAGATCAATTTTAATATAATCTCCCATGTGATCCTAGATCTCTCATGTGTTCTGTTTCCTTGAGTTTCGCCAACAAGAAAATGTGTACGTAGTTTGTTGCTCTAATGGGTGCTACATGTCTCGCCCATTTTTCTAGACAATACAGTGCTTTAAATAAACACCTTGCGTGGCTAAACAACCACAGAAGCAATCAATAATTACTTTCCGCCCACTTCTATGTTACTGAAATCATACTTATATATACATCGTCACTATAAGTCTTGTGGAGTATTAAATAAGTCTACCGTAGCAAAATTTGTCATACAATTCCCAAATATGAAGTTCATTACAAGTTATTGCCTGAATTCTTTACTTATTATTGTTAAATATCGACTGATGTTGAAACGAATGCGCTGTATAACATTATTCTATCACGCCAAAGCAACTGATGCAACTACAAAGTGTGCATTTAAGTGCTCTCTCTATTGGTGAGGTTTGTTTACAGGGCTGTTGTTTAGCAGCGCTCTGACCATCCACGTCACAATATATATGTAAGCCTAATCGCAAGTATTACACAACCTCCAATATTCGTATTTCTGATTAACTGGAACAGACCGATGGCCTAATAATTACATTTGTTAAGTTCGTGGCACCGGTCACGGTAGCCGAGCGGTCTAAGGCATGTACTGTCTTCACTCGCTTGGAAACCGGGATCGTGGGTTCGAATCCCACTCAGGGCATGGATGTTATTTTGTGTGTGCGTTTTTCTGTGTTTATGTACAGGTAGAGGCCTTGCGACGAGCTGATCACCCGCCCAAGGAGTCCTGCCGAATGTGTAAGATCTAGAAAAACTGAAGTGAACGGAGAAGTTCATGGAGGTAGGCCTAGGCCCACTGGGGCTGTAGTGCCAAGGTAAAAAAAAAATTCGGGGCAAAAGTCGGGGAGGAAGACAGAAAAAATGTATTTGCGATAATGTAAGGAAAATTGGTAACAGTGCGACGGTGAAAGAGCGATATGAAGACCAACGCCTCGTTGACGATCACGAAAATCTTAACAGGTGAAGAGTATAGCTGATCGCAGAATGCCCTCAGGTTAGTAATTTAACAAAGCTATATCTACTGCCATGTCCAGTGATTGAGACTAACTCATTCCAAAGGAACCATCAGATTAGTTCTCACCACTGCCTGAAGAGGCAACGGAACTAGCTTCTGAAGTGTTTTTATTATGAAGCCTAGACGGCGGACAGTGCTCAGATAAAACTTTCTACTGTCACACTTTTTATAATATAACAGGTTAGCTCATAATTAACGCATCGGTCTTTTATTTGGTAGGTATATGGTTGGAGTCTCAGCCAAGAAACCGATATTCAGACTGTTTTCTGTGTCTTCCTCAGTTATATAACGCACGTTTCGTATTTTGTTTTCAATAGCTCTACAGCCCCTTTGGGCCCTGGCCACTGATTTTCAGTTTCATGATGGCCACGCCATAGCTCAAGCGGTTAGTCGCTTGCTTCCTACCGCGGCAGCCCGGATTCGATCCCGGGTCTGGTCAAGTGGGATTTGTGGTGGACAAAGTGGCACAAAGCTTCTACCTAAATAAACAAACAAACAAACAAAATAAACACATACACATACCAAATATCCATGCCTTGTGTGGGATTGAGAACCCATGGTCTCGACTTCCGAGCATGCGAAGACAATACATGCCTTAGACCGCTGGGCTACCGTGATCGGCACGTTCCGTAATAGTATCTTGTAATGGGCCACGACCACTTGATCTATGCATCTTTTCTTATTGGACGTAAAGTAACTTCAACAGCTGAAACTGCTTCATCAAATGGTCTACGAATCAAGGTTAAAACCAAGTAAAAGTAAAAGTAAGTAAAGGTATCCCTGTAACAGGCCGTGGAGTCCCATAGGGTTGTGAGATGTTGAGGTTCCCACATTTTCTAGACAACCAGCTCATTTTACTTGTAAAACCAAGGAGATATTAAATAATGGATACGTAAACTGGACGTAACTAAGCCAGGCTTAGCGTTATGAACCACCTGTTCTGTCTATACAGGAATCCTCGTTAACTCACTAAAAAATTAATATGTCTCCAGTATTTTCCGAATTTGAAACATGAGTTGAGCGGACATTTGAATTTAGCAACCCTACATCAACTTAGTACTTTTTTTCTAGCGGTGCAAATGTCATGATCACATGCTGACTTCACAACAAAGCAGACTTCTCTCTCCCATTGAAACTAAGCAATAACAATTTGTAAGCTTCAATATAAAAGACAACTCCTCCTCCTTCCTCTGGCAGTCAGTTATTTCCAGAGGAAGAAAAAAGAAGACGCACAACAACTGCAGTGAATGGCGTGGCGGCTTTTTCCTTTGACAAGTGAAGCGAGTCGAAATGTCACCACGAAGAGAAGGACATCTGGCGTACAGAGGCCGGAACTATGCGTCGAGGAAGCGTGAAGACAACGAGAACTACAGATCGAGACGAATGAAGGGGCGAGAAGAGCCGGAGGGGTGGAAATGAATAATGAGTGAGGAGTCGAGTTGCGAAGGAAGAATACATATTGAGGGCCGAAGGGTACTCTAGTAAATTAATGAATGAACAGTCGGTTAATCCTCTGGGCAGAGATCACTGGCAGGACTTTGTTAACAAAGTTTTACCTTCGGGTTCCATAAAAGATGGGGATTTCTTGAGTAGCTGAAGGACTATGAACATCTTAAGAAGGATTACGTTTCACAGAATTAGTTATATTATGTTAATCACGTGGGAAATCGACGTTTTCTTGTAAAACTCTGAGTACGTCAGTACGGTTTCATATTTACGTTTTTAACTTCGAGGACACTTCTGCTAGAGACTATTGCTGGACTACGTAGTATCTGTAGTAACTTTCTTAGGCCATTTAATGGAACTTCCTCCACTGCACTGCGTATGGGTGATTTAAAAGACGGGGGTTTGAACTGGATGGTTGAATTTATTGCTCACTCCTGTACAATCACTCGTAATCATAATAAATTCCAATAACTCACAATAAATATACAGTCGAACCCTTCTTCCTTGACTGACTAGGACTCACTCAATTCTGACTGGACTCTTTCCATTCTGATCTAACTGGAGCCAGAGTCACTCACTTTTACAGCCTCGGAGCGGACTCCATACGTCCACTGCCGAACAGTGGGCGTATACTGGTATCACGTATTGTTGTAGACTTTACCTAGCAAAGGGCTGTTATCCAAAAGAGGTATCCGCCGGAAGGTGTCTATGGAGCCGTTGCCTAGCAATGGGTCTTTACCTCACAATTTAACGCACTGAATTGAGGCATGAGAGTTAATGATGGATTGGAAAAAATGTGAAAGAAGTGGTTGTGATTGTTTTAAGTGACGTTCCGTCATTTTCTTAGAAAAACTAACAAAAACCATGAAAATTCTTGGTCATGTTAGCAGATCTGATCTGCGAATTGAGGACATACTTTCCCGCCACCTCCCCCCCCCCCAAATCAGGATCAGGACATCTAACTACTCAACTGGGACTTCCTATAACTACAAAAAATTAAGCTTTATATTTCCTAGAGCTGTCCATAGATTTATACATACTCGTATTTGTCTACCAAGTAGCTGATTAAATTGTTCGCAAACATACTCCACAAAAAAAGTGATTTACGATTCCATACAAGCAAAGGAGCCGTTAGTGGGGTCAAGGTACTGAATAACTTCAAATTTATTATTCTACAAATTTCACACTTTAGTTTGGTGTTTGTGCCGTGATGTTCCGTAAAAGAGAATCACATTTTAGTGTCAACTTAACAGCTGCTGTACTCTACAGTTCCGAGTATGCACGTTTGCAACCTGAAATCTATGCTTCGAACATCCGCGGGCTGCTTATCCTTTCCTGTTCGCCAGCTTCTACTTCATTGCTGACATTGAAAACAGCTGGAATGTGAATTCAGCATTATTGCCGATCCCTGTAGCTGAGGTTTTCAGCTGAGTCACGTCACAATCGCGAGGTTGCGTTCCGTTAGGGGCATGATTCGCGTGTTCCTGCCTGTCTGCATCGCGTGTAGCATAGCATACAGGAAGCAGCGCAGCGCTGGGCTGATCTCAGTTCACCCGTACTCAAATTCGATTTAAAATAAGAGACGAATATCTGAGAGAGTAAAAAGGTCATTAGGAAGATATTAATAAACTGCAATAAATAAAATATAAATATGTCCTTGTCCTTAATTAGTTAAACACTATGCCATGGATATATATGAAGGAGTGGATGTATAGCTCCACCTTTCTTGACCTTGGCACTAGATGGTGGTGAGTGGTCAGCTTCACGCCCTTGCCACTTTATCCCAGGGGAAAGAGTTTCCGGCACCCATTGGGTAGAAGGCTGGGTGAGCCCCAGAATCAGTCTTGACGTTATGGAGAAGAGACAAACTTTGCACTGCCGGGAATCGAACACGGGCCTTCCAGCCCGTCGTTATCCAAACTGAGCCCCTCCCCTTTAGATTTTATTATATGTATAAATTCTAATTTTTAAAATTTCCGTGCCTTTCAACCAAAATCCTTCCCAACTCCTGTCATTACTGACGGAAGTTTGGCATATTAAAAACGTTACCACAGATGCATCAGACCTGGTTAGGTCCGGAAGGTGTCTTAGGCTTGACGAATCTTGAAAGGCACGTAGGATCTTGATACTTAAACCCCGAAATTTACAAGATTCGGAACGGGCTCGTCTATCTGCAGATTTTAAAGCTCACACACAGACGTCTTAGATGCGTAAAAAAAACCTCCGTGGTTTTAGTCCGCAAGCGAACTATACCGACCGAGCGACCACCGCTTGTCAGCGAAGTTAATGCCAAAATTTAGCGGATAGAGGGTGTCGCGTGGTCAGCGCAAGGAATCCCCACTGTCGTTAATTTCGGTTTTCTAGACCGGAGCCGCTATTTCCTTGACATAGCTACAAAATTATCCTCGCGAGGCTAAGTTGACCCCGTTCCAGACCCACCATTTCTCAGAAAGACTGGTAGCGCCGGGTATCGAACCCGGACCTCTGGATCTGTAGCCAGGAACTCTGACCACTATACCACAGATGCAGTCGTCTTAGATCTGTCAAGACGAACAAATAAGACCCAAGATTTTACTCTATGGCTTTATGAACTGCAAAATGTAAAACGTACCTTATCATACCAATTTTCCTATTGTACATAGGCATGTGCTCATTACCATTCATTTTGATTTTAATTTTTAACATTGAAGTCCTCAAAAGCAGCGATATATCGTTGTTTACATGGAACCAATGATGTTGTTGGAAAGAAACTAAACTGAGGTCAGAATGGGTTGACAAATTTCCTAACTCCTTGAGAGTTTGACGATGGCGACCACTTAAAAAGATTGAATATGTATCTGAGTGTCTGAGACAAATGTTGTTTCATTACAATGCGGTTAGGTTTGATATTTGTTCACTGTTTGAGATTCATACACTAAGTTTTGTAAGTCAGCTTTCATTATGTCTTCAGGTGAGTGGTTGTTATTGCAATTTATTGATATAAGAGTGTATTGGGGTTAGCGTACAAGTTGGGTATGTCTTATTTGAATTTTGTGCATAGATTTCCACTGTTGTCACTACTATCCAATATAAAACAACAAAATTAATGAGAAGTAAGGCTACGAGATGATATGGGACGAACTTTAATGATACTGCCATTTGTTTTCAAACTATACGAGGGGGGACCCAAAAATAACCGGAAACGACCTGTTGCGCGCGCATGCTTTGTAGTTACGAGTTGTGCTGCTAGGTGGTGTTAGCTGGGGGTCTCCCGCGAATGTTAGTGAGCTGGCGTCAGTCTGAGTTAAGTGGTTTGTCTGTGGTGCTCTGTTGTGTGCGTTCCTGTTTCAACCCTTTGGCGATTAGTGAGATGGCCGACCAGAAGGAACAAAGAGTGTGCGTGAAATTGATGAAGATCGTCGAAAGACCATTGACCAACTTTCTGAGGAAACGAACATCTCATGGAGCATGGTCCAGCGAATTTTAGCCGAAGGTTTGCACATGAGACGGGTGTCTGCAAAATTTGTTCCTCGCTTGCTCGGAGATGACCAAAGAGAAAACCGCGTGAATGTTTGCCGCGACTTGAAGAGTGAAGTGCAGTTTTCCCTAACAGAAAGCAAAATTTCACGCACACGTACACTATCACGATATATAGTGGCCTTCTGCACAGCAATTTACTTAACCATACAAATAACAGATAAATCTGTCAGTGCTAAATTATTGTGGTTATGCTATACCACTAGGGGCACGCGGTAGCGTAGTTAGTTGAGACACTATGCTACAAGCCGGAAAGTGGCGGGTTCGATTCCCGATGAGGCCATTGGATTTTTCAATTGACCTGAGCCTTCCAGGCGTTCTATGACCCTGGGGCGACTCAGCCTCTAACAGAAATGAGTATCAGGAATCTTCCTGAGAGTAAGGGGCGTCCGGCGCATAAGAGTGACCTCACCGACATTTGTGAGCCGACTGTCCGGAAGAGCATCGACGTCTCACAACCCTATGGGCTTCCACGGCCTGTTACAGGAATAGCTTTACCTTTATACTATACCACTACATGGTCCGATCTCGTTATGTCTTCATCAGGTGGATTCAGATTAAATAAGTATGAAGTCACTGAATTGCAAGTCAACGTTAAAATGAACTCCTATAAAAAGGATCAATGTCAGACATAAGGATATTTGGTATACTTTAGTATTAAACTGTTCTTTATTGCTAGTGGGGTGGGACTAAGTCCCTTGTACTGCGGCCACTTCTGGCCTATTGTACCAGCCCCAGATGATAGGTGAGGGTGATTGTGGAGCAATTGGTGAAATGAAGATTGGCAGGGGAAACCGAAGAACTCGGAAAAACCTGCCCCAGCCCCACTTTTCCACCACAAATCCCACTTGACCAGACCGGGGATCGAACCCCGGAAGTCGCGGTGGGAAGCCAGCGACTAACCGCTTGAGCTATGGCGCGGCCTAGTATGAAATAATTGAAACTCGTTTAAATTAAGGATAAGGTTATGTGTGGTTTCGTGGCAATATTATTAGTGTATCGTGGTGAGTATTTTGCATTGTTTAATGCGTGTGTTTCGTCAGCACTGTCTTCTATCGGTGGTTCTTAAGGAAGACAGCGGATGTTTGTGTTATACATACAAGCACTTCCCTGCAACTACTTGAAAAATTTCAACTATACTCAAGAGATTGGAATGTCACAATTTGGTAACCAGTATTAGAACATTACTACAGTACTGTTGGTCGGTAATGTATAGAAACACTTCAGGAATAGGACTAAAGTTTCCCTTGTGCCTTAGCAGGTTGCCAGGGAATCGTAAATGGTGTACGGATATTAAGCTCCAAGTACAGTTCGATCCCGGGTCTGGTCAAGTGGGATTTGTGGTGGATAAAGTGGCGCTGGGGCAGGTTTTCCCCGAGTTCTTCGGTTTCCCCTACCATTCTTCATTCCACCAATTGCTCCACAATCACCCTCACCTATTATCTGGAGCTGGTACAATAGGCCAGAAGTGGCCGCAGTAAAAGGACTTAGCACAAGCATTAAGAAAAAAAGCTCCACGTATGCTGGAACTGAGAATTAGATTAAAGTGAATGGTTAGCTTCATACTCCGGCCATTTCATCCCCAATAATCACCGATAAGGAATTATGCAGAGCCAAGAGCAGTCCTGGATATTATGAAGAGGAGTGCATGGTGTATTAGCCATTCACTTTGCTGACTGAGCCATCCCAGCTCACAGCTGTCACTGTACTCCAAGCAAACAAAGCGATATTAACTGCGTAACACGGCAACTTTCAGATTAACTGCAAACTCATGTTAATGTCTACTAAATTATGATGAGCCTGTGTTCATAGTCCGACCGGAAAACAGAGTAGAGTTGTTTTTACTAACCTCACAGCTATTACGAATGTTCTGCAACTTCTTACGTGACTTGATGAGAGAAAATGATTCCCTGTCGTTAGCTTCCTGTCCGCCAGACCACCCCTGTACCCTTGATAATAAGACGGTAACAGAATTCATCACCTTCAGTATGGCAAGAAGTCTGGTAAGAAAGAAGCTAATGGACAAGTGACAGGTGTGAGGCCGGAGGACAGGCAGTTATGACCGTACCCGAGATTCAGACCAGTCCGAAAGTTTCAGTGAAACTAATGTTGATTTTAAGGTTGCGAGATGACTTGCGTTTCAACGGAACTGTTCTTGTTTCTGAATTACACCCCGAGTCTCGGCTGCATACTTCTACTAGTGGTACCGAAGGAACTACGCCTTGAAGGCGTATGGGAGTGGATGTATAGATCCATATTTTCTTGACCTTGGCACTAGCTGGAGGTGAATGGTCAGCTTCACGCCCCTGCCGCTGTACCCCCGGGGAAAGAGCCCCCGGTACCCATTAGATAGGAGACCAGGTAGGCCCCACAGCCGGTTTGGAAGAGTGAAGCAGAGAAAATTGTTGACCCTACCAGGATTCGAACTCCGACCTCTATGTCGTCCAGCCCGTAGCCAGTAGCTATACTGACTACGCTACCCCGGCTCCTAATATTACTGTTGTGGCAGATATTAAACACGTGCGCTGCTGAATCTGCAGAACCGGTTCCCAAGTACGGTGAATGCCTTTGAAGATAGGCGGTTAGAATAGGTAAGTTTAGTTATGACCTTGAAGTTCACATCACGAAAACAATGGTGGGATATGAGTAAATTTAATGGTAGTTTTGGTGAAGACCACGGAAATATTTCAAAATTAGTGTCATAGTAAATGAATTTGGGTCACAAAAGATTTCTCAAAATTATTATTATTATCATCATCATCATCATCATCATCGTCGTCGTCGGTAACACTTATTTCCAACACAAAGGTGAGACCACAAAATACGAACCCGGGCCGCCGCGGTGGGAAGCCAGAGACTAACCGCTTGAGCTATGGCGCGGCCTAGCGCATGCTCAGGTGAACCTCACAGCAATACGCCCACACTGTCTCCTTATCTTATATCTGATTATACCTACATACACTGGCTTTTATAAAAATGGAATTCTTAGGTTCTCTATCAACTAGAAACACAATTTATTATCGAACGATGAACTGTAACATTATTTTATTGACTTCAGAGAGATGTGGAATAAAATGGCCGTGACATATTTCATAGTATTCTGTCTCATCAATATCCTGGAAGGATATTCGAAAGTATGTTTTACATTTAATCATTAGGCCAATGGAATATCACTCTTAGGGATATATAAAGTAATGCTGTTATTAATATCTGAATTTCTCGTAGGGAACCAAACATATTTGGAAGTGTTTGATACAGATCTTTGTATGACTAAGGGTTCTCACAGCGGTGGTTATAAGAGTTACATTTTCTTGGATAAAAAACCAGGTAGTTTGCTGAAATTCAACAGACGTTTCGGAGGAACATGTCGCATCCATCTCGAGGGTCGAAGAAGAAGCCTAATATGAAGCTACATTGATATATTGGGTTTCTGGACTTTATCCATCGTCCTGGTTTTTAAGATAACTAATAAAAACACGACGTTTCGGAAACTGGATCTGTTTCCGTCCTCAGGTGAAGGAAAACACTTATTCTGTTGGGTCCGTTAGAAAGAGCTAGCCTCAGTCACTTCACCTGAGGACGGAAACAGATCCAGTTTCCGAAACGTCGTGTTTTATTAGTTATCTTAAAAACCAGGACGATGGATAAAGTCCAAAAACCCAATATATCAGTGTGTTATACACCATCGTCAGAATCCTATAGTAACTACATGAAGCTACATGCTTCATGCTAGTTTCTTGCTTGACTTTTCATCGGCCTTGAAGATGGGAGTGACATGTTCTCTCTGAAGCGCGATTAACTTTCAACGGACTACATGGCCTTATATCCCAAAATATGGAACTATTCTTCATGTCTTTGTCCGATACACTAATTACGCAGTTCTCATGACATTTCATCAAGTGGTCGAAGTCAGATACAATATCCAATGCAATTTGACAGGAAGATTTTGTGTCAGTGGTATTCAATTCACCTCACTGGCCTAACATGTAAACCAAGTTATGCATACGTCATTCTGTACAGACTGGAACATTTTTTTTTGTTTAAACCGACATTCATTAAGGTTCAAATTTTGATATCTAATGTAGAATAATGTAAACATAACTCACGTCTACTAGACTCACAACTGTAATCAACAGAATATATTCCGACAAGTCCACATCAACGACCAATATTTTAGCTCCAAGCTATCTATCATATATCGATTTTGTTCTGTCGAATCGTAATATAGGCATATGCGTTGAAAAAAAAAGGCATATTGGACTACTGGCAGAAGTTGACTTACGAATCATAGTCTGGAACAGCAACAGACTTCGAAACCAACGGCTAATGTTCTCCAAAAATATCGATAATCAAAACCACGTTCATTTACAATGAAAAAAAGTAAAAATATCCCTGTAACAGGCCGTGGAGGCCCATAGGGTTGTGAGATGTTGAGGTTCCCACATTTTCTAGAAAATCGGCTCATAGATGTCGGTGAGGTTGTCTGCCTTACGCGCCGGCCGCCCTTTACCCCCAATAACATTCCAAGAATATTCCTGGTACTCATTTCTGTTAGAGGCTGAGTCGACCCCAGGGCCATAGTGCGGCTGGAAGGATTAGGTAAATTGAAATAAAATCCAATGACCTCATCGGGATTCGAACCCGCGACCTTCCGGCTTGTAGCACAGTGCGTCAACAAACTACGCTACCGCGTGCCCCCCCCCCCATTGAAATAAGTCTGCATAATTAACGGGTCCATTCAGCCTCGTGATGATAATTGTGAGCTGTTTCAAGGAAATAGCGGCTCCGGTCTAGAAAACCGAAATTAACGGCCGTGGGCATTCGTTGTGCTGACCACGCGACACTCTTTATTTGCTAAAGTTGTCACTAACTTCGCCGACAAGCGGTGGTCGCTCGGTCGGTATAATTCGCTTGCGGACTAAAAGCCACGGATTATTTGTTTTAATTAACATTCGAATATATATCAGATTAGATAATAAAATACTGTCACCATTTCTGAACAACATCCGCCGCTACACAACTGAGGAAGCGGCATTGCAAATCTTTTTTCTTCGAAACTTCGAAACGATAATATCACCCGATCATGTACTCTACAGTTACCTGTTTCCTTTCCTCTCCCAAAGTTGCCTGAAAGCGCGATCGACTAATCCAAATGGCCCACGGTTGTTACAGGAAATGAAGCCCCACATAAGAGCCAGTGGCCGAGGTTGTGTTGCCCCATGAGCACGATAGAAGGGACGTTGGGAGACCGCGGCGAATCGGGCGCCTTAGGCACTTAGTGGTTGTCAGGGTTTGAACGTAACGAATCGTACTGATTTGTTACAAGGTGGCGGTGCAAAGCTGAGCAGCTCACTGGTTTAGTAAAACAGGGTGTACCAAAAGTCGGGAAGCATCAAATCTTCGGACAAATATCCATTATTTCACAAAACCAGGTTAATTTAATCCACGAATTTCCCAACGAATGACCCTACGCCTGGCACAGTACGAGGTGCTACTCTCCAGTCCCTTAGATCAGACAAGGCGTTTTATCAACTGCGTAGGTTATATACAACGCTGACCGCCTGGATGATTATAAATGAAAGTGGTTATGAAATGTATGGAAACTAACATGACTTATTTTAATGTAGAATTTTAGGATTTGTCTTGAGGACCTGTGCGACACCACAGGAAACCTTGGTCAAGACATGAGGTCTTCGCGTGCGACTCCAGTCTGCAATCTTCCCGAACATGAAATGATGTTAACAGCCACGTAATTTCCGTACATATAAATCATTAATGTCAAATCCTAGCAGTTTCGGACCTCTACAAACGCGGAGAAGTGTTTAAGATACCTGAACATATACGAAAACTAAGCTGTAAATTAACTAGGTCTATTTTAGTGACACTGACGCTAGTCTACACAGAGACTATGAAGAAAGTGCAATTTAGTTAAGAAAAATGTTTTTACGCAGATGCCAATACTAACACGCAGAGTGCAGCGATGTTATTCATGTAGGGTCTATCTCTAAAAGTGGCATAAGCCCAAAATAGCTATGATCACTTACGTAGGTACATTGTTTTCCAAAACAAATGACACGATTAAACAGAATGACCGAATCGCGTGTTATTTAAAATAAGGTATGAACTGCAGGTTCTGAACGGAACGTGAGATGAGCATGAGCCTGTCGAGAAGGATTAGGAAACACAGCATCTGTGGGCAGCCATATGTTGAGGCGCACTGAAGCCCTGACTCAGTCAAGAACGAAATTTTTTCTTTTACATCTGTAGCAGACTTTGGAGCGAGGGTATATAAGGGCATAACATCTGTTATAAGGCCTGTTGAATTTCATAGACAAGGGTAGGGACTTAATCAGTACGAAGGAACTTTTATACAAAAAAATGTTTCAGGTGTTTGTTTTAGTGTCTCTTACGTAAAACTTTGAATGGAAGGCGAAGGATCCAAACACCGGATTTTTCAAAAGCAACTCAAACACTTAATGTTTAAAATGTTCGGTAATTTCAAGCAAGAAGTGGATAATGATGAGCGAGAACATGCCGTTCCCAGTTCCTAAGAGTACATTAACGACGCACTTGTTGTCGAGAGAGTGAAGGGAACAACTAGCAGCATCGTGACCTTGTAACTCTGGGTCTGCGCAACAATGCGTCACTCGCCTGCCGTATTCAGTGGCACTTACTTTAAACAACTCTATAGTTAATTACTCTAATTTTTATTCAGGAACTGTTTACCGTCACGTGAAATGGCAAAATGATTATGTAAATTAATATAAAACAATGGCGAGGAAGAAGTCGTCAGCTATTATAAGTTTCGACTGTGACAAAACAGAATCATTCAGATAGACTATATATCCCGCTCGAGATACGAATATGGTACCTTTTCAGTGCAAGCTCACTGCTTTTACTTTTAGCTGTTCTGCATGACAGTAAAGTGGGAACGGATTACAGAGTCCAGAACAGCGCTCGAACTATAATTAAATTTCTTTATAAGATTCCAGTTTCTCGTCTCAATGTAAGGGGACATCACTCTCTCCTGAGGTTGATGTCATTTCCTTTCAGCTTCAATGCCGATGAAGATTCAAGGAATTTGGATATCTGAAAGAAGATAAAAACGATTTTCCGAAGAAACAAGCTGGACACGACGTTTGCTAGAGAAAGAGATTTAAAATTAAAAAAAATATATATNAGAAGGTTCCTGGTACTCATTTCTGTTAGAGGCTGAGTCGAACGCAGGGCCATAGTGCGGCTGGAAGGATCAGGTCAATTGAAAAAATCCACTTCATCGGGACTTGAACACGCGACCTCCCGACTTGTAGCATAGTACCTCAAACAACTACGCTACCGCGTGCCCCAGAGATTTAAAGTAGGCCCACATAATATAAGGTCTATTCCGGCCCCCTGAACCAGAACCTCTCTCAAATGGTTGGAAATTTATTGCCGGTTTATCTATATGGACAGATAGTATTCTTAAAAAATTTAAAACTGGAAAACAAGAGAAGTAGCTCAAATCTTAATAAAGGTACTCGTAAATATATTTCTTCTTCATGTTTTAATCGATTTAAAATATGAATTTCGAAGAATAATTATTTGCGAATTTGTAAATTGTTTTAGAAATATGTGTACTCGTATAAGACAGGCTACATGAAAATTTCATCCCAGCTTTTCTTGCGGCAAATGCAGAGCATACTTCTTACATCACATGGAAAACCAGTGCTGTCCGAGGCATTCCGCTTCAGAGTTTCGGAAATTTGTTGACGTCTGCCTGGTAGGAATCCTCAAACGAGCGATCGGACGCCGTGATCACTAAACGTAAAGGACATATCGCGTTCAATGAGTAATGAAATGGTGATTACGAGCGATACGTTCGAAGGACGCTGAAGGGAGCTTCACGTTACTCCCCCTTCACTGGATTGGCGATACTAGAAGTACTACTACTACCCGTTTGTAGATCCGTGAAACGCCGATCACAGTGGCCGCGCGGCCTAAGGCATGAACCATCTTCATCCGCTCGAAAATTGGAATCCTGAGTTCGAATCCCACTCCAGGCATGGATGTCTGTGTGAGTTTATTCTGTGTTTGTAGGCAGCAGCCTTGAGACCTACTGATCCCCTTTCCAAGGAATCCTACCTACTCTGTACGGATTAAGAAACTGAAAAACTGCCAGGGTCCACAAGGGCTGTAGAACCACATACAGAATGAGAGATAGGTAGGTATATAGATAGCTAGATAGATCCGTCAACCAGAGTCGGATTCAGTAGTGGGCAAACCTACTGTAGTGAAGACTACAAACTCTTCAGTCATCCACCTCTGCTACCATCTTCAATGCTTATTCACTCATCTATATCATGCTAAACAGGCCAGTTTTCCTTTCCGTTCAAGATCGCTCTGCCATTTTCGTGGCAGAGGAACCGAAGTGTCTCACTGTAGAGTTTCATTTTTTTATTGATTACTGGGCACCACAAATTCGTGATTGAAATACCACATTATATCTCACTGGTACAGAGAGGGGAGCTAGACACTATAAAATACATTTGACAACTGCTACTGACATGTTCATTTTACAGAATATGATAAATTACCATCACAACAAATGATTTCCTATTATATAAATGTTTTTATAACAAAGAAGAAACGTCTAAAAATGTGCCAATCCCTTCTCTATTATTATGTATGACGTCAAAGAAACAGATAAACCAATAAACCAAAGGGCTGGATATTTTAACTACGATGTATCAACAGATACCTTCTATCCACACAGTGCTATTCACCTAAGAACATATATTCATACAGGGTTCTTTCAGATTGGCTTATAAATATTACCAAGCTGGGCGTGTGTCTGTGTGTCCCCTTAATATCTTGAATATGATTTGGTCTACTGACCTTCAGCAGTTTAAGTTCACTATGGTGCAGAAATTGGTCCGTAATCTGACGATTCAACACGGCTGTTGTGTAAAGTGTCAAAGTTGGCACAGCAACAGAAAAACTCAAAGCAGAGTCCTGCAAATTTGTAGGATAATAGACCTCTTAAAGTTCTGAAAGGGCCGCGCCATAGCTCAAGCGGTTAGTCGCTGCCTTCCCACCTCGGCGGCCCGGGTTCGATCCCGGGTCTGGTCAAGTGGGATTTGTGGTGGACAAAGTGGTGCTAGGGCAGGTTTTCTCCGAATACTTCGGTCTCCTCTGCCAATCTTCATTTCACCAATTGCTCCACAATCACCCTCACCTATCATCTGGGGCTGGTACAATAGGCCAGAAGTGGCTGCAGTACAAGGGACTTAGTCCCACACCACTACCAATAAAAAAAATAAAGTTCTGAATTCCTTTCGTTCAAATAACTTTGTTCGAAAACGGACAGCATGGTAACAACATAGTTGTGTTCTAGAGATGATAAAAATAAGCGAAGAAGATCTGCAGGTATGTGGTATGGGAGACAATAAACATGGCTCAAAATATTTTACAAAATATTCTGTATGGTTTTAAATTAACGGCCGTGGGGATTCGTTGCGCTGGCCACGCGACACCCTCTATCCGCTAAAGTTGGCACTAACTTCGCCGAGAAGCGGTGGTCGATCGGTCGGTATAATTCGCTTGCGGACTAAAACCACTGAGTTTATTTGTTCTGTATGGTTCGCTATGATGAGAATTAAGATGGCGAAGGCGCGAACTGCTGACGTTATGTTCACTATTAATAATCTACAGCGTCACTGTACCTACGCACATGAAACTGTTTCATACTATATTTTCACATTTGTGCCGAAAGGTAGAAACAAGGACAGCAGACCAGCATGTGGACACAGTATTAAAAAAATAAAATCAGCGTTCAATGACGTTGAGTTTTGCGAGACCTAGCCTACTTATTAACCGTTATCATCAATCTTTGCAGGGGCAAAAATTCGACTCTATTTGAGAGGAAGTCGTAATAACATTTTCGATCTTTCGAAAGTACATTAAATACGTCTTAAACTCAGTTGGAATGTGAACATACGTTTCAACGAAGATAATTATCGTCACTCGAAAGGTCCATCGAGAGAACCACCAGACCAGTTACCTTATTCAATCATAGTCTCTATCAAATGCACCTTGTAGTAAATTGTAGGAACCGATAATCCACAAACTACAAAGTAATTTCTTACTGGAAAGCGCTTCAAATATCTGCTGCGTAGAAAGCCCCAGAGACCTTCCTGACATGGACGATGGGAAGCTCCTAATAAAATTTTAATATTATAAAATGTTTTCTCCCTACAGGATGAACAACACGCATATTACAGCACACTACCAATATCCAAAAGGAAAACACATAGTTTTGACGAGGCCTATACGTACCAGTTGGTTGCATCCTATATCGTGTGTAATCCTCTGAATATATAACTACTGAAAGCTGAAGTGAATGTAATTAGGCTAATTAGAAGGTTTGATTACCTTACTATATCATTCTATTATGACAGCCTAGGAGGTTTAATAGGATATTTATTTCCTCAAAACTTAACGTGACAGGCTATTTAAAAGTCAGAATTCAGCATAAAACACAACGCTACATGTAGTGGCCGTGTCACTCACCGGTCCGCCGCCAGCGCCTAGCCTGGTGTAGCGGCGTAACCTCAGCCGGCGAGTCAACACAGAGAGAATTTTGGAGATGTGTTTGCGGCACGCGGGCGGTAAACAGCGGCAGCCTGGAGCTGGTCTCCCACTGTTGCTAGTAGTGACGACTGCCTTCCTGCTGGTGGTACCAGGTTCGAGACCAGAGTCTTTAACCGCACTACTGCGTATCTTACTGCCGTGACCTCTTCTGGGTCCAGCCAGACTGACAATGTTAAGTGTCACTTTGATACCAAATACCTGGAAGTCAAGAAACGGGACAAAGTCATTCAAATGTTATTCTTAGCACAATTTAAAACTATTAGTACCTACATATCTGGTAACATGTCTCAAAGGGACAGATAAGAAACTAAAATCTTGATTGTAAGAAAAGGTAAAACTATCCCTTTAACAGGCCGTGGAGGCCCAAAGGGTTGTGAGACGTCGAGGCTCCAACATTATCTAAATAATCGGCTCTCAGATGGCAGTGAGGTTGTTAGCCTTACGCGCCGGCTTCTCTACCCCACGAAGATTCCTGGTACTCAATTCTGTAGACCTCAGGACCATGGTGCGGCAGAGGAGTAGGGAGGGGGGGGGGAAGAAAAAAGAAATCCAATGACTTAACCGGGAATCGAACCCACGACTTTCCGACTTGTAGCATAGTGCCTCAACCAACTAAGCTACCGCATGCCCACAAAGTAGTGGATCTGGAACGGGGTCCACTCAGGTTCGTGAGGATAATTGAGGAGGTACTTAAATGGAAAAGTAGCGGCTCCGGTATAGAAAACCGAAATCAATGACCGCGGGGATTCGTTGCGCTGACAATGCGACACCCTCTATCCGCTAAAGTTGGCACCGACTTGGTCGACAAGCGGCGGTCGCTCGGTCGGTATAGTTCGCTTGCGGAATACAGGCCACGGAGTTAAGTGATACATAAACAAATGTCACATTCCGCATCTTTTATTAGCTAGGCCTGGAATAAGGTAGAAGCAAAGAAGCTGTTTGAAATTTGATATGAAAGGTTTAGGGTCATTCATATTATTTATATTTGATAGCCAGCAGCGTGATTATCTACAAGGAATTTTATGAAGTTCTGTTCGCACTATCGATTTATTGCATGAATTTTCTCGAACAAGAAATAAAAGCAATAACAACAACAACAACAACAACAACAACAACAACAACAACAACAACAACAACAACAACAACAACAACAACAACAACAACAACAACAACAACAACAACAACAACAACAACAACAACAACAACAACAACAACAACAACAACAAAGGAAAGAGCAAAAACAAAACAAAAACAGGTGCTTATACACATGTAGTTTTTTGCTTATTTTTTCCTCTTCATATTTTGTTCCAATTGTTTTTTTTTATATCACGCCTCTGCAGCACAACGTAGATTTCTAAAATCAGTCACATAAGATTATAAATTTCAGCCGCAAGTTTCGAATTTTTGCAACTTATACAAATGTAAACTTCTTCACTCTTTGTGCCACGCATCTCAATTTTTTATGAATATCATTTAAATGGTTATGAATTTTTATGAAGACACTCTATGGAAACCTTTAATTGTTATTGAAATTAATTTATCAAAATCCGAGATGCAGAGGAAGAAAACAAGAACAGAAAGCATGAATAAAGAACTATGGAAATAAAATGAGGATTGCAACTTATTCACCTTTCTCATACTTAACTTTGAATCGTATAAAAGACTTTTCTAGTTGCCAAGCCTAAGAATAAATTCTTAAAACAAACTGCATGTCAGTTTTGGTAACTGTAAAAAGCAATTTACGGCTAAATGTGTTAAAAATGTGCAACTAAAGTTTAAATCGCCGGTCACGGTAGCCGAGCGGTCTAAGGTATGTACTGTCTTCGCTCGCTTGGAAACCGGGATCGTGAGTTCGAATCCCACTCAGGGCATGGATGTCTAGTTTGTGTGTGGGTTTTTCTGTGTTTGAATACAGGTAGAGGCCTTGCGACGAGCTGATCACCCGCCCAAGGAGACCTACCGAATGTGTAAGATCTAGAAAAACCGAAGTGAACGGAGAAGTTCATGGAGGTAGGCCTAGGCCCACTGGGGCTGTAGTGCCAAGGAAAAAAAAGTTTAAATCAAACACAGCAGTAAGAGATCAAATATAAGCGAGCATTTAATGTATTTCAAATGACTCGTGTAGTGTTTCTGTTAGATACATGTAGCCTTTCAATAAATCATTCTACTATAAATACGCTCGTGCTGCACAGAGTCACCTTACGAGTATTTATTATATACCCGTGGCACAGAAATAAGTGCCACGTCAATTTTTTTGACCGCAAAGTTCTTTTGAATTGTGCTGATTTACTAAACGCGTCGCAAAACTGCGAGATTGTTCAAAGTGGAAGAGTTTCGGCATTAAGACACAGGAATTACCAAATTAATGTCGTTTACATGTTCTAAGAACAACTCCCATTAAATCAAACCAATTATATTCACCAAACACCAGACTCTAACGTTAGTTATCAGTCGAAAATTTATTAACTACGTTTGCATAAGAGTAGACAATTTAATAAACACATGTAATCTGTAATTAGCCATGACCGGAAATTTATTCAATTAAGGTAATATATCAGTATGTGTAAAACTGAGAGTTATTAGCAAAAAGTTAATGTTATATAGAGAATTTATATAAATAAAATAATTTTAAGTAGTAAAAATATATTTCGCCGGTCACGATAGTCGAGTGGTCTAAGGCATGTACTGGCTTCGCTCACTTGGAAACCGGGATCGTGGGTTCGAATCCTACTCAGGGTATGGATGTTTAGTTTGTGTGTGTGTGCGATTTTCTATGTTTGTGTACAGGTAGAGGCCTTGCGACGAGCTGATCACCCGCCCAAGGAGCCCTACCGAATGTGTAAGGTCTAGAAAAACCGAGGTGAACGGAGAAGTTCATGGAGGTAGGTCTAGGCCCACTGGGGCTGTAGTGCCAAGGGGAAAGAAAATAATATATTTCAGTAGCCACCATTCATACCATGAATGTGAATATTTTGAATCCACGTACGGAAACTTCATAGTTCGTAACATCAGTAAATAAAATAATTGTAGCTCTTAAAAGATTTTAAGCAGCACAGTTAATTCAATTGAATTCTTTATTATTATTCAATTCAAACCTTTATTATTTATGTGCCGAGTCAATAGCTACAAGGCCAATTACAGACACGGCACAGTGTAGATACATGTAATTACATTATGGACAAGCACAACATAAAATCAAAAACTAATTGAATGTAAGCACTGGAGTAAAGACTCATTAATGCAGAAAAGTAAGCAAGCAAACAAACAAAATAATAATACAAATTTCATTAACACAAATCTAAGTTGCTATTCAGAATTGAGAAATGTAAAGTATAAATATTTAGAAACAACGATAATAGTTATAATAATAACTCAATCAACATAAATCCAATCTATCATTTAGGAGAAGTGAGAAAATTAAAATATATACAATTAGTATTTTTATTAGAATAACAATGGCAACAATAAAATATCAAATAATAATAATAATAATAATAATAATAAAGGGCCATAAACGTGCATACCTACAAGAAAACTTTTAATTTCAATACAGAATGCATTTACATATACCTGGGAAATGCACAAGCACAGTCCACGAGCATTAATTGTAATAACCAATAAGCTTCCGTCGTGATATTTTGCTATTAATTAATTAATTTTAGTAACATAAGTATGAGAGGTCTAATATAATGCGATTGTTCGTTAACGACTAACGATTAATTTAATTTCTAAGAGTGCACCTAGAACCTACTCCTGAAATTTAGAATAAATTTTAAATGAAAAATATTCTTTTCCAGCATACGCATATATTTAGAGATGTCCACAATGAAATAATTTCAGTTGTATAATTATAATCACAATTCCATTGAACTGTAACTTCAGTAGGCAATATTCTACTAGTAAAGCAATGTATGGGCAGAGAAAATACTACTGATTAAAAATCTCCGTGTCTGAAACAGGTTTGCTTTATAATAAACTACTGAAATATTTTCGCTTCAATTAATACTACTGCTCAATTCTACAGTTAAATTTGATCAATCTCCAAGCTCTTAAAATGAATTTTGCACCAAAAGGAGCAGGTTCGTAGAAACACTATTTGTAAAGTTGTAGCACAATACTACAGTAAAGCGACATTCATTTGCCTGATTACTGAAACCTCGTGCGTACGGCGTGGAGCGATGCCCGACTGCTGCGATGTCCTCAGCTACCACGAACTTCACGCGGCACGGCTGTCCACGTTATTGAAAGCACCGAGCAACATGTCGGTTGGGTTGCCTACCTCGCGGGGGGCAGGCGCACTGTACGCGAGGAACTTAGACGGCATGCGCGCACAGAACTCCACTCGGTTGTCGTTATCAAGTTACTTTATTCGCTTTACCATAGAATCGAATAAAGCTGGCGAAGTTGGTGGTGGTGGTGGGTGCTGCATTTTATAGAGGGGACTGCTTGTTTTATATATCTAGAAGAGTCGGCAGGGTGAAGAAGGGTACCGACAAGCAGTTCAGAGATATCAGAACAAATCTTCCCTCATAAACACGCGAAATTTTACTGAGTAGTTAACTTGTATTTAAGCTTATCATTTAATATTTTAAATACATTTTATATTTATACCGTCAATGTCTTTAAATATTGCCTAACGCGTACATTTTAAAACACTGGTATATTAATGCATGTTCCTGCATATCAAACCACTTCCAGACGTGTAAATTCTTACTCAAAACATGTTTCGGCTGTACAGATAAACAGAAGCGCCAGAGATGTAACAGTAAACTTCGTTTTCTGCAATTTTCCCTCGTTGCTTATGGACTATGACGTGAATTAAAATATTAGTTTTAATTTACGAATCATTTCAAATTCATTCAACGACGCTGTTAGTAGCTCGGACCATGTAGAGTCGATTCAGATATCGAAATATCGAAGTGGGTGTCAAAGCACATAATAAAAACACTTAAATATACAACACTCCACTGGGTCTTAAGAAATTAAATTAAGTGATTTTATGGCCAGGGCCTTGAAAAGTTTCTCCAGAAATGAAAATCAAAAGATTTTATTATAAAATGAAGCAGTAAGATCAATAAAAAAACAAACTCGTGGTTTAAGTTCGCAAGCGAACTATACCGACCGAGCGACCGCCGCTTGTCGGCGAAGTTAGTGCCAATAGTAAGACTCCCACTTGTGAGAGGTGTCAGGAAGAAAATAAAACAGCCACACACGTCTTGTGTGAATGTGAGGCCCTAACTTATTTAAAATTACGTCACTTGGGTCAATATTTTATGGAACCAAGTGACTATTTTGACGCCACCACGTACAAAATCCTACGCTTCATTCGAAGCGCAGGATTGCTGAGGGGATAATCAGAAGGGGAGGCACAATAGATCACTGTAGGTCGCGGTGCAAGGGCCGAGAAGGCTCACCCCTTATAAATTCATTCATTCATAGTGTCAACCTTATCGGATAGAGGGTGTCGCGTGGTCAGCGCAACGAATCCTCACGGCCGTTAATTTGGGTTTTCTAGACCGCTATTTCCTTGAAATAGCTCCTCACTTATCATCACGAGGCTTAGTGGAGCCCGTTCCAGACCCACTACTTCTCAGAAAAAATCTGGTAGCGCCGGGAATCGAACCCGGACCTCTGACCACTCTGACCATTAGACCATAGAGGCGGTCGGTAGTAAGATCTGGGATTTAAATCGGATGCTAACATTGAAGAAAGTCGTCTTCTGGGATCTGGCACCGTGTATTCTTGGTTTTAACTGACGTTTCGGAGGAACATATCGCCTCCATCTTCAGGGTAGTTGAGTTGCGTGCTAATACAGATAGCTGTAGCTGCAATGATTGCAATCATTGTATTCGCACGCAACTCAACTACCCTGAAGATGGAGGCGATATGTTCATCCGAAACGTCGGTTAAAACCAAGAATACACGGCGCCAGATCCCAGAAGACGACTTTCTTCATAGTCATCGCCGTGAAAACCTCAAAACCTACGAATGCTAACATTGTTCGCAGTTCATATGCATAAAGTGAAATAGACGTGGGTTTTATAATTGAACTTGATTCAGTTTATGAATGAAGATTATGATGACGGAATACACTAGCGAAGCATTGATTGACAGTGCTCGAGAACAGGGCGCTGAGGACACTATTTGGACTTCAGGGGAAGGACATAACAGGACGCTGGAGAAGCTTCATAATTTGTGCGCCATCAAATATTATTACGATACTGAAATCGAGGATTACGAGGTAGACTAGGCATGACCTGCGTTTGTGAGGGACGGTAAATGAGCCTAATTTTTAAATCAAAAAGACTGAAGGGAAAACTATCTGGGAGACCTAGAAGTAGACAGTGAGGCAGTATCAAAGTGGATCTGGAGAGTGGAGGTCACTTGTTGGAAGTGAGCAGTCAGTTTCACCCCCGGGGAAAGAGCTCCCGGTACCCATCGGATAGGAGGCTGGATGGGCCTCAGAATCGGTCTTGACGACTTGAAGGAAAGAAAATTCTTGGTTCTCTCGGGACTCGAACTCCGACCCCTCGGCCGTCCAGCCCACAGCCAGTCGCTATACTGACTGCGCTATTCTGGCTCCCACTGTTTAGTGTTTTAAACCAAAACTTTATCTCGAGCTCTCAATTACAGATCAGACAGACAGAGGTTGTGCATATAACTGTGTTCATCTTGTGTTTCCTACTTTTTAAAGGCAGTAAAATGTATATAAGCCCCCAAAGGGGGCCACCTTGTCGTGGTGGTGAGGCTTACGTGATTCTGTGACCTGGAGAGCTATGCTGGCGGTAGTTTAACTACCGGTAGGATCACCCATGCCGGAAATGTGAAAGGGTAGAGTCCAGACTAAGAGAGATACCCTGGGCCTTCAGGTTGGGGGTTGCGCATGAGGCCAACAACCTCATCCCGTAAAAAGAATTTTGTTCAGAAACCTAACAACCAGCACTCGGGAGAGCAGTGGAGACTGGTTGTAGAGGAGGCTAAGGCTCACCTATGGCTGTAGCGCCGAGTGGTAGGTAGGTAAAATGTATACTAGTATAATCATGCTACAGGAACATTTAATTAACGAGAAAGAATTGTTACGTATGATTCTAAGCTCTCTAAGTTGTGGTATTTTCATTTGTCTCATATTTATTATATCAAATAGAAAACATTCGTATCTCCGACATTCAAACCAAAGATACTTTTCAACGAGTAAATTTATATCTTATGAGAACGTGAAAATGTCATATATATTTTTAAAATCCCTCATTTATGGAGGAATGAGTTGTGTTGTATATTTTATAATAAATTAAAATGCTGAAACTTATCAGGTATCAATCATTTCGTAAAATTTCAGGCGAGGAAATATTTACGTATCTCGCCAGAGGATATCACTTCATGTACACGAACTTATCATAATACTGGACTCTTATCACCAGAACATTCTTGATGAAAGTCATCAAAAGCAGTCGATATTTAAAATGCTCGAATCGGGACTTGTTCAGAAATATGTTTGCGCTTTCTCCTGCTGATAAAATAAACTGAACTTTATATTCAAGAACAAATTATAATGACACTCATAAAATATCGCGATTTTTGTGGCAATTTACAAGCACGAAACCTCACAAAATAACTGTCGTCGCCCACTTTCGACATTCCACACACAGCGTCATTAAATGAACCACAAATAAATACAAAATTTCGGCGTTCATTCAATTTTGGCCACCTCTGGAGAGCTTCTAATTTTGACACTACGAACTGAGGTTCATATTGGCTAGAATCAGAATATTACAGTGATAAATATGTGTATACAATACGAGGTAAATTCGAGCCTCTGTTCAAATCGCTCAAAGAGATTCATGAATAAAATATGAAAGTAACATATATCTTAAACGATAAAGTTTTAGTACCAAAACTGTTTAAAACCAAGAGCTTGGCAGTCACATGTGCGGCCCATTCAATCGCTGCAGGAAAAACTACAGATTTAATTATTCTCATAGGCCAGGTTACTCCCACAATTTTCCCCGATCTGTTTCAAATCTTGTAAGTTTATTCCATAATAAAATAAAAAATATTTAATTCATCAGTTAACTTAAGCACTTTTAGGTTAGACAATTATGTATCTGTGTCAAACTTTGAATTTAGTTCAAGGTTATATTATTTTCTTGTTAACAAATGGAGATATTATTATTAAACTCGCTTTAGTTACTAGCATTAATGCTAAGTTGCAATCTCTATAATGACACCAGCATCAGTAAAGCGCTCAAGATGATACATTGCCATAAATAATTCATCAGGAAATGTAGGCTCTACTTGTTTGAGAGGTACGAACTTCGGGCAGGCAACCACAGCATGCAGGCTTACAGATGTAGTTTGAAATTGGTAAATACTGGCTACATATTCAGGAAAATCGCAACTTTGCAGCATCTTCTCCACAGAGTAATGTTGGTAGCGACACATCTCACTGCCGAAAGTTACTCCTTCAGTTTCCATGCCCACCCCCCACGCAGAATACATTTATGCATTTGACTTGACACAGCAAAGCAATTCCTTTGCGTCTTCTTGCATCTGCTATCTCTTTCGCTATCACTGGCGGCTAGTCATCTTACAGACAGACTTAACCTTCGTCACTAATGTATCTAAAATTATAATGTATGGTTCAAATACAAAACGTGAAACAACCAAAGATATTTAGAAACAATTTTTTTTTTCAATTTGAATTTAGCAGCCCTTGAGTTTCTTGCTATATTTTTACGTATCCTATCAAAGTGTCACATCTTGAGCGGAAATATAACTACGACAAAGACGAACACATACGCTCCATCACATTCTAATAACATGAATGGTCTACAAGTATATGCAGAGAAAATTATGTGCGTTCATGTTTCGCCACAAGAATACAGGGAAAAATCTTAATAAAAGACCTAAAAATTGTATGAAAAGTGATAATGTTCAAATATTTGGGAACGACAACAATAAATAAAAATTACAATCACGAAGAAATTGTGAGTAACTTAAATTCGGCTAATGTTTAGTATCATTACTTTCATGTCTTTTCTATTTTCGTCTGATATCTAAAACCTAAAGATTAATACATACTAACTGTATAATTTTTCAGTACGTTAATTACTCTAACCGTGCCTAACTTGAATGATTATATCACTAAAAGAATTAAGTCTGCATGAAGACCGCGCCATAGCTCAAGAGGTTAGTCGCTGGCTTCCCACCGTGATGGCCCGGGTTCGATCCCGGGTATGGTCAAGTGAGATTTGTGGTGAACAAAGTGGCGCTGGGGCGGGTTTCCCCTGCCAATCTTCATTCCACCAAATTCTCCATCATCATAATCACCCGGGGCAGGCTACAATAAGCCAATTAGTGGCCGTCGTGCCAAGTGGACGCAGTTGGACTCCACCCCCCCACTAAGCGAATTTAAAAAGTAAAAAAAAAGTCTGCATGGAGGTGTCTTAATTTCGGCTTTCCGTTTTTATGCTCATTTATTGTAGAACTGAATCAATAACCAATCATATATATAAAACATCTCAGTTTTTCTCCGTCCGTGTTCCCTTGTTTTCGGATCAGAATTAATTATCTTACAAAAAAATAATATACGTTCACAGATTTGTCCACTGCTATACAACTATTCCATGCATAAAGGGGCTAACGGCAGTAAATAATATAAGGGATACGTGTTGATATATCCTTTTGCAGTATGGGCACCAATATTTCTGAGAAAAGAAATATATAAGATTGTTACAACATATAAGCCATTTCATTACTTCAACACATTTTATTGTGAGAAAAGCCTGGACGAATAACGGTCGCTTCTGTTACCTGCAGGCCTACATGAAACGACGTAATTATCATCACACAGTTTATCAGCCAATCGCAATGCTTTGGTTAAAAAGGACAAAATAAAACTCTGGACCAGTATAAGCAGTTTAAACATGCAAGACTTTAAAAGAAATTATAGAACATACCGCATATCAAGATATATTTCACGATTTTACAACAGCAAAATAATTTAAGCCATTTCTAATTATTTTATCACACATGTTCAAGGTTTAATTACCAGTCCGGTTTAATGAGTTTCCTGTATTAACTAACTTCATGGAGCTGAGCCCTTCTTGAGAAGCCGCCAGTCGCTTAGCTACTCAAGAATTTTCCCAAAATTTTATGGAACCCGAAGGTACATTAAAGTGGTTAAAAGAGCCCTCCACCGGTCCCTATCTTGAGCCAGATCAATCCCGTCCATACCTTCCCATTCCATCTCTCTAATATCCATTTTATACTCGTATTATCTTCCCACTTACGTCTAATCTTCCTAGTTGTCTCTTTCCTTCTGGCTTTCCCATTAATATCCTATATATATTCTTCTCCCACATATGTGCTACATGCCCTGCCCATTTCATCCTCTTTGACTTGATTATTCTAATTATACTTGGCGAAGACTACAAGTTGTGAAGCCCCTCATTAGGCAGTTTTCTCCAACCTCCTACCAGTTCATCCCTCTTCGGTTCAAATATTCTCGTCAGCACCCTGCTCTCAAACACCCTCAGTCTATGACTTTCCTGTACGTAACGTTAAAATCAGAACATGCAGAATAATACTACAAACTTGAAACTACGTATCTATGATCATCTACCTATCAAATGCGACACACGTTTTAACTAACTGCCGAGCCTCCACTGTCTCTTGCTCAAGAAAGTGGGCGACGTTTCAACTGATGTATCTTTTCGCTCTCTCTCTCTCTCTCGCTCGCTCGCTAGTGAATTCTGTATGTTAAAGGCCTCCGTCTGCTAGACATAGTCTTTAAGACTTTGACCACTTTGAGTCTTTGATGGAGATGTCAACTAAACTTCAAAGGTTTTCCGTTCCCTAAGTTTCTGAAAGCAGGAGCAACACTTTGCAACGGATGCCGGCGTCGTTTTGTACATCGCAGTCGTCACCGCCGTCAAGTAAGTAGCTAGGAAGCTAAACTACAACGTGCATCTATTGACTGTTTAGTTGGAGCGGAAGTGCAATATCACACGTACAGGTACAACGGAAATAGCAACCCGAATTCGTCGAAGTTACAGCTATCGTTGCTTTCGGAAATTTTCTTTTTCCCAAAATAAAATATCCGATATTGTTTGGCGACTGAATTACAGATGATTATTTAACCCTCAGATATATTCACTCATTCAATAAAACAGTCTTCTCAGACCTTTCAGATGAATATCCTAACCTTATTTTTTGGAAAACATTTGTAAATACACATGCAGCTCACATTATAGGCTATGATTCATCTTTCACGAATTAGACTTTGGTTTCCATGGGCTCAGAATTAATTAACACGTATTCCTCATCTTAATGTAACGCGCAACGAATGGACTTAGTCCTAAAATATTAGATGAATTTCTTTCTTGACAAAACTGAGGCTAAAAATATTATAATTCCTTTTGATCTAATATAGTGTTATGTTCTGAGCTACATGACTTGTACTCTTCTCTAAGTATAATTAGAATGATCAAGTCAAGGAGGATGAGGTGGACAGGGAATATAGCACGAATGTGGGAGAAGAAGAATGCATATAGGATATTGGTGGGAAAGCCAGAAGGAAAGAGACCACTGGGAAGACCAAGGCGTAGGTGGGCGGACAATATTAAAATAGATCTGAGAGAGATAGGATGGGATGGTATGGATTAGGTTGATCTGGCTCAGGATAGGGACCAGTGGAGGGCTCTTGTAGACACGGTAATGAACCTTCGGGTTCCATAAAATTCTGGGAAATTCTTGAGTAGCTGCAGAATTGGCGGACCTCAAGAAGGGCTCAGCTCCATGAGTAAGTAAGTAAGTGTTCTGTTCTGAGCTGTAGGAAGCTGTGTTTTAAAGGAAGTACGAGTATATATCCCCTCATTTGACAAGAGTGACAGGGCAATACAAAACACAAGCCAGCTGAGGTTCAGTCTCTCCTCAAAGAAGTCGACACTCTAAGCTAGTATTGTTATTTCAGATAACTTCTACACAACAAAAACCAGAGGTCCTGTCAAAACAGTACGGATTAACAAGCTAACGAGGGAGGACATCACTGACTTGTTGCGAATTTGAAATAGGATGACGTCACGCTCCTTTCAGGCAATCCCTACAACTCTAGAATAGCTTACAATACTTATCGGTACTCATAGTGATGTCACAGCTTCGATGCATATTATTGCAAAGCCAAGTTTTACAAATTAATAAAGTACTCCACTGAAGAAAGCAGTCTTCTGGGATTTGGCACCGTGTATATGTGGTGTTAACCGACGTTTCGGAGGAACGTATCGCCCCCATCTTCAGGGTAGAAGAAAAAAATATAAGAAATCTGCAAGCGAAGAGACTGTGAGAATCGGTAAAAGCAGACTGTGTCTGCTTCTACCCTGAAGATGGGGGCGATACGTTCCTCCGAAACGTCGGTTAACACCACATATACAGGGTGCCAAATCCCAGAAGACTGCTTTCTTCATAGTCACCGCCGTGAAAGCCTCAAATCTTACAAGTACTCCACTGTCATGCCGATGAAGGTGGCCGCGCGGTCTAAGGCACGAACCATCTTCGCCCTCTCGAACACTAACTTCATGAGTTATGCTTACAAATTTAGGCATACTAGAAAACTTTCGAATCTATAATAATATATGGGTTTTACCTTCCCACTTAAATGAAATACAAATAACAATAAAACTGCAAGCAAAGCGAGGTTCAGCATAAAACTAAGGGTAAAATAAGGTAAGGACAATCTTGTTGCTGTCTAACAAAGAATACTTAGTCGAAATTCATACTTTTAAGAACTCAAACACTGGGACTAAAGTCGTATGTGGGCTTTGAGGTTTCCACAACGGTGATAATTTAAATTGTGTCCTTCTTGGTTATGACATTGTGTAACCTTGTGATTAACAACATTTCGATGGAATTTTCTGCCTCCACTTTAGAGTAGAAGTGAAATGGAGAGAGCAGATCCCTCTCAAACTAATCACTTACGAGATTGCGTGGTGTTATAATCTACAACTTAAATTAATGTTGGATCTGAGGTTCTCATAGCGGTGGGTATGAAGAGTACTATCATCTGGGATATAATACCCTATAGTCCATTGAAAGCCAACCGTTCATGGTAGAATAAGTCGAGCAATGTATCAGCGTGAAAGCAGGTGGCAAGCCGAGATTATCGTTGTAATTTCAGTCATTTCAGTTACGTTTTTGAAATTTGATACTACTTTCTAAAGAAGAGAACGTATTTTGAAATGAAGTCCTTGCATGATCTTATTACCATACGCGGTGTATTACATAAAAAAACTAAAACTCCGTTATTTTTAATCCGCAAGATAACTATACCGACCGAGCGACCGCCGCTTGTCGGCGAAGTTTAGTGCCAACTTTTGCGGACAGAGGGTGTCGCGTGGTCAGCGCAATGAATCCCCACGGACGTTAATTTCGGTTTTCTAGACCGGAGCCTCCATTTCTTTGAAATAACTCAATTATCATCATGAGGCTGAGTGGACCCTGTTCCAGACCCACTACTTCCCAGAAAAAATCTAGTAGCGCCGAGAATCGAACCCGGACCTCTGGATCTGTAGCGAGGACAGTGTATTGCATAAAGGGAAAAGTTTATCATACAGTTTAATTTTCCCAAGCCGTGCGTGCTTCAAGTGTTTTATCCCTGCAGACAATAGATTCCGTCAGCAAGCCGAAGTGGGAACAAAGACTGATGCACCTGTTAGGAGGTGCCCCATCTTATCTTGTTTGATGTGCTGAAATTTAGGAGTTTTAACATATAAGGCTGTAATGGATTCACAGAAGGTAAAAGGTAAAGAAGCTATCACTGTAACAGGCCGTGGAGGCTCATAGGGCTGCCAGCCTTATGCGCCAGCTGCCCTTTACCCCTAGGAAGATTCCTGGTACTCATTTCTGACAGAGGCCGAGTCGAACCCGTGGCCATTTTGCGGTTGGAAGCATTAGGTCAATTGAAAAATCCAGTGACCTCATCAGGAATTAAACACGTGACCTTGAGGCTTGTAGCCTCTAACGGATTCATATTCTGTTTAAACAAGCTTACGGCTATCATGCTTTACGGTGTTAACTTTCTCCTGCAGATGTCAGAATATGGAACCTAGCTTTCAAATGCACGTTCTGACCAAGTCTGTTGGGCCCCGAAGTGTTTATTACAAGCCGGATGTTAGCAAATAGACTGAACTTGGCAACAAAACGGTGACGAATATTCATTCAGGATTTTGGTAACAGCAGCTGTGAGGCAGAAATATTATTTCTAGGAATTTGTTTCAGCCCTATTAGCTGTTACGTGCATGTAGCTCTGATGCTGAAAGAAAGACAGGAGCATCGTTTGGAAATGTATGCGATTGAAGGGGTGGAAGGGGAGGAAGGGGCAGAGGTGCTGACAAAAAGTGGAACATCTCGTAAGAATAAAAAATGTCTCTCCATAACTTTCTTGTTTTCTTAATGAATGTAGCCACGAAAACAAATTGCACATTTTGGTCCTGTTTATCCTCTAAACATTTCTTTAGTTATTTGCTTTCACTAACAATTAAGACGCGAGAGCTAACAACATTCATCTTCGACTAAAAGAGTAAATATTTTTCTTATTGCTGTACCCATAGACTGTCCGTTTTCGCCTGTTATCTAGAAGATGCAAATTTTCTTCGTTTACAGTTTATAATCGGCAGTTCTGTCAGTAGAGATCTCCTGATGAGTTCATATTAAATCTCAGTCGTCATAAGATATTTCTACAGCGCCATGATCATTACTCGACCCTACTGAGAATGATCATGGTCGCTGATTCATTCCAGTGTCAATAATCCCTTGAACATTTGTCACTGAATTCTTATCCGAGTTGACCTGATCTGATGACTCGTTTTGTGGAGAAAGTCTCTGCGTTTTGTCAATGTCGCAAGTATAGCTTGTTATAACTTCTTTATTAAGACCGTCACAACACAACTATATTAGTTAGTTATTTATTAGTTATTCTATATTATTGATTAGTTATATATAGTTGTGTTGTGACGGTCTTAATAAAGAAGTTATATATTGTAACACAACAGGATGCATGAAATGAAAATTATAGCTTGTTTCTTCCTATTCCCCAGCGTGTTGGTCAGTGCCAATTCCGCCCTTACATTTCCCATGATAGTTTTATTCCTTTTTGCAGTATTTCCATGTAAAACATGCCAATTTACATAACAACGTAAGTTACCATCATTCACCTCCATCTAGTGTACGTGGATCCATACTTCCACTCCGCATACGTCTTCAAGGCATAGTGATTAAGTAGTTAACACGGGGACAAATTTACCTTATCTAAATTACCATTAGCCGGTCACGGTAGCCGAGCGGTCTAAGGCATGCACTGTCTTCGCTCGCTCGGAAGCCGGGATCGTGGGTTCGAATCCCACTCAGGGCATGGATGTTTGTGTGCGTTTTTCTGTGTTTGTCTACAGGTAGAGGCCTTGCGACGAGCTGATCACTCGCCCAAGGAGTCCTACCGAATGTGTAAGATCTAGAAAAACCGAAGTGAACGGAGAAGTTCATGGAGGTAGGCCTAGGCCCACTGGGGCTGTAGTGCCAAGGAAAAAAATTACCATTAAGGTAAAATTGTCTTTGTGCTTAACTAATTAAGCACTACACCATGAAGACGTATGGGGGAATGAAAGGATAGGTCCACATTATCTTGACTTGGGCACTAGCTGGAGGTGAGTGGTTAGCTTCACTCCCCGGCCGATTTACACCCAGGGAAACAGCCCCCGGTACCCGTTGGATAGGAGGTTGGTGAGATCCAGAGCTGGTCTGGCCGACGTGGAGAAGAGAAAATTCTTGACCCTACCGGGACTCAAACCCCGACCCCTCGCTATACCGACTGAGCTATCATTAACTGATTATTAATTATAAAGTTAAGACAAAGTCAATTATGAAGAATTCTGTCATCTGGGATACAACGCCGTGTAGTCCACTGAAAGTCAACCGATGTTTTGTCTGAACATGTCGCCTCCATTTTCAGAGTCGAAGAATTAAACAAGCAAGAAACCAGCATGAAGCAGATAGCAAGCTCTGCCTTATATCCCAAAAAACATAAGTCCTCATAACCATCTGCGTGAGAACTTCAAACCCTACAAACTCAATTCCGGTAGGGATTCGAAAGTGGCACCCCCACAATACAAGTAAAAGGCGCTACAATAACATTAGATCTTCTAAAACTTGAATGTCCGGATATTCAGTAAAATAAGTATAACGGCAGCCCTCGTTTTAGTGAAATGACACTCAATTCATTGAAAAGCATAGAGAGCTATAATAAAAATTTGTGTCATAGAGGTTGTATGTTTTCAGGAAAGTCGATGCATGAGTGAGCTGAAGAAAACTTGGGTAGCGAAGACATCAAAGTGATTATATAGATAGGGGTTCGTAAATAAAGTCTATGGTAACTTCCAAAGTGTGTTTTCCTTTGGTATAAACGTGGGTGCAGTGTGAAGGGCCTCAGAGGACAGACAGAGAGATTCAAACTTGTGTGATGTCGTAAAACAGGCGCCCTCTCTCACTCCACAACATTGAAGCGTCCTATGTACACATACACATTCGTGCTTTCGTTTTCTTAGCGAGTTTTGTCTCTCTGTTTCTCTTATGTACGGATCTCTTTCATTAAATGTGAAGTGAATTCTCAAAGTTAAATTTATCAACATCCTTTAAAAGTTATCTCAGCATAGACGTTATGCTTTCAATGAGTCCCAAATCGTTGCTTTTACCTTTCTTTTACATTTATTTAATGCATTATCCACTTTTTATATTACATTCCTTTGACAGGAAAGAACCGTGATATTTCGTTGCTATGTAGACGCACTCAGACAGCACAGTACTGGCGAGAAGCTTTGTAAAAAAAATCCCTAAAAGTTCATATTCGAATCACATCTGTATAAAAGATTATATATACATACAAATTCCGTGGCCTGTAGTCCGCAATCGAACTATACCGACCGAGCGACCGCCGCTTGTCGGCGAAGTTGGTGCCAACTTTTTACGGATAGAGGGTGTCGCGTGGTCAGCGCAACGGATCCCGACGGCCGTCAATCTCGATTTTCTAGACGGGAGCCGCTATTTCCTTGAAATGGCTCCTCAGTTATCCTCACCAGGCTGAGTGGACCCCGTTCCAGACCCACTACTTCCCAGAAAATCTGGTAGCCCCGGGAATCGAACCCAGAACCTCTAGATCTGTAGCCAGAACTCCGACCACTAGACCACAGAGGCGGTCCTNTCAAACCCCCTCACCACGATAAGGTGGAGACACCAACGAGGGAGGGTCCTAATATATATGGGATTTTTATTTATAGACTGTTACTTTGATAGTTTTTCAACTAGACATAATGAAGTATCTTCACGTTAAACGTCAATGTCGGACACTTTCTAAGATACTGTTGCGAGTAAAATTATGATCACGTACAGTAACACAATTCTTCTTGCACCGTTAATCTCGGTGTCGTCTTACTTCCTAGCTGTACTGCACACTGCACACTTCTATACCTGTTCTCGCCGGCTGCTAGACTTCAACTGTCCGCTATCAAATGTCAACTAACTATCTCGTCAGAGTCAGAGTCAGAGTCAGAGTTACATTGCGACTGACGGTCAGTCAGCCAGTAAGTCTTGGTGTCGAGCCCCATTTGGGGCTCATGACCAGATATTAATTATTATCGTTTGACAGTTACGGTCTTGTTTCTGTGGGGCGCCTTCTCTGACGAGAGGACGGGTCTGTCTTTTGTATATGCTGCTGGCTCTTGCCAGCGCAGTCTTTCTCGGGTCCGAGTCCCTTGGGACTGGCGACCATATTTTACTGTCTCAGAATTGAGACTTACACAGCAGCCTTTCTGGTATTACAACTTTTAAAGTTTTTTTAAAAATTTAGCGGACTCAATAGAGGACACCTCTCGCCAAGGTTCGATCCCGCGTGTTCGGCAGTCCGTTGCTTCGGGAACGCTCCCTATAGATTCCCTACGAAGCTAGACTTTTATAACCCGGTTTCGGACGGAATAGAACGCACCATCTAGGAGCCTTTGATCTCGGCTGCTGTCATGCAACGAACCCTCTGTTGTCCTTCCATCTCCGGGGAAACGCGTTTGTTGCTTAAGGTATTCCTAGGCAACCGTCCAGTGTTACCGAGTTTTCATGGATTTATCCCTTCCGGATTCATGACGTGCGACATTATGTTGACATACATAATGTCTTGGTAGTTGGTGACCGGTTGTGACAATTATTTCCTAGTGACCAACACACAAAAGTTTCCGGTTTCAGTGTCGAACGTTGCTTCTAATCTCAGAAAGGTTCCAGTCAGTATAATGATTATAATCATTATATAGATAGGAGCAGAGCCAATTCCCGAAATGACAAACATCCAGTCTACCTGACACAGGACATCCCAGACATTTCTGGAACACCAGCCACTTACGGCGTGGATTTACTTTGAAGGTCCACCCGAACATCAATAGAGAACATTTTGAATGGCACGATAAAAAGTTTAGTGAACAGTTACATCCCCATGAATTTAAAGTGAAAACAATGTGAAGATTTTGTCATGTAAATCCCATGTTCATTTTTGCAGAAACAAAAGAACTTGACCTTGAAGATGGACGTAATAAGCAATACCAACATATTGACTGATTCCAGGTTTATTTAACGATCTTTCCCCCTTTAACATGCACAATTTATGTTGCGTCGAATGGTAAGATGATCTGTGAATGATGAACTGGAAAGAATACGGAAAGAAGCGGTTGTGGCATATTTTCAGTTACTATCCCAACATTCAGTTGGAATGGCTGAGGAAAGCCAAGACAAATTACGTTATAATTTCCGGTCTCAGGATCGAGATTGTGACTTGATACTTACAATTATGAAACAGCAATTGCTAACCAGCCAATGACGGTGTTAATTTCTATATAAATATGGTGCAATGAATCATCTGTTATTACAAGATATTTAGATTATGACAGTAAAGTCTCTAGTAAGCGAAAGAGCTGGATCTTCTCTTTCTTCAAGGAAGGAAACAGGAGCATCATGAGTCATCAGCATGTTTCAGATTCATTTTAGTTTTGCGTGTGGTATTGTTGTGGAAGGTCGCGAGTTCAAGTCCCGATGAGGTGGATTTTTTCAATTTACCTAATTCTTCCAGCCGCACTATGGCCCTGGGGTCGACTCAGCCTCTAACGGAAATGAGTACCAGGAATCTTCCTGGGGGGTAAAGGGAGGCCGGCGTGTAAGGCTGATAATATCACCGCCATCTGTGAGCCTATTGTCTAGATGATGTGTGAGCCTCATTCAGTTCCAGGAAGGAAACAGCAATTATTTCTTTAGCATTTCAGAGTAGCAGCAAAATCAAAAGGACATATGCAGTTTGTCACTGTTGTCTTCTACGCTACGATGCGCTTACAAGAGATACTAACAGCGTGGTAAAATAATATATTAATAAAATAAATTTCTCTCTTACGCTTGGTATACCACGTGATTAACAGTCCATAAGTCATTAGCAATGGAATTTCAATTACTTTTTATATCACGCTATTTTAATGAAAAGAGCAGTTTCTATGAAAGCAGAAATAATTTTATATTACAAGTACATAAATTTCGCAAGAGTAATATTTTCATTAATTATAATAATCAGTAGCAGCACCACCACCAAATCATCATGAGGTCTATAGTTACAGGCCTATTACTCTGTCTATAGAATTGTCTAATTCAAGAGGCGAAATCTCACTTAAATTAATTTCTTCAAGAATATAAATTGGTGGCGAGAAAGTAATGAAATCTGTAGGAAGGAAATTTAATAAAAGATGTGCAGTGTTACAAGAGGAATGGCTTCAAGGAAATAAACAAGCAAGATATAAATCTTACGTTTGTTTCGCTCTGAATTTATTGCTTCACACCTTTATTTATCGTGAGAGTCTAGAAATATTCTTTCCTTTAGTACAAAATTGTACGCCTTTTATGTCACCCGCAATATTCTAGGCTAAAGCTCTAGATTAAACTTTTGTTCAGTTATACTCGTATTAGATACACTTTTTGGACTGGATACACGACCGTGTCAAAATGAGACCGATATTAAATATGGGAGATGGAAAGAAAAATAAGAAAGAAATTGTCTGACGGAAACCTGTTGTGGGAATGTGAACTGGGCTGAATAGGAACGGCGTCTTCTACCGGGGTTGGAAAGCTATGCGATGGCGGGGCTATTTGGGGTGAGCTTATAGTGAGTTTTATTACTACTACTACTACTACTACTACTACTACTACTACTAGGGGGTCTTTAATAAACCATTACACAATTTTTCAATTACTAAAAATCTTAATTTTGAAATTTAGTGTCATCCAACCGGACGTTAGGGTGTTAAAATAGGCTTAAATTCCAGGTCTTTTGTTCATAACTTGCAATTCCCTTTCCCTCCACCCACATACACATTGACATAACCATTTGCGCTGAGTCTTCAATAAATAATATGGGCACAAATAATAACTTCTTAGAACACGGCAATGACCGGTTTATTGCGACCGAAAGTAACAAATAAAAATAGTATCGTATTCGAGATTAATTTAAATCGATTATATCTGGGAAATGTTTGCTACATTTGAGATCAGATATTTTGTCTTCCTGAGTAGTATCTCAGAATTTAAAGAAAAGGGTTAATAAAATAATTACTTTCACCTGTCGTTTTATACGACAGCGAAATTCGATGTTTCACTCAGGAAGAATGATGTATATTAAATTGTGTGGAAATAAAGTAAGCCCTGTTACCCAGGAAAAGAAACAAAGCGTGGGGAAAAAACATAATAATAAATTAATGAGGATTTTCATAATTGATATTCTCCATTTCCTATAGACAGTTGCGGTGATCAAATCATGGAATGTGAGAGGAATGAGACGTGTAGGAGGGAATATGAAATGTACCGTTATGTAAATATAAAAGGTAAAATCGTCCGTGCTTAACTAATTAAACACTACGCCATTAAGGCGTATGGGGAGTGGATTTATAAAATCACACTTTCTTGACCTGGGCACTAGCTCGAGGTGCGTTGCCAGCTTCACGCCCCAGCCGCTTTATCTCCCGGGGCAAAAGCCTCCGGTACCCATTGAATAGGAGGTTGGATGGACCCCAGAGCCCGTCTGGACGATTTAGAGAAGAGAAAATTCTTTATTCCACCGGGACTCGAACTCCGATCCCTTGGTCGTTTAGCCCGTAGCCATCAGCTATACCGACAATGCTATCCCGGCTCCAAATGTACCGTTATGTAATTCTTGGAAACATTCGAAGGAAGATTTCGTTGAGAGACCTAAGGAAAGATGTTGGAATAAGAATAAAGTGGGTCAGAGATATAAGCTACGAACGGATGAAATGAGTTAAGAAAATTTAGGATAAAACCAATCAAAACGGAGATTTCCTTGGCATACAAGCAATAACAAACTATTCTAAGAAGACTTTGCTCCAAGGGGGTAACTAATTGATCATAGGTTTATGTACGGATAATACTAATTTGTGGACAAGTAACACATGAGCAGCACTCTTCAGATAATTAAATCTTCTGTAGCACTGGTAGACCACAGGGAAGACCAAGGCGTAGGTGGGTGGACAATATTAGAATGGATCTTAGAGAGATAGGACTGGGTGGTATGTATTGGATAGATCTGGCTTAGGATAGAGACCAGTGGAGGGCTCTTGTGAACATGGTGATGAACCTTCGGGTTCCATAAAATGCTGGGAAATTCTTGAGTATTTGCAGAATTGGCGGCTCCTCCAGAAGGGCTCAGCTCCATTAGTAAGTAAGTAAGTAAGTAAGTAAGTAACACTGATAGCATAATTTCATATTATTATGTGAAGAAAAGCATATCCGATGGTATGTCGTACCTTGAGCAGAAAAAGCTTAAGAATAAGACCAGACCTCAGGTATGAAGATTTTGTTTGCAATCGCGTGTTCAAAATAACTTACTGACTTTCTAATGATTATGGAACAATGTATATCACTATCGTGTGATGTACACTCAGAGATATTTTAGGCATAGCTTATGATATTAGGGGACACGTGGAGGCGTAGTTGGTTGAGGCACTATGCTATAAGCCGGAAGGTCGCGGGTTCGAGTCCCGATGATGTGAATTTTTTCAATTGACCTAATCTTTCCAGCCGCACTATGGTCCTGGGTTCGACTCAGCCTCTAATAAAAATGAGTGCCAGGAATGTTCCTGGGGGGTTAAGGGCGGCTGCCGCGTAAGGCTGACAACCTCACCGCCATCTGTGAGCCGATTGTCTAGAAAATGTGGAAGCCTTAAAGTCTCACAACCCTATGGGCCTTCACGGCCTGTTACAGGGATAGCTTTAAATGATATTAATCTCTCAAGGCCTGGAAGTGTTCCACCAAATAGATGGCACAGGGCAGGTATAAATAATACCGGTACATTTAGGCCCTAATGATGTATTCGCTGTACACTATATCTTTGTGGTTACATCAGTGGGCGTGAAGTAATACGGTTTAGCCACTTGTCACGTATTTAAAGTGACACAGGACCCCGGTTCCGTGACAGAACACTTCATCTTAGGAGAAAAAGGAAGACAGTGAAACTTCAAAAATGAGCCGCCACGTTAGATTCCAGTTTGAAGCTGGACGATATTTTTTGTTGTTTAAAGAAAAACATCTTCAGAAGTGTCGTAAGCAACAGATAGTCAAATATGTTAACCCATCTGTAGCATGTAAGTTTTTCACATTCAAGGCCTCTCCTTCAGACGACTTGTAAAAACTTGTGATAAACAGGAATTCTACTAGTGGATGGCTGAACTCGGCAGTGTCTTACGGAGGTGGCACTGCGTTTTAGTTTGATCTGTTGGTGTCAGTAGTAGGGGCATAGTACCTATATTCCTTTCGGGTGTGTTTTATGTTCTTCTTTAGGCAATATAATTTTACATGCCTATTGCGAAAAGCTTATTTTATTCAAAACTTACTTCAGGTTTCTTGAATTTGAGTGATATATATTTACCATCAGAAGTTATTCGATTTGCAATATAAACAATAATGAGGTCTCGTTATGGTAAAACCATGAACTCAACCAATTAAATATTGTCACGTGTTGGATATGTCACGCGACAAATAACTTCACGTGGGTCTCGGATTTAGCGAATCTTTATTGGACACTCACGCTTACACACCTTACAAGTATCACCACTTGCAGTGTCATTTGACTTCTGGCCCAGTACTCCAATGCGACGTCTCAGCTATCCTTGGCCGTGGTTGTATCTCAGCTGTCTCTGGCGGCTGTCCCAAGATTGTCTCGTTCTCAATATTCCAATGCTCTCTACGTGCCGTAAGCTCTGCTTATATAGGGGTTGTGCGGACTGGATACCGGACACCATTCCTCACGTTTCCGTTACCGCTGTTCAGACAGTCCGTTGTTACGGGAACGCTCTTCATAGATTACACCGGTAACGTGTCTCGTCTCACCCGCTGTTACTCAACAACAATGCGTTGCTACGATTTGTCGCTGCGGGAACTCCACAATTTCCACTAATCCGTTGCCGTGGAAGTGTCCGTTCCGATTGTAGCGGTTGTCGCGGTGATGGACGTAAGGTAACGCGTCACATTATATTACAGTAATAGACGTAAGACAACGATATTTTACAGACAAAGAGTTATTTAAATGAATTTAACGCTATGAACAACATAACTGAGAAAACACTGTTAAATATATAACTTCGATATCCCTAGGTGGCGCTGCTTTTTATATTCTGTGACAAGATATCTTCCACAACTTTACTGGGACCCCAATACTGCTCTTTAATCCTAGAGTCAACCTCTGATTCACTTCATATTAACTATGGATAATCTGTATGGGCGATTTACCCCAGAGTACCCAAATTGGGAGGGAGGAGCAGGTGACAATAATTTGTAAAATTTGAGGGCGTGGAAAATGTAAAACAATACGCATATTTCACACACACAGCCTAATAAGCAGGAGACAAATATTACAATGCTTCAACAACCATGAGGTAGTGACAAGAACTGGCCATGCCAGACAAATCTAAGAATAAGTCTGTTGACATTCCAAGTTGACAGTACATACTTATCTATACACATGATATAACATGTTTTTCCGATGGTAGATAAAAGTTTTACATTCTCGCCCACGTGTCCCAAGTTCTATAACACATTGCCGTGTAAACTACAGGACTAATTAAACCTATAACATGGTATACAGCTTTCCCGCTTGTGCTTTGCTGTACGATATCTCGATGAGAATATTCTGAATATAAGTACTAATTATGTGTCATTATCCTGGTATATAAATTCTAGATTGGTGTTTGAATTTATTTAACCACGTTGTAATTAATCATAGATCTACTAATTTCATGCATACAGGATGACAATAGTGGACTAATGGCGACAGAGACAGGGGTATGTATGTATATATATATAAGCTTTAAGAATTTCCACTGCGCATGTTTGCTCAAAACAATCACATTAAGAATGAATCAATATCGAAATTGTTTTTGTATGCTTCGGGATCATTAACTACAAGTTCAACTGCATAGACTACTGTGATTTCAAAAGCTGTTTATATAAACAGTATGGGTTAAAAGTAATTACGTCATTCCTGTTAGACAGTTGTAAAAACTTCTATTGCTACTTAAAATATTCATGATATTATTATGTCTAATGTCACGTTATATTTAATCTTTCAAAGCGTCGACTCTTTATTATTATTATTATTATTATTATTATTATTATTATTACTTAGCCAACAGACCATCTCGGGTTCGCGTTTCTGGTACTCTCTCCCTGCCTTTTCATGTAACG